>NC_064258.1:49012178-49374678 GCF_003254725.2 Canis lupus dingo | reverse complement strand
CTCCCCCTGCCTATGTCTCTGCCTCTCTCTCTGTGTCTCTCATGAATGAATGAATGAATGAATGAATGGATAAACATTTTTTTTAAATCCATTCCTTTTATCACTGAGTGGTATTCCATGTTATGAATGTTCCAAAATTTGTTTAACCATTTACCCTTTGAAGGACAGTTTCCAGTTTGGAAACTACTAAAGCTTCTATGAACACTTGTGTACAAATTTTTCATAAAAATACACTCTTACTTCTCTGGGATAAAAGCCTAAGAGTGCAATTGGTAGGTTGTCCAGTATATGCATGTTTAATGTTAAAAGAAAGAGTCAAGGTATTTTCCAAATTGGCTATACTATTTTACGTCTCCACTAGCAATGTATGAATGGTCCATTTTCTTTACATCCTTCTCAGCATTTGCAATATCAATATTTTAGCCATTCTGATAGGTGTGTAGTGATATCTCATGATATCTATGCATTTCCAAAATAGCTAATGATATTGGACATGAATTCATGTGCCTATATTCCTGGCATATTCATCTGTGGTGAAATATGTGTTCCTGTCTTTTGCCCACTTTCTTGTTGGGTTGTTTTGCTTTTTTAATGCTAAGTTCTGACAGTAATCGATATGTTCTAGTTATAAGTCCTTTGTTGATATGTGATTTGCAAGTATTTTCTAATCCTCCCAGAAGAGTCTTTCATAGAGCAAAAGTTTTCCATTTTCATGAGGGTAAATTTATCAACTCTTCCTTTTGTGAGTAATGCTTTGGGGGTCAAGTGTGAGAATTCTTCATCTACTTTTAGGTCCCAAATACTTTTATCTATGTTTTTCTTTTTTCCTCCTAAAAATGTTATAGTTTATATTCTACATTTAAATATCTGATCCAAAATAAATAAATAAATAAATAAATAAATAAATAAATAAATAAATAAATATCTGATCCATTTTGAGGTTTTTTTTTTGTTTTTTTTTTTTTTTTGTACAAGAGTGTGAGCTTTAGGTTAAAGCTGATTTTTTAAAAATTTCCTATGGACCTCTGTTCATTTATTTATATTTTTTTTCCTCTGTGTTCTTGGGATTGGGTCATATCCTTTGATTTCTTTTAAAGCTTATTAACCATTTAATCTTCAGTCTCCAATATTCTGCTAAAGTTATTCAGTGGATTTTCACTTCAGATATTTTACTTGTCTATTCTAGATATTGTTTGCTACTGCTAATCCTCCATGTGTTCAATCATTGAGTCCCTATTTTCCTTTAAGTCCTTGGCTATTTTAAGGTTATTGTCTGCTCACTTCAATATCTAAACTAATTGGGGTATGTTTTGGTTACTTGCTTTTTCTCTTGATTATGGACCACATTTTTCTGCTTTTTCACATTTCTAGTAATTTTTACTTATACATTGGGCATTACTAGTATTTGTCATAAGGAATTATGGAATCTTTTTTTTGTCTTTAAAGGTGTTGAGTTTTGTTCTGATAGACAGTTACATTAAGATTATATTTTAATTGTCAGGGTGATTTTACTTTTTGTTAGGGTGGCTCTATCTCCTTTTCGTCCTATGCTTAGGGAATATCCTTTACTCCAGGTCTTCATCTTTACTCTCAATCTGTAGCCTGTCTATAATTTCAGTTCAATGATTTGAGATATTCAGTGTGTTCTTCCCACTCAGACTTAGTTGGCTTTAACATCTCTCCATCTTTCATGATCATAGATAAAAGAGATAAACAGAGATATTTGTTTTCAGCATCACAGCCTTTACCCGTCTTCCCTGCTCAATCACAGAGTCTCCCCCTCCATGTGTGCAACCCAGTCCTTAGCCAAAGATCCATAGAGGATCTCCATGTACACTTTCACTCCTTGCTTTTCCTATTCCTACCCCACACCACACTCCTTTCTTGTACCCTACCATGCAAGTTCTAGATGCCTCTGCAGTCCTGAACCCTGACCCTGCCTACTCTGACTAATGATAACACAGTGCTCTACTTTGGCTCTACTTCCCCATATGTATCCTAGACACTGCCCTAGGGCATGTAGCCAGGACAAATTCTTAGTTCCCTTCACATGCTTCCTGTCTCTCACAGATAACAGGCCTCCACCGCCTATTGTTCATTGCCTGAAAATGGTTGTTTTATATATTCTGTTCAGTCTCTTTGTTGGTTAGGGTGAAAGAGCATGCCCAGTGCCAGTTATTTTGTCATTGGCCATGTGTGGAAGTTCTTCTAATTCACTATAATTTTTCACAATAGACAAAATAATTGCAATGAATCTGTTTTCATTTGGGAAAGTTAAAGGACATCTCATGGTCTTTAACTCCAGCCAAATGAAATACTTTCCTGTCTCTTGTAAATAGGGTGAACACATCTCCTGGTTTCTTTAACATTGTCCCAGTTAATGCCTCTTAAGAATAGTTCCCCATTTTACTCTCAAAATATTCTAGTTTGGGCAATAATTTGGCCATTTTATTAACACATATTAATAGTAGTAATTTTTATAGTGATAATCCTATATAAGCCAATTTATTTATTACATAGCCACTTTTATTATATAGTTTACCTTCCCTGAATTTAATGTTGTTATATATTACTAAGTTTTTTTTGTTTTGTTTTGTTTTTTAACTAATCTGTAAGTTTGCATGCAACCTTCCTGTCTACTCACTAGTGCTTTGTGATAAGTTTCAAATGTGGTTAAAGTGTGTTTTGAGAAACAAGCTTCACAACACACACCATACTTTTATTAGAATATTTCTTACATTAGCAAAATGTATCTTATTTACTTGCAATTGTTTTCTTTTTTTTCTTTTTAAAGGATTTTTTTATTAACAAAAGATAGAAGGTCACTCTTACTCACCATGGTTGGTTAGGTTAACCTCATAGATGCTATCTATGTCTGAGAGGCCTGACTTGGTATCAGTGCAGCAGTGGACAGAGGCTTTGAAGCATTTGGGGGAGGAGGAGTTAAAAATTTTTCTCTTCTCAGTTCCTCAAGTTATTTACATTTTAGTTCTTGTGACCTGGCCTTCCAGAAAACACAAAGTAACTTGGATGTGCCCAAACACCCTCCAGAGAAGAAAGAAAAACAGTTTATGCAGAGAAAAAAATGTCCTCTCTTTCCCTATATTTGGGAACATAAGGAATTACTTGAGTCAAAGAGAATTTGAGAGTAAATGTGGTATCTCTCTGGCCATAAATATGATTCCTTTTATTTAAGAGTATTGTATTCTCTGGACTGCATTTCTGGCCATGTAGTCAATGCCTTTACAGCTTAGTAAACATGATGTAAGGCAGATACTTTTGTTCATTATTTATTTCCTTTGAATATACACCCAGTTAATGCAAACTGACAACGTGAATAGTCACCTAGTTATTTTTCAATTGCCAAGTTATATATCATATTGAAGATGGTAATAAATGCTGAACTTTCAAATCTTATGCAAATGTGTTGTATTTCCTATATCTCCTGTTCAGCAATTTATTATTTTTATGTTTTTATATTGAAAACTATTCATAACCAATTTAATGTCAGGCTTCTACCTGCAATGATATATGGAGAACGCCTTTCATTAAGTGGAAGGTTTTCTTTTACGATAGTCCTTACAGAAGACTCAAACTGTTAGTCAGAGGCACTTATTTTGAGAGAGTGGCAGCTTGGGTGTTGTAATACGTTCCCTCTGTTTTAAAACATCCCAAAGAATGCTGTCAGCTTGAAGTTTCTATACCTAGTATCTACTAAATCAGATCAGACCATTTTTATATAACGGTTTGCAAATGTGTTTTTTTGAATGTTAAATCTGTTTCTATTTTTCAATCAATTTAAAATGTGTAGAAAAAGTGTTCTGATTGTATATTATCCAATTTTCATCAGCTGCCGGAAGGAAATGCTGTGAAAATCTGTGATTTAAAACCCTTAAAACTTCTGCTTGAAATGCATGTTTTGTTAAGAACATTAGATATGCAAAGTATGTTAAATAGAATTTTGATGTCTTTATTAATAGCATTTAAAAGTTTTAGGATTGCAGATATTCATAGATTTTTGTTCTCCTTGATTTACAAGGTCATGTGTTTACACCTTTGTTATTCATCTTTTGGAAATAGATGGAACCATGAAGAAAACTGGTAAAAGAAATAATTCCATTATTAATAATGAGACTATCCTTGCTAAGATTTAATAGAAAAGATATTTTCCATAGGACAGATAGTAACCATAAATATCAGTAAACACTTAAAATAATCCACTGTGTATATCACTTGCCTGTGAACTGTGTGAAATACTAAGATCTTGTCTTCCATGACTTTATCATCTAGTTAAAAACAGTAATAGATGTGTCAAAAGAATGGTACGTACACCTCAGTGCTATTTGGGTTTAGAGGGTCAAAAAAGCAATTGTCTTCTAAAACGTCAACGTAAAGTGGGATTCAATTTAAGGAATGAAAGTAACGCATAATTGTAATTCATGATGAAAATACTATTGAATAGTAACAAATTTAAATGGAATATAATTTTTAGTAAAACTAAACAACCTACATGGATATGAAAAAAAAAGGTGAAAAAAATAAACTAATTAAAACAGATGCTTTTCTTTTTTATAGCTATATTTGGTGTCGTACTAACAACAACAAAAATACCAGAAGCACTGAAAACCCATGTTAATTAGTACTTTATTTAGTTTTCCATATTTACTTTTACCGACTTTATTGGTATTTGTGTTCATCGTCAGGGAAGAGATTGCCAAAAGAATTGTGATTTACCTACTCAAGAGATTTATTTTTGTACTTAAAGTAAGTCCCAGGCTATGGCAGCTCCATAGTGTCATTTGGGCTTTTTATAACCCTTCACTCTTCTACAGCTGGGGTATTGGATCAGGTCCAAAATAGCAACTGGAGCTCCAGTCATCACATCTCTCTCCCTGGCCTAAAATAAGTAAAAGCGACAAAGAGGGATGCCAGCCCTTCCTTTCAGAAGGCTTCAGGGAAGTAAAATACTACTTATGCAGTGTATCAGGGGCCCAACACTGGTCATGTAAGCACTTCTAGTGCAAATGCACCTTTCAGGTGGATGCATGAGTGCCTCATCTGAAGTTAGCACTTGTTTTTTTGTTGTTGTTGTTGTTGTTATGGAGAGGAAAGAGACCATTGAAGCTCAAGGTGAGTCTATATCACGGTTTTTGTCATTCCTGCTAAACATTTTCAATGTCCATGGTGCAAACTGTGGCACTTGTAAGTCCAAATGAGCCTGGCTGATTTTGAGTCTTTAAGTGAGGGATATGTCTTGTGGGGTTGATCTCTTCCAGGCACCAGAATTATTACTCAATGCTTAGGTTAGGCGCCACCCATTTTAGTAACTTGATTTTATGCAGATCATGAAAAAAGTCCTCAAAAATGACTAAGGAAAATGGTGGATGTCCGGAATGAGTGGTTAACCTGTGTAAAGGAGGTGAGTATATTTGCGTGGATGGACAGACAGCTAGGTAGGTATATAGGTAGCAGATTGTGTAGTTAGGTTAACAGATAAAAAGAAAGAGGAGTGGAGATGAGGGGGTAAAGTGGGGAAGAGGAAGAAAACCAAGGAATAGGAGGGAATACTTAGCAGTCTATTAAGGATAGTCTGGTCTAATCAAAATGTACATCTCTGTATTGACCTACTCTGCTGATCATTTATTTTCTCAGTTTTAGATGTCATTCTGCTCTGGCACATATTTTTGTGATCCTTATCATTTGTAGATGATTCTTTATTTCCACATTTGTAAATGCCAAGAGTGTACCTCAAACATAGCCCTGAGGAGGCTCTTTATTTTCCCTTAATATTTTATCATATGTTAATTCTTTATTTACTTCTCAATGAGGGGATGACTCTTCTAAGTGCTTTTCTGTGAATGGGCTGCTGCTGCTTCTCTTTTTTTTTTTTTTTTAAGATTCTATTCTTTTATTCATGAGAGACACAGAGACATAGGCAGAGGGAGACACAGGCTGCCTGTGAGGAGCCTGATGTGGGACTCGATCTCAGGGCCTTGGGATCATGACCTGAACCAAAGGCAGATGATCAACCACTGAACCTTCCAGGTGCCCTGTGGATCTGCCTCTATGTCACCCTGGTGGAGGGTGGTACTAGAGTTTCCTCCAATTTGTTTTTAGTTTTAAGATTTATTTATTTTAGAGAGAGAGGGGGAGAGAACATGAGCAGGGGATGGGGCAGAAAAGGGGAGAGAGGGAGAGTGAGAGAGAGAGAGAGAGAGAGAGAGAGAAACAGAGAGAGAGAATCTCCAGCAGACCCTCTGCTGAGCCTGACCCAGGGCTCAGTCTCACGACTCTGAGTCATGACCTGAACTGAAATCAAGAGTCGGTCACTTAATCTATGGAGCCACCCAGGCGCTCCTCTCCTCCCCTTTCACAGAAAAGCTCTCCTCACTTAGTCTTGGATGAAAACCAGACACCTACCTGTGTTGGGCAACTCCACGGATGCTCTGTGGGTTATCCCATTAAACATCTCTCTGCCGTGGGAAAGCAGGACTGTTACTGTTTAACTATTACACGTGCAGAAATATGTGGGCCAGGCTACAGAAATCAACACTGTCTAGTGACCTACATTCAAAAGAATAATAGTCTGTGCAATTTGCACAATGAACTACTATCTTCGTACATCAGAGGGAAGGAAGAAAGAAAAAAGTTCTCTGCAGACTTTTCAGTGAAAGGGATTACCTCCAACCACATTAAAATGTTTTCAATGACCCTCTTAACTGGTTTTGAGGAATGTAAATTTCCCATTTTTCTCAGCAATATGTACAGTCTCATAGAAATTAGGGAGAATGGAGAGAATGTCGAACAGCAATGAAGGGGAACGGCTGCTAAGAAAACAAAGTGCTAAGTTAAGACACTGCTCATAGTCGATTCTCATGGGAAAGCCTCTAATATCTGTGGTACCATTTAAATTTGTGAAGACATTATTTCTGAGTTGTCATGTACAGCAATAACAATAGGTCATGAGATAAGTTTTACTTTTTCTTTAAGATATCCTACAGTCATCTTTAAGTCATTTTGCATTAGAGAGCACTATGTAGAAACCCCAGATGTGATTCTTGTGATGCTTAGCAGACACCCCTTCGTCTTATTCCCTCTTATGAAATTAGTAGACACACTTGTGGTGCGTAGTTGATTGCACATTCCAAAGTGATCTGTCAAATATTGGCACCTGTGCCCGTGCCTTCATGCCTAAACTGAAAAAAAAAATAGGTTTTTTTTTTCTTTTACATGTTCAGCTTGGATTTTAAAAATAAGTGAACTTTTTTAGAATATCTAAGTTAATTTTCCCAAATTCAACCCTTGCGTAGTCAATGGGGATGGGATAAATATTATGGGATTTTCATTTGCATTGCCCTTCCTGTTCTCTGAAATAATTTATTATAATTTTCATGAGACTTCATAATATTATTCATTCACTTCATAATTGAAACATTGTTAAACGCTGCCTCATGTTGATTCCTGACCTATACCAGCCAAAGGCACCTTCCTCCACGCCTTCTCTCCTTCCCAAATGAAGAAGTTAGCAAGTTTGGTATCTAATGATAAACTACAGAGACGATTCCAATCTTATTTCTTTATAAAATAGACTTGAAATTCCTGGCTTCTTAGAAAGATATAGCAGGCTAACTGATTAAAAATGATTTCAAATGTTATGCAAATGTTAATAATCATTACTGGAAAAAATGTTTAAAGATAATGAAATATATTGAGAAATTAAAATGTGATAATAATTTCATCAATAACAATTAGTTTGTCATTCTGACTGGCATAAAAGATTATTTAGAAATAAGCAGTGATGGGGCACCTGGTGGCTTAGTTGGTTAAGCATCTGCCTTTAGCTCAGGTTGTGATCCTAGGGTCCTGGGATTGAGTCCTGCATTTCCCTCTGCCTCTCTCTCTCTCTGTCTCTCATGAATAAATAAATAAAATCTTAAAAAAAAAAAAAGAAAAGAAATGGTGGGAATTTATTGTATTCCTGTTTACTACCCAACTTTTAGCAAGATAGTTATTTTTTTAAGATAGTTATTTTTTAAGACATTTATTTATTTATGAAAGACACAGAGAAAGAGGCAGAGACATAGGCAGAGGGAGAAGCGGGCTCCCTGTGGGAGGCTCGATGTAGGACTTGATCCCAGGTTCCCAGGATCATGACCTGAACCGAAGGCAGACAACCACTGAGCCACCCAGATGTCCTACAAGATAGTTACTGTAATCATGTTTACCCAATTTTTAGCAAGATAGCAAAAGGAAAAGAATTTTTTTTTTTTAAGATCACAGAATATCAGGAAAATTGTCAACAGCCAGAAGAGCGCCTGGTACTTAGTAGGTGCCGGGGAAAAAAAAAATTACTTAGTGAGATCTATCCCTTAGACTTTGAAAGCAGATGAAGAAAAAAAAAAAATACGTACCCTTGCTTTAGTAAAACATTTATATAACTTACAAAAGAATTCAGTTTGCCTGGTGAGCCCTCCATCTTTTGATGAAGTCACTAGAATCTACAAAGCATTGAGCATGGCTCATCCTGTGGCTGACTTCCAGCACCAGCCCAAATGGGTCTAATAAACGCTGGCATCAGATCGAGTCTTCTGTCTCCGAAACATATCATATTTTGTTTATTTAATTTTGTCATTCTGTTATTTTATCCAAGCCAATTTGGGTATGTGATGAGATCAACTCATTGACCTAGTATTGAATACAATGGCCTTGAACTAGAAGCTCAGCTTCCAGGGGAAATCCCAGATGTAATGAACATCTTCCTCCTTTATTTCCCCATTTCAGGTGAATTGGCTTTACTTCTGCTCCACATTCCCAAGAGGATGGATTCCTTGATTATGTGGTTAGAAGGGGAGCATGATGTAGGATACTGTTATGGGATACAGTGTTTTTAAAAACCTTCATAGGCGCAGGTGTAATGAATTGGTCAATTATGTTACTTCTTACTAGTTTTCTGAACCTGACACCTTCTGAGAAAACTCAGAAGGTATTAACAGAAAAAAAGTTAAGACGGGAAGTCGGAGAGAATAAGTTTAAGTATACTAGTCCAGGAGCACCTGGGAGGCTCAGTCTGTTAAGTGTCCAACTCTTGATTTTAGTTTAGGTATTGATCTCAGGGTCCTGAGTTCAAGCCCCACAGCATGTAGCCTACTTAAAAAATAAATTAATAATAACAATAATAATAATAATAATAATAAAATAAACGTATTCGTCCAGAAGACAGAGGGCCATGAATAAATATATTATGCTAGGGAAAAGTGATATTTGAAACCAGAAGGAGAAGGGTAAAATTTATTGGCCACGTATTATTCATGAAGCATTATTCCAGGTCCTGACATGCATGTACTTGGTCTTTGTTTCTGACCCTCTGAGCTTATTTTGCTTTCTTTTATTAGCATTCGTAGCAGATATTAAAAGTGGGACAAGTCAATGAAATATAACTGGGTCTCAGTGTGTTTCCTGTGACTTGTAGAACAGACAATGCAGAAAACCTTGCTATCAGGTATTAACCCATGAGTGGCCTATGTGTTCTGACATTGGCAGTCAAATGAAGTGATTGCAGGAATTGTTAACATATGAGCTAAATGATTCATGTATTCATCTCCTTGCTAGGCCTCTGGACCATAAAAATTAGCCTAATTTTTAGTTTCAGGCCTTGATGACATTCTTCCCAATTAGAATTATCTTTTAAATTATTCTGCATTCATGTAACTTCTATGGTTTTGTACACTTTTGATTGGGGGGGGGGGAGTATGCCTGCAGTTCAGAAAGTCAAAAATTGCAGGGTGAAAATACTCTAGTGTAATTTTGAGTTAATTCTGGAAGTTCAAGGTTTTATTTGAAAGAACATATGTTTTCAAGGACTTCTGCAGTCCCCCTGTTTGCCTGCAGAGTCAGGCTGCAGTACCCTGACTCTCCAGGCTCTGACTTCATTACGAGGAAAACCCTTTGTAGAGGGCATCTGCTCAATTCTAATAATAAATTTTAAGGGAGGTACAGAATCAAAATGAGAAGCAAATGGATTAATTATTCCTCTACATGGGGCCTGGGAATTCATTCATTACCTTTGTTCCTCATCACTTTGTGTACTCTTGGGTTTCTGCAGAAAAGAAATGTGAAATGAGAAATGAAAGGGGTGAGCCTTTATTTTCTCAGTGTTGGAATTTCAATTTAAGTATTCCAGAATAGAGAAATAGCCCTCACGCTGGAGCCTGTGTACAGTCTGGCCCTTTGGCCCTCCTCTCAGGATTGGAGTTTGAAGATTCGGGAACGATCGTGCACATTCTCAAGACCATGATAGTCCAAGGTGAGGGACAAAAGACCTGGACTGCAATCCTGACCTTGCTCCTGGTGGTAGTAATAGTACCTTGGACACATAGGGTCAAAGACCTCCTTTGAAGGTGAAAGGATTAGAACCAATTATTTCTGTTCTCCTCTACTTCTAAAATTTTGTATTCCTGTATAATTATAGACTTCTGCTTCAGAAAGGACTTCAGTCATAATCTAATAGTCTGGTCACCTTGTCCAAAGCTTTCTTCCAAATTGGTTGGATAGGTTAGTAAAAGTTGAAAATAGGACATGTGGCTTGAAGTCATCAGCATTAAAGTCATTACTTAAAACATAAGATTGAATCAGAAGGTATGGTTAAGAGAAGCAAGGTGTGGAATGATTTCAAAACAACCACCAGAGTGAAAATTAACCAAAGTGATCTGCCTTGCATGTTGTAAGTCAACAAATTTTAAACTATGATATGAGGTCTTTAAAATAAATATGCACATCCCTGGAGATTTTGTCCCTATTCAAAGTTATGGCTTGGTTTTTGTTTCACTTGTATGCATAAGCAGTGGTGCTTATTGGATATTTTTGTTTAATAACAGTCTGGTTCACTTAACATTTCAAATAATGGGGGGAAAGGCTGTTTCTCTAAGCAAATCTTGAGCTCTCTGAAGGTAGTGCTGAGGAAACTGACACAGAATTTTATACCGAGTACCTGTGTATGTGTGTGTGCATATGCATGTGTGTGTTCAGCTGAGTTGAGTTGCAAAGAGGTTCACCAACTCATCCAAATCATCCATGTAAGGCATGTTCTACACATTTAATAAGCATACTCATAATATTAGATTCTATGCCACTGATCAAACTACATTGTTATTTTTTACAACCTGCCTTATTTCACAAAGAATTTGAGACAAATTCCAATTTTTAAGAAAAAAGCTACAGTGAAATAAACTATAAATAGAGATAGAAGATTAGTTCCAGGGACAAGGAGAATATAAATATGCCAATCATAAGATGAGTCTAGTTGCTGAGCATCATATTTTGTTTGAGCTTTCTGGTAGCCAGAGGAAATAAATAGAACCATGTTCTGTTATAAGGTTCTCATTAATGGATAGGAGGAAGCATACTGGCCCCTCAGGGGAGATAACACATTTTGATAAACCCAGTAAATAGTTGTGTTCTACAGACAAAATCCTGTGAAACCATCTCATTATTTACCCTTAATTTTAGGTGAGTTAATTATTTCTTTATGGCATTCTGATAGTATTTACCAATTGGACATTATACAGAACCTTGCTTCTCAGAAAACCAAGTAGTTACTTGGCAAACCCAATTAGTTCAAGGTTGCTTGTCTTGAAAATAGAAAGAACAAGACTAACTGACTGTGATTTATAAGAATTCTTCCTTTCTTTTAAAAAATTAAATTTATCTTGTGATAAAATATATCAGTATAAAACTTCCCATTTTAACCATTTTAGGTGTACGATACATTGCCATTGAGTACCTTCACAACGTTGTATACCCAGAGCCACTATTTCCAGAACTTTCTTTACTATCCCAAACAGAAACTCAGCAGCCATTAAACAATAACTTCCCATTTCGCCTCTCTCCAGCCAGTAGTAACCTATATTCAACTTCCTGTCTCAATAAACTTCCCTCTTCCATATTCTCGTAAAAGTGAAATCATGCAATATTTTCTTTCCTATCTGGTTTATGACACTTAGAAGAATTTTCTCAAGGTTCGTTCATGTTGTAGTCCATATCAGAGTTTTGTTTCTTTTTATGGCTGAGTAGTATTCCATTGTATCCTTTCTTTTCAAAAATGTAAATTTACCTTTTCAGTCTTAACGTGTTTCCCTGTTTTTTTTTTGAGTTGTCAAAATACTAGCAAAAGATTCTAAAATGGCCTTGCCAATTTCTTAAGTACTCCCACATTATAAATCATTGTTTCAATTATTTTTGTTTACCCAAAGATTTTACTTTGATACTATTTCCTTATCTTTTATAATTTGACTTTGAGAGAAAACACTGTTTCTCTACCTACAATACTTCTGACACTCAATGTGTGGATTCTCGGCACCAAACGATTCCCCCATTTCTCTGTGGACACCAACTGAGTCTCCTATAATGTCATCCAATGTAATGTAATGATGCTACCTGCCTAGAGCAAGTGCAGACCCTACTGGTTAAGGGTCCAGTCCCAGAAGACTTTACCCCACTTTACATGCCAATCACAATTAGTGGGTGTGGGTTACCCACACTCTGTCCAACTTGCTACGAATCAGGGTTTCCTACGACCCTTTCTCAGAGTTGACAATTTGCTATCACAGCTCACAGGACTCAGGAAAACACTTTACTTACTTTACTGGTTTATTATAAAAGTGATTATAAAGGTTACAAATGAACATCCACATGAAGAGATGAATGGGGTAAGACCCAGAAATGTCCTGAGAGTGGGAGAGTCTGTCCTTTTGGAGTTTGGGGTGCACCACCCTCCCAGTACATAAATGTATTCACCAGCTCTAGAAGCTCTCTGAACTCCACTGTTTGGGGTTTTCATGGCAATTTCATTGTGCATGCGCAGTTTATGAATCATTCACAGTTGGTGATTAACTGAGTCCCCAATCCCTTCCCTCTCCCCAGAGGTCAGGAAGCAGGGCTCAAAGTGCCAATCTCTTAATCATATGGTTTGTTCAAACCAGCTTCCATCCATGAAGCTACCTAGAGGCTTTCAGCCAACCAGTCATCTCATTAACTTCAACTGAGATATGGTTGGAATTGGCTTATTATGAATGATAAAAGATGCTCCTCTCACCCTTATCACTCAAGAAATTACAAATGTTTTAGGAACTCTGTGCCAGGAACCAAAGGCAAAAATCAAATATATATTCCTTATATCACAGTATCACAGACTCAGAACTTGCAATTGTAAGCACTGCTGGTGGGAATGAAAGCTGGTGCAGCCACTCTGGAAAACAGTGTGGAGATTCCTCCAGAAGTTAAAAATAGAGCTACCGTATTACCCAGCAATTGCACCACTGGGTATTTACCCCAAAGATACAGATGTAGTGATCCGAAGGGCCACCTGCACCCTAGTGTTCATAGCAGCAATGTCCACAATAGCCAAACTGCAGAAGGAGCCACAATGTCCTTCAGCAGATGAGTGAATAAAGTAGATGTGAGATAGATAGATAGATAGATAGATAGATAGATGATAGATAGATAGATAGATAGATAGATATAGATAGATAGAAATATAGATATATACACAGTGGAATATTAGCCATCAGAACAGATTTATATCTACCTACCATTTATATCAACGTGGATGGAACTGGAGGGTATTATGCTGAGTGAAATAAGTCAATTGTCATATATAAGACAATTATTATGTGGTACCACTCATATGGGGAATATGAGAAATAGTGAAAGTGACCAGAAGGGAAGGAGGGGAAACTGAGTGGGGAAAAATTAGAGAGGAAGACAAACCATGAGAGACTCTTAACTTTGGGGAGTAAACTAAGGGTTACTGAAGGGGAGGTGGGAGGGGGATGGGGTAACTAGGTGATGGGCATTTAGGAGGGCATGTGACGTGATGAACGAACACTGGGTATTATAGTATATGTTGGCAAATTGAATTTAAATTAAAAGAACTTGCATTATAAGCAAGTCTTCCTATGGCTTCTAAGGACAAATTTTAAAATCCTATTTTTACTTGTTTGTTTACTTTTAAAAATTCCAAACTTTCTAGATCTTGGTATCTAGTGTATTTTATGTGACATCTACCTTAGAACTCCTTTTTTTTTTTTTTTTTTTTAAATTTTTTTTTTTTTTTTTTTTTTATTTATGATAGTCACAGAGAGAGAGAGAGAGAGGCAGAGACACAGGCAGAGGGAGAAGCAGGCTCCATGCACCGGGAGCCTGATGTGGGATTCGATCCTGGGTCTCCAGGATCGCGCCCTGGGCCAAAGGCAGGCGCCAAACCGCTGCGCCACCCAGGGATCCCTACCTTAGAACTCCTAATTGATCAGTACAATTATCAAATATTTTCACGTTGCCCTTTTTATAATTTGTAAGCATTACAAGTTTGCATTTCATTTCCCTTTGATCTGAACAATTACTTCCTTCCTAAGAATGTATAAGAGCTCTGGATGTTGAAATCATCTGTCTCATTCCTATACTCTATGAAGAAACCCTATAGATTATAAAGAGCATAGAGGTTCAAGATTTTTTTTTAATATTTTATTTATTTATTCATGATAGACATAAAGAGAGAGAGAGGCAGAGGCACAGGCAGAGGGAGAAGCAGGCTCCACGCCGGGAGCCAGACGCAGGACTCCATCCTGGGACTCCAGGATCACACCCTGGGCCAAAGGCAGGCGCCAAACCAACGAGCCACCCAGGGATCCCCGAGGTTCAAGATTTTTAAACCACGATTAGAATTTAAGCAACATGACCATTTCTGAGACATGAGATTTATGAGTCCTGCACATCTCCATTTTACTTGATTCAAGTAAAAACAATGTTAGATATCAAGGCTTATATCAAAGAACAATGTTTTAAGTTGAAACTATGAAATGCATATTGAATGCTAGTTCAATATTTCAAAAATTACTGTTTATAAAATATTTGTATTGGGTCTACTTATTTTATAATCTACTAACATAATAGTAGGATATACATTTTCACTAAGCCCTTAGAGATAAAATATTTGAAGAACTAAATGAAATTAAGCTTGATATTTTCCTAAATATGGATTTGAAACTATAGTCATTTAGATGTAGTTTTGAGCCACATCTTCTTTTATAAGAATAAATAGCAATTCAATATCTAGAGCAACCTTCTAGAGAAATTTCTTGCAACATTTTCTCATTTTTTTGCTTCATTATGTTTCATTATGTTTTGCTAATTTTGGAAGTAGGTAGATATTAAATTAAATACAAATGTATTCTAATTTTGAAGCAAATGTTTGAAATAAATGTTAGGTACATATAAATGCATTAATTAAATGCATTTCCATCATTTAAATTCTTGGAATTTTTTTTCAGATTTCTTAGATTTTTGGATTTTGGGGGTTCTCTAATTTATAGAGTTAATAACATATGAGTAATCTGTATATCTAATATATATGTTACAAATCAAGTACATTATGGACATGTACATAATATGAATATTCAGCTTTCCATTACCATTGTTAAGGAAAATATCTTAGATATTTTTTCCTAATTATTTTTCTAATTTTCTAACTCTTTTCTCAGTTCATGTGCCTTCATTTCATATTCAAATTAAAACTTCAAAGCAATAAAAAAATGGTTTACAAATCTTACATTGTTACCAGTTTAAGTTTGCTATTACATCTTACTAATAAACTTCTGGTTAATGATCAGTTTTAATCGAGTTTAATTCCATTTTAATTCAGTGATATTTCTAAATTGGATAATTAATATCTGACATTATTCTTGGTGCCTGACACCTGCTTAAATGTCCTTTAATATGACGAAAGTTTTCCATTGAGCCAATGTAAATAAAATCTGGAAGGTAGAGAAAATAGCTACTTTGAAGAAATTTGGCACTTAAGAACCCAGCAAATACCTTGAATACTTTCCTGTTTTATTTCATGAGTTCTTACACACTACACTTGAAAAGTTTTTCTTCTTGCTTGCCTTCTTTACCTTAAGTGTCAGTCTGATAGACTAAATTATAGTGGACGCTGTGAAAATAGACGATCTATTCTGGACGCCAGACTTGGGACTTCAGTTCTGGTTGGATTTATCCAATTTAAATATCTATCGTTATATGTATTTAAATGGCTTTTTAAAAAATAGGACATTTTTCAGCTAGAAAAAGAACTTAAAATATACAGGATAGACTAACCACTAATTATGGTTTCCTGGGTTTTTAACATAAGCATAATGATATACTCAGCAAAATACACTATGTTTCTAATGAATATTTCTAATTTCTCTTCATTAGGAAATTTGTGATACCCTTTAATCTAGATGGCTACAAGTCTATCCAGGTTCTATATCTCATTTTTCATTTTACTTGTCTTCATCATCCTTCTTGTTCAGTGCCTTCTATCCAGTCTATATTAGAATGGACACTTCCTTGAATCATGCCTTAAATCATGCTTGCAGCTGCTTCAAGTAATTTCTAAGGACATTCAGTTTCCTTCAGTATCATTCACTAAAAAATTCCAAGTCTGCTGTGCACACTCTCTGATCAGCTTCTCAGACCTCTACAATGCACTTGATGAGTTGATACCCCCTTGGCTTTCAGAAGATAAGATGCAGCTTCAAAATTGAGAACAACCTAGAATAGGCTACTATATGGTACAGAAATCTTACATTCAAATCACTTTCTCTTTTAAACTACCAAGCATCCTCCATTGATTGGAGGACCTCAGATATTTGACTTTTAGCTATCTCTTGGTACATGTGAAGCAAGCTATCAAGGTTACACAATAATCCTAAACCATTTCCCAGATCAGACTCAAATGTGGTTTGTCCTTTCCCAACCTTGCTGTATGAGAGAGTCCAGGTTAAAAGGACAAATTCAAATCAAATCAAATTCAGTGTCTTTACATGATATGCATTTGGGCATTTGTTGGCACACAATCAATGCTATTTAATCGTGGTGGTTATGATGGTAGAGAGTAGATGTGAAGAACTAATTGAATAGGTAATAGTAAGAAATTTATGCTAAAATTAATGATGTTCCTCTTGACTGTGTTTTAAGCAACAAAGATATATAAGGCTATAATATTTGGAACTGTGCTCCCCCCATTGCAGTATTTTCTGATTCCTATTGGAGGGGGACTGAAATCCTTAACCTCCTTTACTGTTAATGGAACCTATGTGTATAAATGTTAAAATTATACTCCAGTTTTAAAGTCATTTGCTTTTATTTTTCTTCTTCATTATTTTAATTAACTGGGGTTTTTCCATATAAACCCAAAATCTGAACTCCACTAGTTCTTAATGAATGATACAGGAAAATATAATTTCTCTGTGAATGTTAGGTTGATTGGAAAATGTCATCCTCTGACCTACTCAGCCATGCTAATCAAGGGAAGTCTTCGGAGCCACTCCTAGTTCGATTAAACAGGCTACAATCCACCCGCTACCCCCTTTATTTGTTTAAATTACAGTTTTTGTCAGATATCAGGTTTAGTGTATCTGAGCAAAGCCATGCCAACATGGTTGAGAGTGTATATGCCATGTCTCGGGTAATTGGATAGTGCGCTGAGTTTCACCTTAAGCTGTTTTGAATTAATGCAAGACAGCCGCTGGCTTTAGGTGGTTTAATTATCAGAATTGTCACATTTTAGTTATCAGCCCAAAGGGTGCATGCTGGGGTTGATTGTGAACATGTGGTACTACCTGATACAGGTTACCTGATGGCCAGATATGGGTCACTTCAGGAACAGACTTAATTTAAAGAAGCACTCTCCTGATTTCGAAATATTTATGGATAGGAATCAGACTTTCAAAGAAAAAGAAGGACTACTTAAATACAAAGCTGTTCAGTGGGAAGAAGGAAAAGAAATCAGTTGTAATCTCGGTCTCATATACAGGATTTATGTGGAAATGAAGAGGTATCTAAATGTCAATATTCATTGAGGTTTTTCTTTTAATATTTACATTTAAGATGATGACATTTAAGTCATTTATCCTAACGTGTTAGGCTAACCCATGTCCCCACTCTATTATTAGAAAAAAAAAAAATCTATTCTTTTCCGAAGTCTCTGTTATAAACCATGTGGATGGAATACAGTCCTGCCTTTATTCTTAGTTAAGGAAACCTAAGCCATTTATCTGACAAATCGTCAGTGTCTGAAGAGTTGGTATAGTTTTCAGTTCTACGTGTTTAACTGCACTCTTCCCGAAATTCTGTAGGGGGAATGCTCGATGGTGGGGCATAGTATCCCAATGACCACCACGATGCTCTCAATTCTATTGTTTTCCTGGATGCTATTGCTTTCCTGAAGCATCAGTAAAAATAATGGAACTAATTCTTCTGAATCACTGCACTCTTATCCCAGCTCCGTTCTAATAGTATTGACTACAATCTAAGCATTTTTGCTTCACTCAACACGGCTCTTAAAGGGCTTTCCCTTTTGAAGGCATACTCTCTGTGGGTGGTCAATACCCTTATGAAATTGTCAGACTTGAAAGTAAGATGGATTGTTACTGGAACATTAAACTAGGACGGAGAGCAGATGAAATTTAAATACAAAGTTGCAGCTGCTCATAAGCTCAAAAACTTAAATTAGTTCAGCTCAACTGCTAAATTCCAGTAAGAAACAGAAATGAGTTGGTTACTCATGCCCTAATAGGAGGAAAATGCATCTAAAATATAAATTGAAACCTTGCCATTTTAAGAAACTAACGCTGGTGCCCAGTGATCCCTCTCGAATCAGCCCTTTTCATCTACTTTCCTACAACCCCTGTAGAACAACGGACCTTCAATCCCCACGCCCTATACTCTCCCTCTGCCTCTGCACTTTTGGGCAGGTCAATCCTCTCCTTCTGAGCAACCTCCTCCTTGCACTTCCCTTAGACCTTCTAATCTTCTAATAGCTTTCTTTTCTCTTTATTCCCTTCTGTGTTTTTTTTTTCTTTCTACTAAATCTCTTTTATAAAATTCTCAAAGTTCCCATATCTGCTCCCTACTACGTTTTTTTTTTTTTTTTGGTCCTTACCTAGTTTCTTAGATTGCTGATCCACTCTTACCATCTCAAGGGCAGCCTAGGTGCTCATTATTAAACTTGCAGTTCCTGCTCAAACCTTTATTCTTAATTTACTGCCAGTTGTTCACAGAACACGTCCAACCAGGTGGCCACGTTGGTGAGGTCAAGCTCGAGGGTGTGCCGTAATCAAGAGTGTAGCTCTAATCTAACTTGCTATTCTTTTTTTTTTTTTAAAGACTATTTATTTATTTATTTATTTATTTATTTATTTATTTATTATTTAAATTTATTTATTTCAGAGAGAGAAAGATAGAGTGAGCGTGAGCACAGAGTGAGAGGGAGCAGCAGACTCCCACTGAGCACTGAGCAGGGAGCCCTTTGCGGGGCTCGATCCCAAGACCCTTGAGATCCTGACCTGAGCCCTAAGGCAGACACTTAACCAGCTGAGCCACCCAGGCGCCTCTAACTTGCTGTACATATCCATGGCTCCCACGTTACCTGCTTCTCTGAGCTGCATGATTTCAAGTCCCCTATATTGTGTCTCCCTCACCCCACACCTGGTTGGCCACGAAGTCCTAGAGTCTGACATCCATGAAGTTCCACGTTTGTTTCCTCCTTCCTACTTTTCTAGTTTGGATAATCATCACCTCATTTCTCCTTCTCACTAGTTGACTACCCAGCTTCTGCATGTTACCACTTTATTTCTTGCTGGCTATCCAGGTTAGGATTTGAGTCTATGTGCATATAGAACAGATGTGAAACCCCCAATCCAGCATTAGGAACCTGTCTCAACTGACCCCATTCTACATTTTCAATCTTACCATGTGCAACTTAGAGCTTCTTGCCTCTGTGCGATGCTCATTGCCAGCTTTTCCCTGTGACATGCTCCCATTGACCTTTGCTTCTGTTCTTCTCTCTCCTCTCTACTAATAACAATACTGCACATTTTTAACACTCACCATTTGCCTTCTCCACAAACGCTACCTGAGCTGACACTAGCCCACAATGATTTTTTTCATATTCTGAATTGCCTCAGAAGGACACATACAGGCTGAAACTCTCTATAAATTTTATAAATTGCTTCCAAATTGTTTTCTAAGTCATCCTGAATATATGAATTTCCTCTCAAACAAGATTTAACATTCCTAAAGAGGAGAAACTGTGAATTGTACCATTTTAAAAGTGTGAATTGTACCATTGAATTTAAAAATAACTATTCCTAGTTTCTGGGATGTTTCCCCAATTCAGTTATTTCTAATCCCAGTGTGAGTATCAGAGGAACTAGGTCTTTAATGGCATAATCAGATCCCATGTCAAATAAATGACATTAAGAGTGTTATTAATATAATTCCGTATTCCCAGAGATGTTCTGGAAGGTTTATATGTACCCTCATTTATTATAAATACATTGAAACATGCTTAAATTAAAAAGACTGAATAAAAATGAATTTCAAATGACAAAAAAAATGTTCTGTGAATGGAAGAATTAATGTCTACATTCTCATTTAAGTCTAAGCAAATATATAGAACTGCAGTCTTGCTATTTAAACTACTCTCTGAACTCATTTCATGTTTTTCTGCCCATAAAAATTGCACACCTGTAGAGCAGACTTGACCATTACCCCACAGTAATGTAACTAATGAATTATAGACATTACATCTAGGATGTATTTGGGAAAATGTGAGGGCAAAACTTATTTACTGCTCCATTCCTCTTCAGACCTGTCAGGTATCTTGTGGGTTCCAGATTTTGTATCAATGAATGCGAAGATTTTCATCTCTTTAATTTTGTTCATATAAAACACATTGACACTTACATTTGTGATTTTATGAAACTACTAATCTCAAAGGAAGTGTTCTTGAGACAACAAAAGGAAAATGTTTTTGTTAATATTGGGGCCCATTGTTGCATTTGATTTGCATCAGGCTTGATAAATGCTTAATCAGAATAAAAGCACAAGTATGAGTTCATATGTTTCAGCAACACAAGATAGTCTAACCCTTCTGCAGTGTCACTAACTTTTGAAATAATTTATGTTTTCCACACATTGTTAAAATATGTGTTGTCGAGAACTACACATGGAGCAAAGCATTTTTATTGCTCATAAAAATACCAATAAACAAGCATCAGACATAATATGTTATGTTTTATATGTAAGGAGAAAAAAAAAGCAAGTTCATTAATCCTGTATATGTCTTGCTGAAGTTAAAAAAAAAAAAAAAAGATGTGTTCTAACAGATCAGAAAGATAGTTTTTAAATCAGAAAACCTGCTAAGAAAATGCCATCAACTATAATTTCTAATGTTTTTGGCTAATGAGCTGATCATAATTAATTAACTGGATATGAGGCAATGGTGTTATTACCAAAGTTCCTAATGACACAGTAACATCACCCTATAAGCCCATATATGGGCTGGTCATCATATTGAGAAGTATTACTTTATACCCTAAATATATGAGGGCTGAGGAGATGGACACAAGCATTAGGATAGTTCTAATTCTGTCAAATGTCCATGCCACCAAGACTCACCTGTCATATTCAGACTCCACACAGGGATAGTCTCATTTATAGGCCTGGCATGACCGGCTTCACCAAATAGTTATCCATTATTTGCTGACAGCCGATAAACCCGTCAAAAGGTAACCAACAAGTAAGAACTTATTTGAAGAGTGACATTATCTTACTGCTGTCAGGGAACATGAGCAAAATAGCCATCGGTCTATCCTAGTTACAAAGAGAAGGGGTGTTTGGAAGTAGAACTTATTTTTTAAGGTTAGAATCCTTAATCCAAAGCTGCAGAAGAAGATTTGATGTTTTGTAAATAGTTGCTTTTATCAGAGATCTGGTTAGGGGCTTTGCCAAGTAAACTGTCGCCAAGTCAGTGACAGTAAAAAAAAGGAAGAGAAAACCACAAAACACACACACACACACACACACACACACACACACACAAAGGAAATTAGAACTTCCCCCAGCTTAAGATGCAGTGATGTGTCTGAGTACACAGATGCCACAGAATAGGTATCAGAGCATCATTTGCATCCAATTACGGGTGTCTCCAGTTGTTGCGCATGCATATTTATGCACACAGTGTACAAACAAGGGCTAATGTTCATAAACATGAAAAAGATTAGAAAATTCATTAATTAGGGTCATTTGTACAATTCCATTTCAACTTTAATCACTTGTTTCAATTGATGTCTCCTTTAGAAAGTCAGTCTGCGAGTAGTTATTTATTTATTCAGCAAGACTATTGTGTAGGGCGATCTTCTGCTTGACCTAAAATGTGATTTCTAATAATGCGTTCATTTCATCCTAATAAGCAGGAGGTTAGGCTTAACAACATTAATATAAACTGTTAAATTAATAAATACATATTAACTCTGTTAGATTTCATTTCCCACCAGTAGAAATAACGCGGTTGCATTTTACAGGTGTGTGTCAACTGGCTGCTTTGTGTCTTTCAGGGAGAACCTAACCAAAATTAGCATTTTTACGAATTTAAACATTCCAAAAAGACTTAGGTCACTCTATAAGCGAAATAAGAAATTTCCTTCTGAATCCCAATGAATTTACTGTTATTATTATTAATTTACTATTGATTAGCTCTCCCATTTATAAATATTGGCTCACCATACACTAGCTCAAAACAAAGTCTAAACACCTTCACTTACTACACGCTCACCTTTCTAGGCCCAATATTTTGTTGCCATGTGTGTGACGTTCTCTGACTGTATTCTTTATATATGCCTTATCTCTCTCTCTCCTCTCTCTCTCTCTTTTATACCCACCCCAAACTTTCACTTGCTTTATTTAATCATGTCCCCCTTAGCAAAAGTCTGTTACAGACTCTTGCTTTCTTTGGCTTGTTTAAAGGTAGTTGTACTTCATAAGCGTACTCTTTGATTTTTTTTTCCCTACAAATCTTTTTTCTACGATTATTCCTGTTGTGTTTAAAATGTAAGCACTACTTTTACCTTAGACTCTTCAATATGCTTCCCTTCCCCCTCCACTGCCAATCAAGCTCTGGATCAAGGGAACATTGGGCATTGGGAGAGAACAAACTCTGAACTTGGGGCAATGGAGTGAGTGATTCGTTAGCAAGTGAATACAGAAATGGTCTCTCTCTCTCTCTCTCTTTCTCTCAAACTGAAATTTAGAGAATTAGTTCAAGACTTTTTTTTTCCCACTTTTATGAAAATGACCTAAGGCAAGTCACTTAATCCCTCTAGACTTCCATTTCATTGCCTATAAAATGAAAGTGTTGAATAAGCTCATCATGATCCCTTTTAAAATTAAAATTCGTGTTTCTGAGATATCATGCAAAGAAGTTTTAAAAGAACTGAAAAGTTTTCCTGAAGTAGAGAACAGTGTTCTCAAAAACACCCTGATATTTCTAACCATTAAAATTTAGCTTCTGCTTTTTCATATTGGAAAACAGCAGCTCCAACTATTTCCCAGATGTATTTCAAAGCCAGATGGGAACATTTAAGTGTGAACATTCTGGAGCCGTAGAACATGCTTAATACGCACACATGAAGGGTAAAGATTCTTACAAAGGGGCAAAGACACTAGAGCCGTTTCTTTAAAAAGGATAAGTTTTGGGGTGCCTCGGTGGCTCAGTGGTTGAACGTCTATCTGCCTTTGACTCAGGGTGTGATCCCGGGGTCCTGGGATCAAGTCCCACATCGGGCTCCCTTCATGGAGCCTGTTTCTCCCTCTGCCTGTGTCTCTGCCTCTCCCTGTGTCTCTCATGAATAAATAAAACCTTTTTAAAAAGTGGACAAGTTTATTGGATGGGGGATGTATTTCATGAAAGTGGAGGACCAGGCCTTATGGTCGCCAGCTCCTTCTTCTTCATTGCCACAGCAGCTAGGCCAGGTTTTCTGAAGGAGTGCTATCTTTAAATAGATACCAGCTCACAGGCCCTTTGCTAGTCTTAGCCGGGATGTTACGTCTATTCCCCTTCATGTTGCTGGGTGTTGATTAATCCCAAAAGGCCCTGCCTGGTGGTAATAATTTGTGGAGTTCTCAAGCCTGTTGCAGGATAATTTCCAGTTGGTAAACACCAATATAAGAAAACCCAAGGTCCATCTCCCTGTGGGGGGGGCAGGAAACAGTCTTCTTGGAAGTTATTCAGAAATACAAACTCCTGTTCCCTACCTTGCACAGCTTTATTATTCCTCACAGGCTAAGAAGGGTCCCTCCTTTTCACCCTGCTATCCCCTTCCTGAAAAATCCCAATTCCAACATAGGGTTTCACTTAGGCTCATAGTTCCTTCTCTCTTGCAGCTTCCAATGTCACAGCTGGCTGAACTACGTGTTTACGAGTTCTGTCCCCAAATCTGTAACCCAGAATTTCAATTTGTGAACTCAACGTTTCAAACTGATTACTTTGCCACAAATGTAACATTTAAGTGGAATGGTTCTTCCTGGCATAGTCCAATATTCATCCCAACTTCCATCAATCACTCATTTATTTCAGCTTTGACACAGATGTAAAGTCATACTGAACAACACAAAATGTGTTATTAGTCGAAAGAAGAGCTCCTCTATCATTCTGGCTAAGTGTATCCAGGAGTGCATTTGCAAGCAACGACATCTAATCAGTCTCTCCAGAACCAATTTCATAGTAGCCAAAGGTGGTACACTTCCACCTTTGAACTAGGCATCCTGTGATACTAACTCTCAGTTAAGATTTAGAAGCACTACAGCTTTCCCACAGGTCTGCTTGTGCTTCAAGAACAAAATTTATAACTTTGATCAAGGACTTTGATTCAAAAAACATATTATCTGCGTCTGGAAATATTGGAGGTCACTGGAAATACTGAGCTTTATCTTCTTTCAACTTCAAGTGTTTGCGGAATCTCTCTTGAGCAAGGAAAACCTCTGTGTTGTCAATGGTACTGATAGATTAGTGTAGAGACCATATTTAATAACTGTATTGATGTTGGCACCTTCTAATGCTTTCAGCATTATACTGATCATGAAATGTACTCATTCTTTTCCTGCCTTTCAGTCTTTTCATTTTTATTTTATTTTTTTAAAGACTTTATTTATTCGTGGGAGACACATAGAGAGAGGCAGAGACATAGGCAGAGGGAGAAGCAGGCTCCCTGCAGGGAGCCCGATGTGGGACTCGATTGCAGGACCTCCTCACCTGAGCCAAAAGCAGGCTCTCAACCACTGAACCACCCAGGTGCCCCTCAGTCTTTTTATTTTTAACCTTATTCAATAGGTATATGGTTACGGTTCCATCTAAAATGGGCTTAACAGACCTGCTCTGCTCTTATGGACTCCTTTACCTTTAAAATGCTCACCAATGCTGTCATTGTATAAGAGCAACTCAGTAGCCATATGACTCATCAACAAATCTAATTTCTCTAACAACTGCAGTCAGTGACGTGGGTGCTATTAGAAATCTTTGCTTCATCTGCTGTAGTCTGAGAAGATCAAGTAAAAAACAGCCGTATTCAGTTCATGCAATCCAACTTCATTGAGAAGAGAAAATGGAAAAGGAACAGTTCATACTAAAACTAGTTTAGTGTTACTTCATCACTTGTTTTTAAATATAATCTTTGGAAAAGTGATAGTGGATAAACCCATATGTCTGTGGCTAAACACACAAGCATGCACACACACTCTTTGTGGAAGTTTTAGCAACAGATAATATAATAGTGACCCATTCCTATGTTTTATTTTAGATTTTTCACTGTTCCACATTTTTGCTCATGGCTGCTATATTTATATCTAATGTCTGTTGATGGTGTATTTGTCCATTGCTTAAACTTCCTCTTATTATGAACATGAAAGGTGAAGAGTATAAAACCTATCATCTTTGCTTCTGCAAGTTTTCATAATCCTTACAATATTTTCTAGTCCCACTGAAATCTACATTGCTGTGTGTTTCTACTCAGCAAATTCAATATCTTCCTACTCATTAAGCTTTCTTACATTCTTCTTTCTCAATTAGATCACCCAAGTTTTCCATATACCTGAATAGTATCAGGCCAGATCCCTTCCTAAATATTTATGGGGGAAATAATCCTCCTTTCATATTTTTTATCCATCATGTGTGGCCAGTTCCAAATACCCAAACCTTCAGCTTGCAATACTATTTCAAAATAGTCACCCAGATATGTTTTATTCACTTTTTTTTCAATAGAAGTTGTGTTTGGAAGATCTTGCCACTCGATAATTTTCTTGTCTACTGATTCAAAGGAAAAAATATTTAGCTGAAAAGAGGAAACAGTCACTAAGTTATCAGATAATAATTACTAAATCATTTAACTTCTGTTCTATTTTTTAATCAAAAAACTCTTCTCTGGGGATCGTTAACCAAAAAACAAAAAAAAGTAGCAACAATTTTACCTCACTGTATTTATTTATTATAATGGAGATTTTAGTGTTATCCATATTTAAATATTCATGCTGAATATTTTCAAAGATTCAATATCAAAATAATACAAGTTATTGTGCTAGTGACTTTTTTTTCAGAGAAAATGTGAAGTTTCTGTAAGTTACTTTTGATACTATCCCTCTTCAGCTCACAAAAACTCTTGTTTTGTTTTTTAACAAAAATTACTGGATTTAATAAAAGACTAGTCCTAGGTCCACATGATATCTGAGAAGTAAAAAATCAAATATTGAGAAAAATATTATCTTTGCGTCCTTGAGACTTAGGTAGAGCAACTCTGTTTTTGTTGGGTTGGTTTTTTCTTTTCTTTTTTGCAGTTATTTGCATACAGATGCAAAAAAGAAAGGATTAGTTAAGAACTTCAGGTATTATAGAAAGAGAAAGAAAAATACTTGGAATTATGTATACAAAAATCAAAGAAAACCAACAGAATGGTTTAAAAAAATTTATCCACTTCTTTACTTTTTTATTTGGATTCTAACAGCATCTCATCAACTGCCCTGCATATTTTATTGTTGAAATAGACCTCATTTTTTCCTACTGACTTTTTTTAAATTTTAGAATAAATTTTCAAACATTTCATTTTATATTAGTTGTAGTATTTATTGCTCTAGTTAATGTAGCACACAGATGTTTTCAGATACTCATAATTTCATGAAAACAACTTTCTTGCTAAATTTTTTGATAGTTCACTGCAACCCAAATATGAGCTTATCTTCAAAATTTGAGGAAGATCTTAATCCTCAATTGACTTAGGTGAACATCTTAAAGAGGCCTTCTATTGCCAATGCTGAAAATATTTTGGCTGTCTAGATTAATTCAAATTTAAATATAGCTTAACGTAAATGACAAATATAGTAAATAAACTTTTTCCTTTTAAAAAAAAAAGAATTTTTAAAATTATTTATTTGAGAAAGAGTGAGAGAGCATGAAATGGGGAGGAGAGAGGGAGAAGCAGTCTCCCTGAGTGCAAAGCCTAATGTGGGACTTGCTCTCAGAACTCCAGGATCATGACCGGAGCCAATGGCTGATGCTTAACCAACTGACCCACCCAGGCACCTCTAAACTTTTTTCGTTAACTGAAAAATATGCCATTTTCTATCACTTTACCTGGTTTTCATCTTTCAAAAACCCAAGCTCAAGATTTATTAGAATAATGTTACAGTGAGAACTTAGTTCCTTCACATAACATGTATAAGTGGTCCATGCTATCTCATGGATGACACCAGATGTCAGCAGTTCCAATATGTAGATTTGTTATTTGTTTCCCATTTAAGATATGTGTCTCCAGTTCGCAACAGACAAATCCAGAGATTTAAAATTTCAGTCTCTACCTGAAACTGACCCTCTTGCTGTATACTCCTAGAGCCCCCAAATCCCTTGAGTCCTCTTTTCCCTCCAGTGCAGTTCAATACATCCAATTCTACAAGCATTAATTGGGCTTCTGCTGTGTGTAAAGCACTCAGTGTGAAGTACAACAGAGAATTAGCTTTGGTCCTTCTCTATAATTTCAGCACGGGAGAGGTTTGGTCCTTGCTTTCCCCTGGAGAATGAAAGCTTCCATAGTATCACTGGGAACAGAAGTAAATATCTGGAGATTGCTGGTTTCTTTATCCTCTCTCAAGAGGCAAATCACCTCACAGAGCATGTGTCTATTTCTGCTGAGTTTTTGTGCACTTGCACATGTCTGCACACATACTCATCTCCCATCAGATTCTCCACAGCAAGTAGACTTTCCTATTCTTAATTTTCTTTCAAATAATTCCCTTCTTACAGGCCACCAGTTATTTCTCATTTCTATGGTCACGGGAATTCATTCAAAACACTCCTGACAGGTCAGAGAGCCCAGTAAAAGTTACTTGCATTAATTTGAAAAAATAACCAGCAAACCCTCTATGTATGATGGCAAGTTGGAAGAATGTAAAAGTGTCAAAATTAAATGCATCGGACTCCCTCAAAGCAACCTTAGGGTTGCCATTGTTAGTCTGATCATTAGACATTTCCTATATATCGTTATTTGGTAGAATGGTAGAAAACCAACCTGAATAAAATTTATAATGATATCAAATATCCTATTTGCCCATATTTGTATTTAGTATACATAAATGCACAATGCCATTGGAGTAGTTCTATTCCATTGTAGTAGAGTGCAACTCCGTGGATAGCCATTCAACTTGTAAATAGGGTTTGACGCTAATCGTATTTCAAAACGGTAGCACAGGATGAGTGCAGTGCCTGCTATGCACTAACACTTCAGAGAATGACTTTCTTCCAGGAGAACTGAGCAAGAACTCTTGCATGAGTGCACAATTAAGACTGGAACTCAATTCTGAAGTACAAAGAGGAGACCTGCTGACTTGTAGCATCCCTTCCCAATCATGATAAGAGATAGGAAGAACTTGACACTAAGCTTCCCCCAGCAAATTGCAACCATTTTATAACCAAGAAACTTGTACTGTTGGGAGGGGTCACATATACATTCTACTTCTGTGCCAAAAATATATGCATCTGTCTGTAATGATGAATCAAAATTATGGGATGGGATGGAATACCATGACTGAAGTGATCTAGTGAGTTTATTTATCTACTGTCTGCACCACCCTACTAAGAATCTAGGAACAAATGTTTAAATTTCTTTGCCGCCAAGAAAACAACAACAAAAACAAATAAAAACAAAAACCACCTCCTCAGCTATTCCCTGGGGGCCACCAAGAATATGATCCACTTTTGAGGCTAAATTCAATATCTGAACCCCCAAATGAAAGGAAAAGGCATCCAGATTAGGCAAAAAATTCTTTAGGTGAGCCTCCCATCCTGTCTACAGGAGTTATTTGAGAGATTGGCCATGGAATTTGCCCATTAGGTGGTAAGAGGCTTTAAGCTTTGTGATCTTTCTCCCTGGTGGATCCTCTATAGGACTGGCGGATATTTACCAAAAATACTCACAGCTGAAAACTCCTTACACACCCCTCATAGCATTACACGCATTTACACCCTTCCCAGCTGCCCGCTATATTTAAAATCATAGAATTTTGCCATGATGTTTTCCCACTTTTGGATCTTATTTAGTGTAAAGTCATGAATTAAAGTATAAAATCCCACCAAAACTACTGGTTATGTAAGAATCATCCAATTATTATTATAAAGTGAATTTTTATGTTTCCATCAAGTTTTCTCATCTTTCACTTCCCTAAAACAAACTGCAAAAGGATGATTATAGCAGTTCTTTTTTTTCCCTGCTCTAATGGGAATTCTCACCCACATGATTTAGATAATATATAACAAAGAAGCACACCACAGGACTGGATAGTTTTAATCGTATTTGAGCCATATGATGCCAGACAGAAACGTATGGCTTGGCATAAAAATCTGTAAGTCCATATGTTCTAGATAAAGAGGTAACTGTGTGTGTGTATGTGAGTGAGTATGTGTGAACACACACACACACATAACTTGGATATGCTGTCATTTTTCAAAGTCTCAGATGTTTCTTTTCTTTCTTTTTGACAATTTAGATCTGTTTGATGTTCAGGGACTAACATAGATTTTATAACCACATTTTTAAAGTCATTTTCCAGTGTGAGAGAGAAGGATTGCCTTTGTGTCATAACTA
Source organism: Canis lupus dingo (assembly GCF_003254725.2). Taxonomy (NCBI): domain Eukaryota; kingdom Metazoa; phylum Chordata; class Mammalia; order Carnivora; family Canidae; genus Canis; species Canis lupus. The sequence continues at coordinate 49,344,679 of NC_064258.1, read as the reverse complement.
AAAATTGAATGGACTTCAATATAAAGAGCAACTATGGCCAAATAAAACAAAACAACTAAATGAAAACAACAACTAAATAAACTGAAAAATAAAATAAATAAAATAAAATAAAATTAAATAATAAAATAAGAGAGAGAAAAGAAAAAATACACTAAAATGCTAAAGAATTATCCCCAAATACAGTCATACTCAGTTTCTGTCAGAATCATTAGCTTTCAAGCCCAACATCACTGCTCTATGACGGATGCTCACACGTATTTAGATATTTAAAGTCTGCGCTCCAGGAGGACAGAGGGACTTTCATGTGATATGATGTGATAGAAGAAGATTAATTGAAAGTAGTTATTTATCGTAGAATATTTAAGAAAATTCTGTTTTACGATAGGTATCAATCTCAACATCTCCTGCATGAATATATCTTCTTAATTTGAAATTCTTGGAAAAATCCTTACATCCTTTCACAGTTTGGTTGCTTTATTCCATTAGTGGTCTCTTACTGAGAAAAAGCAGAAGCCATTAATTTACTCAGTAAATATTAATCAGATGCCAAATCCTGTGCTAGTGAACCTATTCACTGTACTCTCATACAAAAGCATCCACATTGCTTGCTTTAGGGTCTACTTAATTTCTGATTTTAAATGCCTAACTTCTGGATTAGTTTTTGTGTGAAAATTTATGTTTGCTATAGATTGTTCAACTCTTCTACCAATTACAAGAGTAAAAATCTTGGAGGAGAGAACATTTATCTTCCTACTCGGCAGGTTACCACTGTCTAAATTGTGTTGTGCTGCCAAAAGGGCTTCAGACAAGTTTGCTGTGGCTGATCATTGGGAAGGAATGTTTCTGAGAAAAAGGATCAACATCAGATGATTGTAACCCTTCATGGTCTCTCCCTCTCTTGCCCAGAGTTGGGAGGGACTGTTAACAATTCCAATTTCCTTATGGGATAGTTGCCTCTGGCCCAGTATTTTATCCCTCCAACTGAAAGCATGATCCCTAATCAACTAAAACCAATTACTACATGACTTTAGGTGATTAACCTCCCCACATTCCAGTCTCAACTTCTATAAAGTACAGGACTTGCAAAATGATACTGCTAGAGTCCTTTCATATTGAAATTGTTGTTGGTCTAAAATTGCATGACCATGGAGAACAAGCTCGCCTTCCTCACGCATGAGGATATGAATACAATCTGTGGCAAATGATGGTCAGACTTCAGGGTTTCCTCCTAGTGCACTGACCACTCCTCATCTCATTTGATGGATCTTCATTCTGGGCCTGACCACAAAGTGCTCAAGTAGCACAGGGCTCCAGGCTCATGCCTCTTCTTTTTCATTTTATAGGATTTTAATCAATTCTATGGTTTTAAGTGCCATCTCTATAAGGTAATGATTTCCAGATTTATATCTGCAGCCCTAATCTCTCCCTGGAACTGCAGAGTTCTAGATAACTGCCTACCTATCTAACGTCTCCTCTTAGGTGTTCTTTGGGCATCTAAAACTTAATGTGTCTAAAATGAACTCTTGACATCCACTCCTACCCTCCCTTCAAATGCTTGGCACTCTTCCAGTGCTCTAAATTCCAATAAATCTTACCACTATCCAGCCAGTTTCTTAGGTCAAAAACCTAAGAGGCATCATTGGCCCCCTTTTTTGCATATATCCCATCTCCACCAGGAAAGGTGCTACCCTAATAGTCCAACCATCTCACAGCCTCCACTGCCACCACCTCTGGCTCAAGCCACCATTATCCCTCATGTGGTCTATGGCAACACACTCCTGATTGATCTCACGCTTCCCCACCACCTGTGATCCACACAGCGGGCTTTTAGGACAAAAGAGATCTTGTAAACTATGCAATTCAAATACTCTGGCATTTTCTGATTATAGTTAGAACCCAAGCATTCACCTAAGGCCTACAACATAATATGGCTTCTAGAAAAATCCTCAGCTGTTTCTCACTAGTCTTCTTAAAATTGACCATAACACCCAGCATACTCCACCCTGGGGACTCTGCCCCTGCTGCCAGCAATGCTCTCCCCTCAAGTGCCTCCATGGCTCTCACTCACTTCATTCATGTCTCTGCTTGAAGCCACCTCTGTAGTCCACTATATGAAATAGTACATACCTCCATTTTTTCTCTATGCCTTTGCCTTACCTTACTTTGTACAGTACATATCGTTCCTGGCATAGTATCATATAGTTCTTGGTTTTTTTTTTTTTGTTTTTTTTTTTTTTAGTATTTATTGTATCCTCCTCTAGTGTGTAAACTCCATTAGAAAAGGGGATAGGTCTGTTTTGTTTACAGTATAAATACCAAATGTCTAGAATAATACCAGGTACACAGTCATTGTCTATTAAATATGTATTAAATGAGTGGCTCACAGTATTAATTCATGAATTCCAGCCAGCCAGGCAAATCTAACCTATGCTGCTGGTTAAGACCACTTGTGTGAGAGCCCAGTTCAAAAGAATTTCTCAATCTTGAACCTGATCAAGATAGTCATAATATCTTTTACTATGTGCTTGCTATGCTGCAGATAATGTGCTAAGTATTTATTATTTACTCACCTTACTTAATCCTCAAAAGGAAGCTACCTGGGATTACTTCTATCTTTGAGATAAGGGACCAGAAGTATGGGCTTCACAGTTAATAGGTGATAAAACAGGTATAAAATCCAAAGGCTACCCAAGGCTACACAGACTCTTTGCTTCAGTTTCATACTTTAACACAAAGCCCAGACTCAAATGCCTGCGAAGGCCAATCCATGTTGGAAACCATCGAGTGGCCTTCTTGCTTTCCTTTGTTGACTCACTTTTGATAGAGATCTAGGCACAGATAAATATTCCTCTGCCATGGGCGGCGGGAAACAGTCATGAATTCATGATGATGCTTCCAGTAAGTTTCAACAGCAAGCAGGGGGAACGACACACAGGGCACAGTCTAAAGAGGGAAGCCACCACTTGGCTCCAACCAACTGTAGGATGGAGTAATAATATTCATGCAGCCAGAGCTGTCAGATTTCTCACTTTCTCAAAAGAAAGTGGAAATTCAGATTTTTAAATGAAATTTCCCAAATTGTTACATGGTAACTGAACACTATCAGGCACTAGAGACCATACAAAGCGTATCTTTGGCCAGGTTCAGCCCACAGACACCTTAGCTGTTCATCTTGACCAAAGTTCTGTGCTGGGTATTAAAGTTGAGAGGTAAGAGGTGGGGACCAAAAGACGGGGGGGGGGGGGCAGAGAATAGGTTGCACCCAATCACAGACACTTGATAAGGAATAAGAAGCCGACACAGGGTAATGCCATTGCCATGTGAGATGATCAAGTCCAAAAGCTTTAGGAAGGGGAATGACTCCCATCTGGGGCAGAGAATCACAGAACAAGTGGCATCTGAACAGACCTTGAAAGATGCTTTGTATCTTGCGTCAGTGTTTCAGGGTTCAGATAAAATCATGAGTTACATGTAAAGCTCTGAAAAGCACGAGGCACTTATGTATTTCAAGAATCTTAATTACACACTAGAACTGGCGTCATGTAAAAGATTAGAAATGTATAGAAAATCAAATTCTTGCACACAATGATAGTATCGCCATCTTATTAAGATACTGCGCCTTTTTTAGGTTTTTGATTGTAACTGTATTTTAGGACTAGAGCATTAAGCCATGCAAGTTGTTTTTAAAATAAAATCTTCATATGTTTCTATTTTATTCCTGGGGTTGGGAGTGCAGGTGACAGCAATTTGCTTTATAAGGATAAAGCATTTATTTTCAAGTTTTATTTTGAAAGACTAAGTTGATTCTCATTTTGTTGGTGGCATGGAGACAGCTTTGAAAATTCATTGTGCCTGTTTCTTGAAAGTGACCTCTAGTGATTAGGAACTGATTTGAAATGTCCGGTGGTAATGGGCTTTCCTGGCTTTTAGTAACCTTCCTATCCTCAGCCAATACCCGAAGGTTTTTGGTTGGTGGATTTTAAAGTGAAGCTAGGGGACATATTTCTGCACGTGAACAGATCTGTCCACCCACATAGCCTAACTACACTGTGCTCCTGCAATTATAAATTAAATAATAATTTAATTTTAAAATATTTAAATTTAATATTTACATTCCATATTGAACAATATATTTTGAAGACAGCCATTTCCTGATGAATGTTTTTAATTTTAAGGACTCTAATATAAGGAATAATAAAAGTGACATTTTAGACTATTCTGAATTTAGGAGCATAAATAGGACATTTCAGGGCCTAGTTTTCAAGAATAGACGGCTAACAGGATAAACAAAATTAAACCTGTCATTATGCAAAAAACTGCTTTTACATCCTGCACGTATTTTAAGATGTATTCTTGAAGTTTGCAGAGAGCTTAATTTTCAGTTTAGAGTAAAAGATAGCGTTACCCAGTGTAGGTGATAAATTAGGTTATCACAGTTATTTGCATGACCCCAAAAAGGTGAGCAAACCAAATACACCTCAAAAGCAGAGCTATTAACCTTAATGTGGGTTACAGATTTGATCTGTGGGGAAAGACATGCAAGCAAATGTAAAGGATTTTGTTAATACTCCCACAATCTGGTTACCAGTGTAGGGATATTTGGACATAACATCTATGGTTTAGCTCAATAGTGTATACAGGCAATTTTCATCTGTTTGGTTTTCCAACTTGACTTCTGCTTTTCCTTTCCAAATTCATTTCTCACTACCTTGCTATTAATACCTAGAGGAGTTTATTGCTACTACCTTAACAAGCCTTCAAATGGCTGCTTTCTCTATACACTTTTCTCATCCCCACTTATATATCTTTGTTCATATTGAGACAATAAGCAACGAGGCGAGTCAGACTTGAGTTTCAATTCAGTTCTGCTATGCATAAAGCTGTGTCTTTGTACAAATTATTTAACATCTGAATTTCCTTATTCATGAAATAAATACTATATACAGCTGTTATAGGGACTGAATCAGGCAGGTAGCTTATCACAACGCCAGACATACATTTCATGCTCAATAAGGAAGACAGTCATTTTCTTTAATGATGCAACTCAAACCTTAACTTATCGGAAACCTGCTAGTGAGTATAGAATATATTTTGCGTGGGCAAGCTATTATGCTGAAATGGGGCAGTCAGAGACACAGTCCCATGTTCAGCCCATCTAGTTCACCTTGACAAATCATCAAAATTCCCTGGGTCCACTCACCCTATCAAAAAACTCAAGGGGTAGACTCTGAAGCTTCCTTCAGCTTTCAGAATCCTGTGACTGGGCTCCAATTATTCCAGGTCGGCATGCACTTTTTACCTAGGGAGAATGTTCCCATATTCCACTGTATTATTCATATATTACCTCGTAACCATTTTTCAGATGTTAAAAACCAATATTATGCAGTGAACAAGGTTATGTCTTCTGTGCCTCAATAATAGGCTTTTGAGTCCAAAGGGAAACAATAGGTGCTCAATAAAAAGTAATAACATGCTTATTCTCCCCATTACCCAATCCCCAATAGCGTTAACTTATTTAATGCCACATTTTTACAGGCAACACATCTAGACTTAATTCTTTGAGTCTACTACTGAATTTTGATAATATTTGTATGATAAAAAAATCTTTTACATTAATATGCCCATTGAAATTTTATAAAATTTCTTCCATTTATTTTAAATCATAGATATCAGTGTCTCCAACCTATACAAAGGAAGAGCTAAAAGTCCCATTATTATATTATTCACATAACACTATGTTTTAAAGAAAATAAAATACAAACGGGGTAAAAATGAGTAACCTATAGGGGTAATACCTCCCCTGCCTCAGTTATTCTATCCCAAATTGGTCATTTTATCAGTTTTCTGTGTTAGTCCAGAATGTCTATGCAAAACCAGCATATGTGCACAGATTTTTTTATAGTGTATGATATACTACATAAGATTTCTCCCTCTTTCTACCTTACATTTTTTACTCTTAGTTCTACTTCTTAGAAATATTTCCTGATAAGCCATGCAAAACCACCTGACTGTTTTTTTAAGCTTTTATTTATTTATTCATGAGAGACACACAGAGAGAGGCAGAGACATAGGCAGAGGGAGAAACAGGTTCCCTGCAGGGAGCCCGATGCAGGACTTAATCCTGGGACCCCAGGATCACGAGCCAAAGGCAGACTCTCAACCACTGAGCCACCCAGGTGCCCCAAAATCACATGACTTTTAAAGAGTGACTCCACAATATTCCATCATATGGATATTCCACATTTAGTGCCCTTCTAATAGGCCCCTTAGTTGTTTCCAGTTGCTATTATGAGTAATACTACAGTGAAATCGTTTTACTTATATCTTGGCAAACTTTGGTGAGTCTGTCCTAGCTCTGTGATTGGGATCAAAGGGTATGCAAATCCCTTTGCAATTTACTTTATTGAAAAAGAAGCCTTATAATCATTTTTAATCTCTGATCCTCTCAGAACCAATGTTCATTTTACGGATGAGAAAAAGTGGGGAATTCAGTAACCACACTTGATTAGTAAGCGTAGAAACAAAATTAGAACGTATCCCTCCCTAGGTTCTTCATCTCTTTCGATCACCTCAAACTGAAATTTCAATGAATTCCAAAGAAAAGGTCATTTGAAAAATTGGGCATCTTCAACAGATGGATTAAGGTGGTGGCTGGTAGGCCTTTGAAGAAATGCATGGAAAAGAGACGCAGAGAAAGACACACTGTGCTTTCTTTCTCCCACACAGACCTCTTTGGAGTTACAATAAAGCCAAGCTTTTCTCTTTCCTTGTTTACCAGGTTCTATGAAAGAGAATAGAGAGAAAGATATTCCTGTTGATGAAAATGATGACAGAAAAAATGTGTTTGAAGGCTATAAAAGCTTCTTACATCTGGAGCAGCTGGCAGCCTGGGATCGGACTCTAAGGGGAGCTCATAGATATCTAATTTGAGCAATGGTTAAAAGTAAACTTGGGAACAGCTGATTCAGTGCAGTTATCTCTGGCTCTGGGAAGTTTTTGTGATGTTTGGAGGCTGGCACATAAAAATCCACATGACACATATTTGCTGAGTCTAATATCCTTATGAAAATGAATGGGAATGATTTACAGGAATATATTAGACACAGCTGTTCTTATATAAACCAGGGTATAACATGCGATAGCAGGTAATGAGCCATTAAGATAGGCAGAAAAGACTTGCTAATGTTTCAATAATTATGTACATTAAAATACACAAATAACAGACAAATACCAGTAGCACAGAAATTAGATTAGATCAATTGCTAGTCATTCAGCAACTAGTTATGGCCTACCACAAGTAAAGCATTTTGCTGAAACCCAGAAAGGACATAGAGTCTTTGTACCTCAACTATATTTCAGAATCACACACCAGAGATGCTGTCTACAAAGCGAAGCAACTTAGTAATGTAATGAGAACAGAGATGGAGGTGGGCCGAGGCCAAGCACCAAGGTCATTCAGTCACAAAGCTGCCTTTTGGAAAGCTATGACATAAACTATGGTGATTTTGTGCCCCAGAGATACCTGCTCAGGTCTCACATCAGAGCTTCCAGGGATGCACACAAAGAAGAAAAGTCAAGAGAAAGAGAACACTTGGTTGGATAAATTTACATGACAATTCTAGCATGATGGGCCACCAAACCATTAGGAATCTGGATCCTACGCCTGATAAATGCTTTCCTCATGATGCTTCAGATCTAGATACGGGTATGATGTACATGCACCAATTAATAGGAAGCAACATGCCACAAATGTGATGTGGGGCAACAGAGTAAGCACTGCCCTGCAGATAAAATGAGGGCAAAAGACTTTTCACTGAGGTGGTCATAGACAATATTATTGAGGAATGTACTCAATCGAGCCCGGAAGTATACTAAAGTTTTTGACAGATGTTAATGTTGTTTGAAAGGAAAGATAAAATAATCTAAGCAACGTTATAGAAATAAAACGGTACAAGACATATTCAGGAGACAAAGAGTAGTCCAAAATGGCTAAATTGGAAGAAATATAATAAGAAATTGGGCTGTGAAAGGTTTGGGGCTGTCTGGCTAAGGAATTTATATTTTAATTTAGCAGACAGTGAGAGTCATTCAATATTTTGATTAGGGAAACGATGTGATTATAATGGTACTTTTGGATGATTACTCTTATAATGATTATGAAGTGGTTTGGAAAGAGGGAGTTCTGGAGCAAGCCTGTTACAATAATCCAGGGAACAAAGGTCTGACCTAGAACAGTAGTAGTGGGGATGGGACAGAATGATTGGAAAACTGTTGCTCAGAGAAAGGCAACATGAGACTTTAAGGTTGGGGAGAGAGAGAGAATGAGAAGAAAACTAAGAAGGACAGCTCAAAACATGGCTTTGAACTTGGTAAATAAGGTGATAGAGAAGACACAAGGAAACGTGACTCTGAAGGAGATTTACATGTTGAAGTTGCTACATTATTGGGGCTTCTATGCAGGAATCCCCAACAGAGCCATAGAAATAGATAAATGGAGCTCAAAATCAGTAGCATGACTGGGGTTGTATGTTTGGAATCGATTTTGCTCTGCCTAGAAATGGTGTTTGAACACAGAGATGAGGGTAGGAGAATATGCAGGAGCACACAGAAAGGCTGAGAAAAGAGACCATCTCAGTGGATCAAGAGCAAGAAGCAGCAGCCAAGAAGTCAAGGAATGAAAGGGATGTGGGGTCAGCGAGCCTCGGTAATAAGAGTCACCAGGACAGAAAGGAGATATGCGGAGAACTAGATCGTCCAAGGTATAAATATATCATGCACACGGGAGAGACTGAAGACGGAGGAAAGACCAATGAACTTATTCTGTGGGTTGTGATTGGTTTAAAAAAATGGAGGCAGCAAGAGCAAAAAGCATCTCAACCTTATCTTTTGCAAGAGACTTTCAACAGGGCTTTCTACTCTAACCTTTTCCTTTCCAACCATCCTTTTTTCAACACAAAGTTATCCTTCTAAAATCCAAATTTAGTGATATCACTACCCTGGTGAACATTTTTCAATGGCTTCCATGGCCAACAGACTTCAAGGCTCTTCCAACTGGAGCCACATCCAAATGACACCATTTGCTGAAACCAGCTGCATGCTGTTGCCCTTCTGAAACGGGTGTCAACTTTTTACACTTCTTACCTTTGCTAATGCTATTTTTTTTTTTTCAAAATGGAACACCTTCCAATGCCTCCCAGCAGCCTCATGGTCTATTTTGGTCATCTCCTGGCCGAAGCCCTCCCTCGTCCTCCCGGCGGAACACATTCCTCATTTCAGTGCTCCCATAGGCCTTCTCAGGGGTCCCACCTATGCTATTATATCACATTCACTGAACAATGACTTGTTTACGCACCTTGTCTCCTCTACTGTGGTACAAAGTTTAAAAACCAGTGTCATATTCATTCTTAGAATCCTGGAACATAGCATAGTCCACGTATGTTAGTTTTCATGGCTTTTGAGTGAAGGAAGAAAGGAGGGTGTAAATAGCTACTAAGATGTAGGATGTTTGGGGGTGGAGAGAGCTGAGCTTGTTTGAGAGAAAAGCAGAAGAAGAAGTAAAGGGAAAGAGACTGCTGGTGCTAAGAGAAAAAGGAGGAGATAATTAATGGAACTATGTCCTAAAGAAATCAGGATGCATTACATAAATAACATAGATGCCCAAGTGACTCTTGGAAAGAAAGAGAGGCACCTTTTCCCCTGAAGCAGGGGACCATTGACAGGGGACTGACTGTAAGTGAAATGATGTATCGGGTACTGTGATAGGGGCTTTCTTCTAAGATTTTATTTATTTATTCATGAGAGACAGAGAGAGAGAGAGAGAGAGAGGGAGAGAGAGAGGCAGAGGGAGAAGCAGGCTCCATGCAGGGAGCCCGACGTGGGACTCCAGGATCATGCCCTGGGTGAAGGTGGCGCTAAACCACTGAGCCACCCAGCCTGCCCGATAGGGGCTTTTTATACCTGTTCTCATCATTTATCATTATAAGCCATGTAAACTCTCTGTTTACAGGTGACAGGACCAAGACAAATGGTTTTAGGACCTGGCTTTAATTGCAGAGCTAAAATTTGAACCCAGGGCTCTCTCCTCCAAGGTTCAAGCTCTTTCCATGGAACTACTACTATTGGCACTGGTTGGGGGGATCATAGGATATCAAGAGAACAAAGCATTTCAGATATTAGAAGGCAGAACTAAAATAACCTACAATGAGTTCGGGCTGGATTTGTTTGAAAGCAAATAAAGCCAAAATGCTGCTTGTATGAATATAATCATTTATTTTACTACATTCACCAATTTGAACTAAGAAACTAAAGGCACCTGTTATGTTTCAAAGTGTGCAATCATTTTCTGGATATTTCCAGCACTTTCCCTTAGATTCAGGAAGAATCTATTGGTTAATTTACAAATATTCATGAAGCTTGTGCTATCAGTATTCAGTATTGTGCATCTCCTATGAAGTATCAAAGCAGAATTAGGTAGAGTCCTTGGGGAAATGATATTTTAATGGAGCTTGTATATAAACAAAATCACTGTGCCATGAAGTAAAATATGCATGCTGTAGAGTGATTCAAAAATGAAGATGATGCAATAATTGACTTGAACTTAAAACGTTAGGTGGGATATGCCATTTAGAAGCAGGTGGGTAGAATGGGCATTCCATAGAAAGAAGGAATTTTACAGATTGGATCAAGTTTCTTCACCCACTAGAACCTTACAGCAGTTTCTCCTTGGTGTTAGAACAAAGGTTAAAACCTATATCTGGACCCTCAGTCATCCATCATCTGGTTTCTAACACTCCTGGTATAAATCATGATGCTCTAACACTTCCACCTCAGAGTTTTAGCATATTCTGTTCCCTCTGAATCTCTCTCTCTCTCTCTCTCTCTATCTCTCTCTCAAATTTCATCTTATACCTCACTTTCTCAGGAAGGGATTCTTCTCTGAGATTCTAGGCTAGATTAGTTCTGCATTTATACAATTTTTTCAACACCAAATTACAATTGTAATTCTACAGACATATGAATCATTACATGTTTAACACTTGTATCCAAAATTAAATTACAAATTCCATGAAAGCCAGGACCGTGTAAAAACCCCAGATCTAACATAGGAAAGAGATACACGAATTGGTTCAAGACTGTGGGTCACTGGAGATGGTTTATTTGATGTAAGGACTAGAAGTGAAAAAAATAGGAATTTTTGTAATGTCCAGGAGAAGGGTTACTAGAGATGTGATATACATAGAAAAGAAAGATACATTTATAAGGTATTTTAAGATTAAAAGCAATGGGGGTTGGAGATTAATTGGATGGATTATGTCTAAATAATTTGAGGGGCCCTACAAATATATTTAATAATAAATATTTAATATTTAATATAATATTAACATGTGTTCAAGATAATACTTAAATTCCATTATATTCCCAACTTGCCTGATTTTTAAGAAATCCTTTCTCAGATCTACAAAATCTCTGAATAGTCCAGTCCTTTTTCCTACGTATCTTTTATAGAACTTTATACGAATATTTATTGAGAACCTATGCCAGGCACTCTCTTGGGTACTTGAATGTCAGTGAACAAAACAAAGATCCCTGCATTCATGGAGCTTACATCATTTTGCAGAAAATAGAGAGTGAATAGTATCTATGAGTGTCTGAATTGTCTATTTGAAGTCTGTATGTATGGGACAAGGAAAAGTGGAGCGAGATTAAGGCAGAATTGATACAAACAGCCCAGGAACATGACACCCATTATCTATAGCATATAACGTATATTAATTTTAGCATTTTTGTTTTATTGTTTCACTTCTAATGAAACTCAGAAACTTTCCAATTGTAGGTATCCAATGAAATATAAGTGCTCTTTTTCTCATCTATATCCTGGAGATAACATCCTCAAGAACAGGAAGGGAGCAAGATATGAAGGCAGTGGTAGAAAGCTTCCTTCCTGGACAGCTTGTGAGGGGTGGGGTCCCACACCAGCACCACCGCCTGCCCCTCCTCCCCTGCCCTTTGGTAAAGACAGTTCTCGCCATCTCCTCCTACCTAGCATTTCAGTGGATTTCCTAACACTTCTGGATGATTCCTTTATTTTGCTATCCTGAAAATAACAAATATTTTCTAAGGCTACTTTTCTACTTCTCGCTTTCATCAGTTCCTTCTCCCTAAAACCTTTCATGGCCTTAACTACTCACATGAAAGCCCCGGACAGTGTATTTCACATGTAGGTTAAATTTTTTTCCAACTAGCTTGTTACATTTAATTTTTCATTCATGAATTATAATTTTTTCATGGTTTTCTGAATAGTATTAATAAAATTTGTATATTCATCACAACAGTAAATAACACGATATGAGATGATAAATATTTAATAGTTGTTTCTCGACTTTTAGAGAGCAGTTGGAACAATTCAAACTGTTGAGACACTGTTTACTTTGAAACTGACTTTCTTGAAACAGAAGGTAAACATATTTTTTAAAATTTGTTCATAGTTTAAATAGTAGGAAAAGAATAAATTAATCCTTTAGTTTACCCTCTTTCATGAAAATTTTGTCATCCTCCACAGTATATGCTCATAGTCCACAAGATTTTTTTCAGCTGAAAAAATTTGTTAAGTACATTCATGTTATTTAATTAAAGCTTAAACCACAACAAGTGTAAAAGTGAAACATTTCATTATGGTTTTCCTTATGCACAACGGTGGAGTGATTTTTTTTTCATAATGAAGGTACTGATTATTATGGCTTTATGTAGACATGACTTTAAGATGTCTATATGTTTTCAATTAATCAGTCAGTTCCGTAAAATTCTAGATTCCTGGCTTCTTTCCAAAAATAAAATGTAATTTGAAGACTTCTCATTCCCTCATTTCTGGCTGCTTCATTTATTTGTGTATTTGTATCACTCCCTGTCTCTGAAGATATATAAATTGACAAATCAAATGCACTGATCCAAAAAATAAAGTATAAGACATATCTCCCACTTCCTCAAAAGGCTTGCGGCATAATAAGAAATAAATAATAATCTGTAAAAATACTTAAAGACAAAAATACAGTTTCAATGAGTTAACAAATGTATTCCCTCTGCTTATACTGAAGTTTCAGATTAAACACCCCCCCCCAAAAAAAAAACAACACCTTGAAGCCAATGCTGTGGACATACAACCCCCTGAAAGGTATAAATAATAAGTTTAAGATGGATCAGATTGGAGAGGATAAGAATTCCTTTGGGAAGTTGGTAAGCTGTGGCACTATGATATTCAGGAGGGGAGTGTTTCTCATAAACTGAATTCAATTGAAGAAAACTTAAACATAGTCACCCACAACGTTGTGTTGTGTCTCCTGGTGTTCCAGGAGCCCAGGGACTGAGGTCTGACTTTTTCTAGGAGTGATCTATAGGCTGCAGGAGTGACCAACGAGGTGGCCAACCCAGACAGAAAAAGCTGAATAATAGGAAGTGAGCTGTATCTCCAACAGTATGTGTTGGGTAGAATAAATTAGATAGATTTTAGGTTTTGATTTTACACTGAATTCAACTCTTTAAAGCCTCATCTAAGGAATTGTTTATTTATTACCTGAGAATGATCATAAAAGATACAGAATGACTTGAAATTTCAGCTCAAGTCCTAGAAATACAACTTGCTGAAAATAGGTTGAAAGGTGGCCAGAGAGGGAAATTATAAAGTTTTCTTTCAGTGCTCTCCCTAGTCCCACTCATCCAGTGAAGTTATATGACATGAGATGTGGCACAGGGGACCACCTACGCTGTTCATTGCGGAGTACAGAAAATTAGTTCAATGCAAAGAAGTGAGCGTGTATTACAGAGGGTGACAAAATTTTCATGAGAGGAGATAAAGAATTGAAAGAGAACCAGGCACAGATTATAGATCATTGTAGACTTTGGACATAGAAGAATTCTGTGGGCACATCAAAGAGTGTCCCCACTGCCCAAATATTTCAGGAGATCAATCTGCATAACTAACTAAAAGCTGGAGATTATCTTTGGATGTGAGAATAAAAATACATTAAGGTTTCATATGTTTTGCTTTTTCTTGAAGAAATATAGATGTAATGGCCTACCAAGCTCCCTTCTCAGCCTCCACAATTAAGTATACCAAGTAAATCGATGTGGGAAGAAGCATATCACACCACTGTTTCAGTAAGAGTAGGATTCTAGAGTTAAATGAATAAGGAGACATGAACTGAAGCCAGGAGAGGAAATGATGGGAGTAGATAGTTTCAGAGTAATAACAGACCAGAGTGGATCACTTGAGGAGTAATATAGAGAAGAAGTACATCAAACAGTAGCTCTCTGGGAATTTCTTGTGTCATTTTTTAATATAATTTAATTAAACATGTGGAGGTAACCATGGTCCTGGCCATAGAGTATTGAACTTGAAACCAGTGGATGAAGGCTGTCTTTCTACCTGATTGTGTATCAAATTCCTAACGATGTGTATGCTGATTGTTGAGTAAGACAGTCTTCCACAGTTCTCCTGGGCTCTTGTGTATCTTACTGAGTTTGTCAGGTAGGCAAAGCCATGACTGCTCTCTACTGGGGCCATTTCTCAGGGTCATGTTTACAGACAGCAACTTTAAGAGATGATGTAATGTCTGCTTCCAAAACCAAGAACAGGTTTGCTTGCTGCTTGCTATAAAAATGATATATTCCCCAAGTACAGCGTTCCTCAGCTGCAGAGCAAACCCACTGTGTGGATAGCATCGGTCTGGGCCCTTCCACACCACCCCCACGCCAGGATGAGGGAAACCAGCACAAACCTGATGACACTCATGCTGCTTGCTGTGCTTCAAGTGACAGTATCACTGGCAGCTTCTATGAAACATTAACAGACAAACTTACTAGCTTACATGTAGGGTAAAATCTCTGACCCAACAAGTATCATTACTGATGTGTAGCCTCTGCTGGCTTTCCCTGCCTGGGTATATCATTTAAAAATATTCAAAATATCATATTTGGAATGCTCTTATATTGCTAGTCTAAAATGTCCCTAATTGTTGGAAAACTGTTAACGGCTCAAACAAATTCATACATGTATATATCTGGGTAAGTCAAAATCCTCTTTTTACTTGCTTGTTTCTTTAGTATTCATACTTTAAATATTCATCTTTAAAGTAAGCTTCAAGATTTTCTAAACTCAGATCAGCAGGTTCTTATCATATGGACTTTCCAGCTCCCCCCACTTCCACTAACTTGTGTTACTTCTTTCACTTCTAGAGACCTGTTCACACAAATTACACATGACTTGAGTTCAGGACAGAAGGATAATCTCTTGGTCTCTATTCATCCTGTGACATTGGTTGCAACTTGTACACGTCCAGGAGTTACCTCAGCATGAAACCAATCTATGACATAATAAACAGATGTGGCAATATAAAAACTATTACTACAGTCTTATAAACGGCAGGCTCCAGTAGGATAATTATGAGAATGAATCGCCTTATTAATGTCAAACACAATAGTATTTTCAATAAACTTACAGCAAAGCATCTCCTATTCCTTTGCAACCAATATTGAAGACTTGTGGAAATAGGAACTTTTTCTCAGATTCATAAGGGCATAAGAAGAGATAGTGACATAATTATAATTATATTAAGAAACACGGTTGATTGGTTGTCAGCATACTTTACATTTAACAATCCTGGGTGTTTTTACGTGATAATGGCATAATGACAGTAATGAACTTAGAAGTTATTCTTAGCAGAGTATCACAGCAGAGTGCAATCGATTTCTGCATAAGCCATGAACGCAATCCCCAACCTTATAGGTTATTGTAAATGCAAAGCACAAATTCTCATTCATAACTACTTAATTAAAGAACATTATTGGTTTACCTGTAATTGCTTTAATTTATCACAGTGTTACAATTTATAAGTAATGTGTGTTATTCTTCAGTAGTTTTATTGTAATTACACATAATTTACAATTCGCATTACTGGATTTCTAATTAGCCTCTAAATATTCTTGGTTATAAAAATGAAAATACTATTTTAAAGAGAATAGGATAATTAACAATGTATTAAATCTATTGGCTATCAAGCATTTGCCAGACAATGAAATCAACTAGTTTAGGCTATTTACTTGGTTAGTTGTACAATTTTATAAAATTATAGAGTCTAGCCTAGTCACTGCTTGAGGTACTAACATTGATAAGTTTCTGTTTAAAATTAATCTCGGGGCACTCTGATCCACATTATATTTAGCAAAGTGACACATTTACTGTCTCTTTTTGTGTTGGGGTAGATGGTGCTAGAGTGGGGAAAGGATACACACCTACCATGATATTTCAAAATGAGCTTGTCAACTTTTATAGTTTTCAAGTTTTTCTACTCTGTAGGTTGAAAAAATTCAGTAAAAATTCAGTCAGTTGAATCTTCCTTGCTCTGGGAAATTGGGAAAGATCATACGATTGTTTAGTAAAATTGGTATTTTGAGTTTTTGTCACAAGTTTTTTAAAAGCCTTGTTTTGGCCTGAAATAGCTATCAGCCAAAGTCACGTAAGTTGGTCATTTCACCTATAGATGACTAATGAAAGACACATGACTGGCTCTAAATGTTCCATAGAATATGTAGCCACCTGTACAATGTGCTTTGAAAGGTCTTCAAACTTTGGTACCTCCTCTGAACCAACTTGATATTTCTACTCTTGGAAACAGTGCTTTGGGTTAGGCATTTACCCAGAGAGTTTCTGTAAATGCAAATATGCTCTGTAGCATGGGTGAAACATGAATCATTGGTCCTTAATACTAAATTCACGGGAATTCTTTTTTTTTTAGGTGAGGTAATATAAGGCAGAAGGTGTAAGAGACAGAGAAAAAAACCAAGTCAGAAAACAAAGAGGGGAAGGACAATAGCAGGGAGTTCTATTGAGGACAGAAGCCTACGCCACAATAACAAAAGGAGCATGTGTGGTGGAGATGCAATACACGTAGGAGCCCTAAGGGCCCCTCAGAGCCCTCTATGTACCAGAATGGAATAGAAAATCATTGGGAGGAATTGGGGCTGGACCCAAAACAAATGTCTCTTGCTTGGTAATTTTGCCTAAGGCCAACCTTAAAATCACCCAAGATTTTTTTTTTATTCCAGCCCTTTAAAGCTGTTGCACTTCCATATCTTTAATGAAAATGGAGCTTTCTATAATTCAGATTAAAAATAATTAGTTATAATTTTGTAAATTGAATCAAAAGATAAGTTGCTAAAATCATAAACGTCATTTACATTTCAAGCCATATCACCAAAACTACCAATCATCTTCTAAATTCATCTGCATTAAATTTAGCTGTGATGCATAAAATGGGTACTCCAATACACCCACAGCCATCCGTAGCTATGAACCATTAATGCGACAAGTCTATTCTGGGGATTTTTGTCTGCTGATATTAAAAATGCCCACATCCCCACCCAGGATCATTTTATATTCAGAGACCAAACCAAAGATTCCAATGATTGTGGTCATTTCAGCACACAAGGGTTCATAGGTCTATCTAGGCTCTTGAATCAGCAGTGTCACTGTGATGAAATCAACAAAGCCCTATTCTGAGGACTTTGGGGACCAGCTTGGAAGCATTTTGTGATAATGGTGCTCATTGTAACTGGATTTGACCCATGGTTAACTCATAGCCACAACTAAAAATGCATGCATTTAACCACATTAAATAGAATTCTAGCTCAAACCAAGCTGTGTGTGTCAGCCTACTGATGTCACAAAATGTACTTGTGGAATTGATTAGCTAGTTGCATTCAATTGGACTCAATATATTTTTTGTGTATTTTTAGGCAAGAAATGTGCAATAAAGATTTGTGGACTGTCTGCATTTCCTTCTCTTCCAGACTTTCTATATTCAATATGTTCAAGTCAGTTATTAGTTTATATTATAAATGTATCTCACTTACTCCTAGAAACGGGTTGATTGAGTTGCTTTTTCAACATAAAATCCCCCTTTCTTTCTGAGTGTCTATATGTGTGGTTTTAAATCATACTTAAACATATAGAGGAATATGATGTTGGAAATCTGCTCTAATCGAAGCAGAGTTTAATGGGCCTTATAAAGGATAAGGACATGCCATATCCCAGTTGATTGCTTCTCAATTAGGACGCAGAATGCTACCCCATTCTTCCTTTTGGGTATGACTTGAGTCTGTACAGTGCAGTACATAAATGATTTTCCATGGCTTTTTAAAAGGCGGTGCATATTAATATTTTAAACTGAAGTAATTGCTTCTTGCTCAGCAATGGGTTTCATTTATGAGTGTTTATCCTCAGCAAATGGAAAGTATGGTTAATCTAAGTTAAAAATGGGTTCTTTAAATAGCTCTAATTACATTCTGTTTATATTTGTATGTATTAGACACTTAAGATTTAATCGGTAGCAGTTCTAACAAACCATAATGTTTATTAGCTGGTTTTAAATTATTGTTATGGATGGCAGTTGAATGAGAAAAATAGATGATTTGTCTACTATAAAACGTAGTAAATAAAAGATGGCCAAGGCTAAAAACATGATTTTTAGCATCACTTCAAGTTGTAAAATAATTTATCAGAGAGAGGTTATATGAGGTAAACTCTTCTTTTTCCTATTTTGTTTTTTAATGCTTAAAGATACAGAAGGAAGGTGGTCTCTAATGGTGTCAAGTTAGTGGGAGTTTTGTTTTCAAGGATCATTAAGATCTCGGTGTTCAAGTGTCAGAAGATAAGGGACTAAATTTTACATTTCAATTTATATTTATTTTACTTTGAAGTAGAATAAACATCAGAAATAATGGATTGATTTTTAAAATGTTAAGAGCCCATTTGTTTTAGGCTAAAGTAATGCTAGATGAAATCTATTGAACTTGCTTAAACTCTATTTTGATGAAACAGAAAAGGCTTTGTTGGGTTCTGTTTCCTCTCTAAGAAATCATGAAAGGACTTCCCTTATCTTTGGGGAAAACTTCTCAGTTGCACATGAGTATTACTCAGTGAATTAGGAGACTCCCAGTCATTTTCAACTGACATTTCATTTCCCGTTTGTTTTATTGGGATTTTCAAGAAATGCAAAATGAAGTATAAATCAAAAGATGATTTATTAATAATAACACCTGTGTCTCTGTGGAACTGTAAGAATTTGTCCTTGTTTTTAAAATGTGATAGTATCCCCCAAAAAGAAATCTGTGGAGTTATTAGTGTCATTTTATATATAAGAAAGAAGTGACAGAAATATTATGACTTCTCTACACAGTAGATAAGTTTTAAAAAAAAAGAACGAGATATGCTTTCTATATACGATATACGTATATAGAAACGTACGATATACGTTTCTAATGAAACGTAGACAAACGTTTCATTAGAAAGCTCTGTGACCTTGGGCAAGTCACTAAACCTTTATGTGCTTCAATTTCCCTATCAGTAGGAAAGTAGGGAAGTAGTAAAAGTAGGGATTATAAAGGTACCCACCTCATAAAGTCAGTGTGAGTTAGAGTAGTACAGGCAAGCGCACAGAACAGTGCTTTCATATAAACATTAGGTATTAAAATTGCATTCATTTTCTCTCTCCCTCTAGTTTTGAGCTCTGTCCCAAGAACTAGGAGCTACCACAGTCTGCCAAATCTTTCTTTGCAGAATTTCTCTCAGTCTTCCTTTCTTTTCCATTCCAATTGCTTCTTTCTGGTGTGTGACCTTGATACCTCTGCCTACAATGTAAGCCTCTCAAATGCAAGCTCATGTTTCCCTGCCCAGCTCCACTATTGGATTTTTCTCCCAGAGCACCCACAGCTGGGCCACCCTCAACCTCAAACCTGCTAGAAGGTTCCAATCTCTACCGAGTACAATCCCACACGCTCATCTCAGCATGCAGGGCACTCCAACATTTGGCACCATCAGCCTCCCTTCCAGACTTAACATCACATGGTCTGCAAAACCCTCACATCCCAGCCAACCTCACTGCCATGCTCTGGTTTTCTCTCCTTTACATTTTCTTGGATTACACTCTACCTACATCTGGCCTTATAAAAATTTCCAATAAATAAATAAATAAATAAATAAATAAATAAATAAATAAAATTTCCCCATCCTTTAAGACTGAAACACATGCCATTTCCATAATTATCCTTTTCCATATCTGCTCTGGGTTCTAAGTGCATTTGTTTAGGCCATTCATGTGCCATTTACCCTATTTGCCTCTTTGCAGGAATATTCATAAATATGTCTCTTCTCCCTACTCTATCGTATTCCTGATCATATCCACAGTATATAACTCAGGCCTGGCACAGATAGGTACTCAATACTTGTGTATCAGTAGGTATTTGTTGCATGACTAAATGTTGCTCAGTGCTAAATGCTTTATCTCACATGACTAAGAATCAGGGTATGAAAGTGGCCATCAATAGGTAATATTTGAATTAATTAGTGGATTTGTAAGTTAGTCAATTACTTTAAAAACATTGTGAAAGCCTTATCTCTTTTGCGACTTCCACACTCTCTCTCACAGACCATTTCCTTCCAATGATCATTTCTTGATTTCTTACTATGTATCAAATATGACATTGGTACCCATGATCTGGGAGTGAACACATGTCCTTTGCAATAATAATCTTGGAGGATAGCAAGAAAGACATCATGAAATCATGAAATGTGATGAGCATTATGGCAGTGATTGTCCAGGGGATTATAGAAACAAAGAATGGGGATCTGACTTAGTCTGGGGTCAGGGAAGTGCTCTCTGCGGGAGTAACTTTTAAACCAAAACCCTAAAAAAAATAAAAAATAAAAAATAAATAAACCAAAACCCAAGGAAAGCACATAGTGAGCCTAGTTGAAGGGGAAGGAGGCAGGCCAAGATAATTACGGGGCCCATACTAGGCTCCAAGCACAAGGGTGAAAAAAAAAAGTTTCTGCCCCCATAGAGCTCATAAATAATAAAACAATTTGCAATAAGTACAATGAAGAAAGCAAGAAGCAAGCAGTTTGTTGTCATAAAGAGGTAGCATGTGGGTCAATGACATCTAATTATGTAGGGTGGCCTGATAACACCTTCTGAACAGGTGCCATTTAACCTGAGATCTGTAGGATTAGAAAGAGACAGCCATGGGAAAAGCAGACATGAGAGCCTTCTAAACAGAGAGGCTAGCCTGTGCAAAGCTCTGATGGTAGAAAAAACTTGGACTATTCAAAGAACAGATAAAAAGCCAATGGGGCTGCAGAGCTGAGCTTGCCCCTTGATGAGGTTAGGAAGATAGACGTAATCACACCACGGAGGACCTCATAAGCCAAGAAAAAGAATTCATTTTGTCTTCCTAGTGCACTGGGAAACCATTAATGGTCTTGCAGCTAGAGAGTGGCATGACCCAGCTTATCTTTTAAAGAGTTTGCTTTCTGCCAGATGGGACAGGAGGAATAGAAGCAGGACACTGGGATGATGTTGGCTTAGATGAGGGTGGAAAGAGTGGAGTTCAAAGTGGAAGACTCTCATACATGCATGGGGAGGACATTGAGTGGGAGATGTGGATTGTACTGTGGGACGTCTGGAAGAATAGTGGAGGTCTTAAGAACATGATCATTACTGAGGGATCATTAGTAAGGGAAGCTCTCTGGGCTAACTCCTCCCTCTGGGCCTCTTTGGTTCTGGATTTGTTTCCTTTATATCTTGACCCTACAACAAGACAAGAGAATTTTCTTGGAAGCCTTATTATAAATTTAGCTCTTAAAACCTTGAACCAGCACGAAAGAGGAAGATTATGGATTCTGGTGTCAGGTCACCTCCAGTCTTGAATTTGGTTTCTCTGTTGTCCTGGTCATGTTTCTCCCAAAATGGAAGCTTAAAGGAGCCACTCCAAGCTGCTTCCATCCCCCCGTGAAAAGACAGTGACTTCACATAAGATGTGGTTCCCAGGTGAGCTAGAAGGGATGCCTTTGAGCTATTTCCACCATAGCCCATGCAGGGCTCCCACTGGCCCTTCATTGTGGTGAAACCACTGCAGACAGCAGCCAAGCCTCGTACCACAGTCTTGCCCCTTGCTAACCTCCCGCGCTCCGGCCATATTTTCACTCTTGTTATACTGATAGGAAAATCCAAGTCAATCCTGATGTGGAACTAAGCCTGCTTTAATTGATATTTGTTCCTGCTCGAGGCTCTGCTTATATTCTGGACTTTGTAACATTTTATAGCTAGAAGTAGCCTTAAGATGCCATGTTAGCTAATACCTTCATTGCATAGGCGAGAAAACTAAGATGCACAAAATTAAGGTGAGTTGGAGAACATCACACTACTCCAGAAAATCATAACCTTTAGAACCAGCAATATCTGGACTCTAACTCAAACTGTATCTCCTATTAGTTGGGAATATTCATGAATCTCTCTATCCTCCTTCAATGCCCTCATTTTCAAACAGAGGTAGTAATTCCTACTCTGCAGAATAGTTGTGGGGGGAGTTACAGTTAGGACCATTGTGCATCAAACACTTAGGAACACTCAGGAAATCCTAACTATTATTATATGTTCTTGCCCTTATGTATTACTAAAGTGACAGGGCCACTTGGCCAATGGTAGCCTAGAACCCACCTTTCACAACCTAATCTATCTTTGTCTATGCAACATACAAACAGGTAGAAATTTAAAAAAAAAAAAAAAAGCAGGTAGAAATTTTCACGGGTTCATGGATTCTCATCAGGTCTCTTTAGGAATAACAAACAAATTATTGCACATTTCAAGACCTTTGAGACTTCTCTGAGCCCTGGAGAATCGGGTACCCAATTTGTAATTTTATTCAGCGGTGAAATGCCACTGTGGTAGCAAAGAAGCAAAAGCAATATTTCAACCTAAGAACCAGGTCTGGCACCCAGAATAAAGAGTCTTTTAATAGGAAGAATAATCTATCAATTTTGTGAAAGAGCTGTTGGAAAAGGCTTGAAGTCCTACTGCAATATAAAACATAAATGGTGCATTGTCCTAGTTTTTTTTTTTTTTTCTGGAAATTGTATGTTAGCTCTAAAGAACAGAACTTTTTTTTTTCTTTTACTTCAGTCTGCATTTTCAGAACATGCTACAGAGACAACTTTATTTTCTAGGGGTTAATAAGTGACATAAGAAAAAGAGATGGCACGGAGTAAATGAAGATAACTATAATAATTATAATAATAGTCTTGGGCATTTTCACACTTACTGTGTAAGGAAAAAACTACATTTCTTCACATGAAAGAAAACCCCTCCTTTTATTTCTGCTGTTTTGTGTACTTTGTGGTGTTTTATTATACTAAGGTATGACTATAATGCTAGTCCTGCACTCAGGTATCCCTGGATAGGGGTCCAAGCAGCTCATTTCTGCTATCAGCCACTTGTGTGTGCTCTAGAGTAGGCATGTAGCTTGTGTGTTCACCAAAAAAGGTGGAAGTATTCCTAGGAAAAGCTCCTGGAGGTTGCAAAGTAATGTCCTCCATGGGGAATGGGCCCGGAGACTGTAAATAAGAACCCCAGAGAAAGAGCTGGGACTGTGTTAATCTTTCAGTGTTTTCTTATATCAGGAGTGCCTATCAGCCAAGCAGAGAGCAAAATGGTAAGATTAGAAACTCATACTCTAAAAGCAAAATTGTGTTATGCTTCTTACAGGTATATATGTATTTCTCCATTTCCCCCCCTAGTTTTTAAGTGCTCCAACCTCAGTTGAGCTAAGAGGAAAGGGATGTGGTCTACTCTTGAATGAGATATATACAGGGCAAGAGAGACAGAGGACAGAATGTGGATGGATGAAGGTAACTGGAATTCTCAGCTTTATTAGGGAACCCAAGGCAGAGAGGTACCAGTAGCTTTCTCCATGGTAAATCTTTTAGGGTCTTTGTATTCCTTTATTAATTTATTAAAGCTAATGTTCTCCACCAACTAGTATTTCATCCAAGTGCTTCCAGTTATATTCCAAATATTCCTTCCTTTATGCCTGACCTCCATAATAAACACTTTCAAGATATAGTGACAAGAGTTGACCAAGTGAAGCATTGAAAACTGTAGGAATTTGAGCAGAGTTTCATATCTCATGCAGATGTTCTTTATGTTCTAGCTTAGATTTCTTCAGGATTTTTGTTGCACTAGTTTGAAAGGAAGCCATCAATAAAAAATAATGTTAATAATTTTGAAATACATTCAGTTAAAATATAATGTCCCTGAATACACAAGTTGTTTGGTTTTCATAATGTGGAGTTAGTGCATTCCTTGTAGGAATATAAAATACCCAGTTCCCCTTTTCCCCATGATCAGAACATTAATATTTTTAACTTATGAAATTTAAATTAGCCTTCCTAGTGAAATGTTTCAAACATATGGGAAAATACAGATGTCCTCTAAACAACTGGGTTGTATGGCACGCATATATTTAGCTTCTCAGAATTATTGATTCAATCAATTATCTATTGAGTGTTTACTATGTGTTGAGTACTGTTGTACTGAACAAAACAATTCCTGTCCAGTAGAGTGCATTATTCTGATAGGAGAAGACAGATAATAAATAATGATCATAATGAATGAATTATATAGTATATTGAAATCTGTAAGTGCTCTAAAAGAAAGCAAGGTGTAGGGAATTGAGAATCAGGATATGGGAGTAGGGCCACAATTTAAATATGGTGGCCTCATTGAAAAAGTGACATTTGTACAAAGCCTTAAAGGAGGGAAGGAGTGAACCATGTGGATAGCAGAGGAAAGTGTGCAAAGGCCCCATGGTAGCCAGCCTCTAAGGCCAATCTAGTCGGCATGAACAGAGTGAAAGTGGATCAAAAAGGAGGTCAGAAGGCTAACTGCCTCATAGGTTATTGTATGATATTTGCACCATATTGACCTTATAGGTCATTGTAGGGCTTTGCTTTGAGTCTGAATGAAATGGGGAGCCACAAGGGAGTTATAAGCCCATGAGCAACATGGCATAACTCATTTTTAAAAATTCATTTGGGCTTCTTATGTTAACAATAAGACAGAATTAGAGAAATCTGTGTGGAGGGTATTACACCTTGTGGAGCGTAATCCGGGCAAGAGTTGATGAAGTTTCAAAACAAGGAAGGTAGCAGTGTTGGCCTTAGGAAGCAGTCAGACTCTGGATATGTTTCAAAGATGGACTCGTCCAAATTTCCACATGGATTGGATATAGATAGGGTGTCAGAGAGAGAGAGAAATCAGGTATGAGTCCTTGGTCACTGGCCTGACTAACTGGAAGGATGGAGTTACCTTTACCCAAGATTCAAAAGATGACATGACTGGCATGACTGGGAAGCAGAATCAGAAGTTTAGGTATTGAGGGCAGCCCAGGTGGCTCAGCGGTTTAGCGCCGCCTTCAGCCCAGGGTGTGATCCCAGAGACCCAGGATCGAATCCCACATTGGGTTCCCTTCATGGAGCCTGCTTTTCCCTCTGCCTGTGTCTCTGCCTCTCTCTCTCTCTCTCTCTCTCTCTGTCTCTCATGAATAAATAAATAAAATCTTTAAAAAAAAAAAAAAAGAAGTTCAGGCATTGCAAATAGCCTCCCTAAAGAGTTTGAAAAATATGTGCATCCCATTAGTATGAGAATGCATTATGTATATTAACTGCATCAGTATTAATTTCTCTAATCTGAGAACTCTTATCCTTAAATTCTGGAATATCCATAAACATTATCACTCAAATATCACCTCTTCCCGATTCTCTACTCTCTCTTTCCAGAACTTTTATTTGAACTTTCTGTATCTATTAAGCTTCATTACATATTTTATCACTTCGTTATTTCTCTGCACTGCATTCTGGATGATTTCCTTAAATATATCTTTTAAATTACAATTATCTCTTGCCTGGTCTGCCTCATCTGCTATTAAGTTCATTTACTTTTTATTTCAAAGACTATTGTTTTCACTTATAAAGTTTTATTTGGTGTTTTAGATCCACTCGTTCTTTTTGTAAGTCAATGTGTTCTTTCAATTGTTTTATCACTTTAGTTATTCTAACCAAAATTATTTTGTTTTCTTAGCATCTTATTATTTCAATTCCTTGAGATGCTAATTTTTCCTTTTCCTTGCCTCTGACCACTCCCCTTCATTGTGAATGATTCTCTCTAACCATTTACAGTTTCATTGTTGTCACTGTTGTGAGGTTATCAAGAGTGTAGTTGTCCCTTGGACATGGATCATGGAAATGATTCTATAGGTTTGGTTTTGCCTTTGTATCAGTTAAGACTCCAGTGGCTTTACACGTCTATGATAAGTCTTTTAATTCATGTCTCACAGATTGGAATTGGAATTTCCATACTCTGAGTAAATATTTTCAATCTGATCCCCACACTTACACTTCGAGGAAGATTGGAGTTAAAATTTCTCATGGGAGACTTTTCCACCAGACCACCTGAAAGACAACAGA
Organism: Canis lupus dingo; assembly: GCF_003254725.2. Lineage (NCBI taxonomy): Eukaryota > Metazoa > Chordata > Mammalia > Carnivora > Canidae > Canis > Canis lupus. Next base: position 49,318,329 of record NC_064258.1, on the reverse strand, counting down.
TTGCCTGGCCTCTTCTTAGAGAATGGGAAACATTTTTCTAGACTGTATTTCACTCTTCCCAGTGGCCTGCTTTATGTAGTGATCTTGGGTTCTTTCCCCTTAGTGTGAGGACACTGACAACATAGAAGCCGTGACCTTCAGTGGACAATCCGTCTCAATCTTCTAAACGCCAATCTGTCAATATGTGCTTGATACTCCCCAGAGGACTTTGGTATCCAATTAAGGTCCTTTTTTCCTTTTTTTTTTTTTTTAATAGCCTAGAAATTCTCTGTTCTGTCTTTTGAACTATATATGGTTTATTTTTTAAAGTTTTCATTAGCATTTATCCAAAATTCCTATCCATTTGGAGTTGGAAATTGCTAAAAATAATTTATATTTAACAGTCTGTATGACACATAAACTTCAGTCCTCTTGAGTCCATAAAGCGTTAGTGCATCAAACACTCCACAATGTCTGGATTATAGAGAAGTCTGGGATCCTGAGGGAAGGATCAAGGTGGTGGCAAAGTACCAACCAATACCTAAGACTTGCAATAGTTTAACCACCAGTACAGTTTATAGAGATGTGTATCAGCTAAATATCAGATAGCATACAGTGAATTTTCTTATTGTTCTCCACTCATAACTCATATTGTCATTTATTGCAATTAGATAAAGAGCTTAAAAGAAAGACACTACCCCAAGGGGATAAAAGACTTAGGAAAATATTTGGCCATTAAATTATTCAAAACTACACAGTTATCTTAAAGTGTATGTAGACTGTTTTGTTCCTGAAGTAAGATAGAATGGGAAAAAACTATTCGTAAGACTGAAAGTCAGTTTCATGTACTCATTCTGATGCAAAATAAAACACACATTGTGAAGGTATTTAGGATTATAGTTCCTTAATATTAATTAGTTCCAGGCACTTCAAAATTTAATTACAATAAAAAAAATCATTAAACCTGTACCTTTGAAAATAGGTTAATAATGTTGATACTGGTGCTTATTTTCTAGAAATGATGAAGACAGTCTTGGCAGGTTCAAAGAATCACATAGATTATAGCTGTAAGAATTGTGATTCCAATATTTTTGGAGTCAAACATCTTTTGGATAAATTCTTGTTTGAAGTCAACAAATATAATTTGTAGATTGAAGAAAGAGTTTTGGTGTGCAGGCTCTTTTACGTGCTGAAAGTTTTATACTCCCTGGATCTTGAGTAAATTGTAAAACTTTGTGTATTTAAGCATAAAATATTTAAAGATTAATGAGAAGGTTATCAATTATACCTAGAGGTGGGCAATATTGTGTTTGCCTTGTCTTAGAAACCGTTTTAAAGGGCCTGTCCTGTACAAATTTTCAGTTATAAGTTTTGAGGCTCTAATGTATAGTATGGGGACTATAGTTAATACGATATTGTATACTTGAAATGTGCTGAGAGTAGATCCTAAATATTCTCATAAAAAAATAACTGTGTGAAGTGAGGGTATGTTAATTAGCTTAATTATGTGAATCATTTCACAATGTATATGTGTGTTTATATATAAAAATCATATTGTACATTTTAAATATATTACATTTTATTTGTCAATCATGCTTCAATAATACTGGGGAAGAAGAAAAAAAAGATCTGTCCTAGGTTATCCCTACCTGTCAATTATTTCCAGCCCTTAGCCAATCAGATTGCAAGCAAAGATTAGAGCAAGAGATCGGGTTCTTTTGTATAGTCTAAAAGGTTGTCAAAAATTGCCTCTGGCTCCAAAGATTATTCTGCTAACATCAATTAGTTATGAAAACCCTTAGGACAAAAATTTACTATGAATTCAGTAATCGTGGCAGGTGAATTTTCACTTCAATATAAGTTCAATATGTATTTGAAAAATAGTGGTGTGGGCAAGCCGTTATTAATTAAATCTGTTTACTTAATCTATTTCTTTGGTGGATGAACAGATTTTGGAGATTCCTGCAATAACTCTTTGCCTTCCCAGGACCTGGAGTTAAATGTTGAAAACTACTGTTTTACACACAGTACCAACAAACAAATATATAAAGGCTTTATAATTGATGACAATAATCCGCTCACACTCTGTAAGGGCCACCACCCCAATTATTCAATTGTTTAATATGACAAGTTTCTCCAAGGCCCACAGACTGTGGCTACAATCAAGATAACAACAACCATAACCACTCAGACTCTGTCCCTTCCCCCTGCTTCATCACATGGAACCTCAGCTCCTCAAATGTCTAAGGGTCCCAGGCTGTGTCTCTCTTATGCTCACTAATAAACCCGATGGCACAGAACTTTATCCAGTCTGTCCACTGTGCATGCACCATGTGTTTCCAGGTACTGGGGATATGATGTTATTCTTCAGTTCTGCCCTACGCCAGCCAGGCTGACGGTTAATGACATCCTAGAACCTTCATGTTCCCCTCCCTAGTGGGGCCAGCGCCTGCCTTCCCACTCTGCACTGCACTGTCTTTTGTGTTCCCGTGATTCACAGTGACCCTCACATTAACAGCCGCTTCACTTTTTGCCAAAGACCCACCCTCCCAAGCATTTGCAGATAGGATCTGGATCCCAAGACCGGACAGATAGTCTTCTGTTATTCCTGCCACCGCTAACACCTGCATTCAAGCATTGGCTTCTCTCCTTTCTCTTCTATCCAAAACAAAATCCTCCCGCAAAATTCCTCACGGAACCCTCTATTTAAACAGCCCATTTATTTGTCAGATGATTGAGACATGTTTGCATCTCAGGGAAAACACTGTCATTGATTTGACATAATATATTGTTGGGAAGAGAGTTTTCGCATTTATTCCCCTACTGATAACAACTTTAATGTGATTAAATCAGAGGGAAATTACCATTTCACTTCCAGTTTTGGAAGGCGATAATTTTGAAGAGAGGGAAATTGAATGCCTTGTTTAAATAGTGAAAGATAAGCAACTTAGTGCTTTGGGAGGACGTATAAGGTATAGAAGACAGCTACATTTAAAATTAGGAGTTAAGAATGGGTCAATTGAGCTCACCTCAATAGGCAGTAAATATTCCTAGAAAAAAATGGGCAAAACTGCCTGAGACTCATGGGGAACAGAGAGCTAAAATAATTCAGGACAGCATGGAAAACAGTAAACAGAAGATTTCCATTTCACCTGAAAAGCAAGATGGCAGCTTAGAGCACTTTGGAGACATAGGAATGGTGTCATGGTTGGGAAGACTTTTCTTTCGCCATTCACCTGAGAGTTGGCATGAGAATATTTAAAAGATAATGGCCTAACCTACAAATGTAGCTGAATCATGTCTATGGTCTGGTCCCACTATCCTGAATTTTATTTAGTTCAGATTTTCTGACCAAGACTTCTCCTGTACAGCTTCTGTAATCAGATAACTTAATCAAATCAAGAAACTTATATACGGAGTAGGAAGAGCAGGACAGGAGGCAGAGTGGAATCAAGCTGCTCTGTGAAACAAAGCAGTTCAAGTTCTGTTCTCCCGTTGACAGAACATTGACATTTTATCTTCTATTTCTTTAATTATCAGCAAAATCTATACGTGATATCAGGGAAGGCAAATCCAACAGATAAAACAGAAGTTCTTGACTTGTTCCCAAAGTAATGTAATCAATTTAGTTATAAAAAAAAAAAAACATCAAGAAAGGTTTCCTATACCTACCCCTACATCCCTACATGCATGTGCTTGTATACACGCCCACACAGTCTAGATGTACATACATATTTAGTCATCGTTGTTGTAAATGTGTGATCGCTTTCTATTTCATATCTACAGATAGGCCCCTCTTCTACAGCTCAGGCTTTTTCCTGTTTATCTTAAAGATAATTCCATGTTGTACATAGTCATTCTTTGTAATAATTCAATGTCCTTAACTGTCACCTCTATAGGGAAAATTAGGCCATTTTAAGATTTCACCTTTACAAATGACAATCACCCTCATATACACATTTGAGTATACTTCTGGAATATATTCCAAGAAATAAATTGCTAAGGCAAAGGGGGTTCGTACTTTAGCTTTCATCAGCGACTGCTAAGTTTCTCTCCAAAAGACTGTATCAATTTACACTCACATCAACTATGCATAAAAATGCCCATATAAAAGTATACCGTCACCAAAAATGGATCTTTTTAATCCTTCTATCTTTTATCGTTCTTTTTATCTTTTGGCAATATGAGAGAAAAACATTCCCCACATCTGTGTTTATCAAAACTGACTTGTCTTTCACAGCCTGGCTTGAATGCCATCGCTGTCATCAACACCTCCCCTGACCACCTGGAACTGGTTCCACATAAGGCTGAATTACTGCCCAACCCTTCCTCATTACATATCACATTCAGTTTTATATTATAGTTATTATTAGTGTATATTCTTAACTCTGCCTCTGGGTTGAAAGCAAGGCCAAGTTCTACGTCCAGTTGATCTTTACATCTCCCTGAAGCCCTTGTTTTAGTGGCTTATACATAGCTGGGAGGTAAAAAAAAAAATTCAAATGCACAAACACTGGAAGAAAAAAGGAAAGAGTGGAGCTCTATTGCAAATGAACAATGTTTTGGGGCACCTGGCTGGCTCAGTCTGTAGAAGGTTAGTTCGCCTCTTGACCTCGGGGTTGTAAGCTCAAGCTCCATGTTGGCTGTAGGGATGACTTAAAAATAAAATCTTAAAAAATTTTAAGACAAATGAATAATGTTTTCTGAGGAAATTTTGTTGCATACATTTACGATTTATCCTGAGAAGACCTAGCAAATAGTAATATAAAAAGAGATCATCAAGTCAGAAGGAACCTCATATAAAATCCATCTCAAGAGATGCCTGGCTGGCTCACTGGTTGAGCGCCTGCCTTCTGCCCAGAGCGTGATCCAGGAGTCCCAGGATTGAGTCCCACATCGGGCTTCCTGTATGGAGCTTGCTTCTCTCCCTGCCTATGTCTTTGTCCCTCTCTCTTTGGGTGTGTCTCTTATGAATAAATTTTTTAAAAATCTTCAAAAAATTAAAATAAATAAAATAAAATCCATCCGAAGGTTCTTACATCTAACTATATCTGTGTGTTAATTTACATAGATTAAGATATCTAGCTCATGATTCTTTTATTGTATATGTACTGTAGTGAGGAGTGTGCTTGGCATCAGAAACACCCGAGTTCAAATCCTATGTAAATCACTTATGAACTTGTGACGTCAGAAAATTCATTATCTACAAGATATTATTTATTTTCACAAGAGTTGTTGGCTAGGTGTCTACTGTGAGTCAGGTATGGAGGCAATAAATATGACTACATTGCAAGAATCACAAGACATCTATGTGAACATACTTTAGGAACAAGTAATGTCTATGCACAAGGAGGTATTGTATACTTGAGACAAGGCCTGCTCTTCCTTAAAAAAATTGAATACATAGTCTTTATTGAACTTTTAATCCCATTAGCAAAGACAAGTGTTTATTGTTTTCATAGCCAAGTTTTTTGAAACACAGACTAAATATTTTCCATGAGTGTTTTGGTTCAAAGACCTATGGGAGCACTGGTACTTCTCAGTCTGTTTCCTTCCTTTCCACTTACTTTTTTTTTTAATTAACTCATTTGTATTTTTAAAGACTGTAGATTAAGGCAATGAAAATGCTGAGCCATATCACTATTTTCTTCTTTACATATTAAGCATCTCATTGTGCGTTTGGAAAACAGTATTTATAAAGTTGCAGCAATGTGAAGTCAATAAATGGGAGAGAAAATAATGAGATTTCAGAGATATTTGCACCCATTTTGATGGGAAGTCTTTGCTCCTAAAGTTCTTGGGAGGGAAAAAAAAATTCACTCTTTCACTCTAACATGTTGACCTTTGAATCTGAATTAGTGCAGTATCAGTGGCAAAATCTGAACTGTAAAATGAATCTGTTAGGATTAAGGGTTTAGCTGTTGCATGGCTAAGTGGGTCAAGCTCTCTTAACTGATGGATTTCACCGATTCCACCCAAAAGACGAAAAGTTTGGATTCAGACAAACCTGCCAGCTTTCGATCTTTCTAGTATATCACACTTTTTCCATGAGACTCACAGCCTCTCAAGTTTTGGAAAGGAAAAAAAAAAAAATCACACTCCCAACTTCTTTTCTGAGCCAGTCTTTGTTAAAGGAAAGTGAGCACTCACTCTCATAATACCTAACAGCTCAGGGAGGCACAGTTTTATTTGGTAACTGAAGTTTGAAAAATGTAACCAGTACCACTAATCTGCCTTCAACCCTACAATAATTTATTTCGGCTTCTATGAGTGCTCCAAAATATACTTAACTAGTAAGAAGAATATGAAGTCCTTCATCTGGCAAATTTGATTCACAAGGGTAAAAAATAGAGTACAATGCTTCCATTAATCACATGCAGAACATTTTAATAGGATAAACGGGTATAAATTGAATTCAGTTTCTTTAGCCTTAAGAATAAAGAAATGTTTAGACACATTTATCAGCTGATATAGGCAGCTAGTAAATGGCTATCTTAAAAAAGCAGATCTTTTTATTTCTAGGCCCCATACTACTGCCTATATAGTACCCATCATAGTTTCATAGATTTGGAATACATCTCACCTGCTTGCTAATTACAAGTGCAAACCTAAGAAGTCACCCCGGCCTTAACTGATATTCCCCTCAATCCTCTACCAATTTGCTTACACTGAAAATTAGAATCGGATGTAATGGTCACCGTCAATTTTTCTAAACCACCGTAGGGAAGCACGCAACTCTGAGTAGACTTAGGAAAATTATCTTTATACAAGCTTCCTCTCAAGAGAACTAGAATCTCTGGTGTCTGTGCTGTACATTCCCGCCCCCCCAACCCCGCCAACCCCCGTCTCCTCACCCTAATGTAAGTGAAAGTGTGGATGAATGCAGATTTTTCCATTTAATTTCCACAAAGTGTGCGTTCTCCTGCATGGGTTTATATTGCTGCCTAATGAAATAATCAGCTAGTATGCAGTGGGGGAGTGGTAGCACAAGAGGGGAGGAACCATCCTAAAAGGTCTATTATCCTGTCAATATGTGCACAGAACTCTCATTAATGTTAATTAGATTTACCCGCCAGTACAAAGGGGAGGCTAGACCTTAAACAGCAAGTTTGAGAAATCCTATCTAGCAATGCAAAACATAGGGAAAAAAATTAGAAATCCTTCCTGCCTCCAAGCAACCTTAACTCGTGTAAAAGACATTTATGTGGCCATTAACTCAAGCAGAAATTGAACTTGTCAGCATTACATGCAGAATGTATATAAGGGTAACTGTTCATGAACAATTTCTCAAATGAATTAAATGCAAACTGGATTTAGTTCTCGTCAGTAGATGTACTCTGTCCATCATCTTCTTAATGGAACAACTGCAAGAGATGTAGGTTGGATAGAGCTTTTATTCATGCTTGCCTATAAGGTGGAAGACGAAAGATCAAAAGGCAGAACTCCTGTCGAAGATTTGGCTTATGAATAAAACTGAAAACCTAGGGCTCTCCTCATCTCCTGTCTTTGTCACACAGCCCATGTCTCACCCATCAGCAAGTCCTATTATTTTCCTTAGAAAAAATTTGAAATCAGCCCACTTTTCTTCCCCTACCCCTCTCCTGCCCCAGTCCAAGTCAACACATGTCTCAGCCTGATGATTGGAACAGCCATAACTGGGACTGCTTTAGACCACCATGGAAAGGCCACAGTATCCCTTTTCTTTTTAAAGATTTTTTGTTTATTTTTTTTGCTCATGAGAGACACACAGAGAGAGGCAGAGACATAGAGGGGAAAGCAGGCTCCCTGTGGGGAGCCCAGGACCCCAGGGCTCACGACCTGAGCCAAAGGCAGACACTCAACCACTGAACTCTCCAGGTGTCCCACTTCCCAGATTTCTTTATTGGTTCCCACACTGGATGCTTAAAAATATCTTTTGCACTCAGTGCAAAAGATCTTACTAGAAGGCCGCACATTTTTTTTTCCATTCCAAGTTCATTGAACAAAACCTTGCGTAGACACGGTAGCCTCTGTTTTTGTTGTTGTTAACCCTGGACCGGTCTCAAAATCAGAGTTGCAAAGAGAAAAGAACCAATGTCTTATATAGCATAATCACAAGTGCTAGGAAACAGGAGCTTTAGCATGAGTGTACAGACCTGAATTATGCAACCTACCAGTTTTTGTATGTGACATGTTGACAGAGGTTGACACTTAGTGGGTGAGTACCGTGTAGTTGTCAACTGGCATTAAGACTTGCAGTTCATTCTGCAGTCAAAATAAAGGAGGAATGACAAAGTCCATATTTGAAATTTATACTCCAGCACTGTGGCAGCCTAAAGCATTTCTGATTGCTCTACAGTACCCAGTGCCCCTCTGCTTTGCTAAGCACAGAGGTGGACACATTTAAGCTTAAGCAGAGTATCTATTAACCATCCACATTTAAGTGCATTTTGCTCATTGTGATCATTAAAAGTACATATTTTCTCATCAAACTTGTATGTACTTTTGTAAATTGCAATAATATTTAAGAGAAAATAAGCAAGAGAGAAAACCAGGGAGACAATGTACCTAAAGGAAGAGAAGATGCCTATTGTGATTTTAACAGTTCTGAAAAAAAAAAAAGTATAACGGAAAGCTGTAAACCTATGGTAAGAGAGTTCAAGGTGTGGGAAAGTTTCTTTACATATTGTAGGGCTTTATAATGCTTGTCTAGTAGGATTTATTCTTTTGTTTCAAGAAATATTTAGTTGAAAGTCTACAATATTACCACATTGTATTGTGTGGTATTTTAGTCACAGAATTAGACTTTATGAAGAACTGTGGTTTCTTCCATCCTTGTCATAACACCTATCATGAGTAAAGCAAGCTTTTAAACTCATAAAAGTAATTAGGGATGTGATCTGTGGAAATACTTTTACATTGTTATAAAGCTATTGGTGTCTCTTTTCTTTCAGAACTGAATTACCATGTGTTTCTAAATTGGGGTCTTGTTCTTCTTCTAAATCATAGAGGTTGTGCTTTCTTTGTTTGTATAATGAATAAGAGCCTTATCTGGAAATTGTTGCAAACCCATGCTCCATTTTTAGGTAGACTTGGAAATTCAGTTACTTCTTTCTCCTCCTAAGTGAATAAATAGACTGAGGAAGCCTTCTACCTGCCTGACGCTGGTAATTGAATTACCGGACAACACATTTAAGGGAAGAAAATCCAGAGCGGCAGCAATTAAATTATGTTCTCATGTTCCTGAGAGTAGGCACTCCACAGACAGAGAATGAAGAGGCAAGAACTGTATAAAATGATGGACCCCGAGATCAGAGAGTAAAAAAAGAAGACATTAGGTCTTGAGGTGGGCCATTTTACAAAGGACTAAAAGGAAGGGACTCGGACTTGGTTTAAGTTGTTTTCACTTTGGGTTGCTTTCAACCCAGCCAACAAACAGTTGCAAAGGATATCTGAGGTCAATATATAGTTCCTAGGTTTTCCTCAAGAAAGTCTTCGAGTTTGGGAGTCAGTTGAGCTGACACAAAGTGAGCAGACAGCCAGGCAGGAACCAACATCCAGAGCAGAGCTCTTAATCATCTTAACGCAGACCTCTCGGCTGGGGAAGGGGACCTCATTGTCCCCTCATTGTCCTCATTGTCAAGTCTTCCCACTACCTGAAAAGGCTTTTCTGCCCTGGGCTTCAGTGACTTACATCCCACAGTCCTGCTAGCCATGGCCTAGTGGCGGCTACTAATGTTAGAGATTTCGTATACATACCTTATTTGAACTTATTCAACTCCCATAACAACCTTGAAAGGTAGATTTTATTTTTAGCTTAATGTTACATAGAAAATACTGAAGCATAATGAGTGACATTGGATTAATAAAGCGGTTGCTACTTATGATGTAGTTACTAAGTGCGAGGCACTGCCCTAAGCATGTTATATCTGCTACCAAATTTAATCCTTAGTATAATCCCATGAGGTGCCTGATCTTATTCTGTGTGGTTTGGTTCATCATCATCATCATCACCTTTGCAAAGCCAGGGCACCATACTTAAGCACCTCTCAGGTGAATGGATGTAGCAGAATGCCAACAAAATAATACCTATTCATACTTAGCTCTACATGCCTAAGGAGAAAATAAATAAGGTCTGTGAAGGTATTCATAAACCAGGAATGGCAATACAAATTTGTATTGTTTAAAAATGTGTTCTTCAGCTTCACTGAGGCGCAATTTATGTACAATAAAATTCACTCACTTAAGTGCATATGTCAATGATTTTTGGGATGTTTGTACACCACGTAACCACTACCACAATCAAGGTATAGCACATTTTCGTCCTCCCCAAAATGTTTTCTTTCAACCCTTCCTAGCGAATTCTACTCTCTTCTCTTTGCAGACAGCCACTGATCTGTCCTCTGTCACAATGGATGGGTCTTTTCTGGAATATGATTAGAGTGGACTTTTGCGTCCATGAAGTTGAATGTATCTCATTCCTTTTTTATTGCTGAGTGTTATTCCACTGAATACATATAACACAGTTTATTTATCCTTTTACTTGCTGATGGGTAGTCAGTTGTTTCCAGTTTAAACTGTTGTGCGTAGAGTTGCTATGGTCGTTGATGTAGAAGTCTTTGTAAGGACGTACATTTTCATTTCCTTTTGGTATACCTGGAGTAGAATTATTGAGTCATCTAGTAAGTATATTTCAATTTTATAAGAAACTGAAAAACTGTTTTCTGAAGCAAACCACTTTGCTTTTTCCACCTGCATTCTATAAAAGTATCAACTGTTTCACATCCCCATCAACACTTTGTACGGTTAGTCTTTCTTTTTGTTAACTTCTTTTTTTTATGTATAATAGGCATACATTATATTAATTTCAAGTATACAACATAATGATACACTATCTGTATATATTTGAGATGGTCACCACCGTAAGTCTCATCCATCATCATACTTAGTCACAGAATATTTTTTTTCTTGTCATGAGAACTTCTAAAATTTACTCTCTTAATAAGACATTCAAATATGCAATACAGTATTATTAACCAAAGCTGCAATGCTGTATGTCACATTCCCATGGCTTATTTATGTTATTTATGTTATAAAGGGAAGTTTGTACCTTTCAACTCCCTTCACCCATTTTGCCTCTTCCCCACCTGCACCTCTGGCAACCACAAATCTCTTCTGTATCTATGAGCTTGCTTGCTTGCTTGCTTCCTGTCTTTCTTTCTTTCAGATTCTACTATATTCCACATATAAGTGATATCCTATAGTATTTGTCTTTGGTATTTGCTTAACCTTTTTTAATTTTAGCCATTCTAATGATTATTCAGTGGCGTTTCATTATGGCTTTAATTTGCTTCTCTCTGATGACTAATGAATGATATTAAGGGATTTTTTTCATGTGTTTATTGGCTACTCATATACCTTGATTTGCAAGTGTCCATTCACATCTTTTGTCCTTTTTTAATTGTTTGCCTTTTACTAGTAGGTTAAAAGCATTTGTTAATATTCTGCTGAATACTGGTCCTTGGTTATAGGCTTAACTGCCATTTTCTTAATTGTGATGAATGTTAACTTTAATGAAGTCCAATTTCTTTTCTTTTATGGTTTCTTCCTTTTGTGTCCTAAGAAATAGTTATGTATCATACAGTCATGAAGATCCTTTATCTTTCCTTCCAGAAGTTTTATACTCTAAATTTTTATATTTATTTCGTTTTTTTTTAATAAAGATTTACTTATTTATTTATTCGTGATAGACACAGAGAGAGGCAGAGACACAGGCAGAGGGAGAAGCAGGCTTCACGCCGGGAGCCCGACGCGGGACTCAATCCCGGGACTCCAGGATCGCGCCCTGGGCCAAAGGCAGGCGCCAAACCACTGAGCCACCCAGGGATCCCCTTTATATTTATTTCTATACTCTATTTTGAGTTAATGTTTGCTTATCCTTTATGGTTATGGCATGGATACATTTTTTTCCATAAGGGTATACTGTTTTTCTATCAAAAAAAAAGCTTTCTTTTCCCATTGAATTACCTTTGCACCTGTGTCGAAAATCAATTGATCATGTGTGTATAGTTCTATTTCATAGGCTGTTATTTTTAAACATTATAGATAAACATTGGATCAAACTTCTTTAATCTTCTTAACCATTAACTGAGAAATTTATCTCACAGATTTTGAGCAGGCCAATCTCTAAAGTCACAGTTTTCTTATCCTATGACATTAAAAATACAAGATTTGGAGGAATTCTTATTACTCACATTTCCAGATAAGGAGATTCCCACCGATTATTCCATTGGGGGGAAGAAGGAAAAATTTAGGTTTTTTGCACACATTTCTAGTTTCTCTTCTCACCTCCTTCTTTGCCCTTCCCTATAGTAAAAATTGTAGCTAATTAAATTGATGTGAGCCTGAGGCTCAGGCCTCTCTGAACAAGTGACATCTGGGCCCACACTTGAAAAAGGAGAATGAGCTGGGAAAATATCTGTCAGACCATCCCAAGCAGAAGGATAGTGAGTATGAAGACTCCAGTCTTCTGATCAGCCTGTGAGGACTTCTGTGGTAGAATTAGCAGAGATGGATCTAAGCATGGGGAAAGGAGCTAAGGCTATAACAGATGGTCTTACTGTAATAGACGACATGATATGGGAGGTGGAAGGGTAAGAGTTTGGAAACACCACAAGGGTACAACTATGAAGGGGCATGAATACTAGACTTAGCAGATTAGTTTGAAACCCTAGGCAGCAGGGAACCACTTACCTAAGGGTTGCCATGATTTCTATTGGTATTTCTAAGGGTATTTTAAGATTAATTTAGAGCCACCTTGTGTACAGTCACCACTGAATAATTAACTCTTTAATTAAATTGATTTTCAGAGTGAATTTGAATCAAGAAAGGGTTTAGTGGTACTGAATCAAGAGGCTACCATTATGATGTAGGCTAAAACAATTTCCATGGAGACTATAATGAAAGGAATCAAACAAGGTGGTATGATGTGTCAAGTATCAGTATCTCTTGATAACTAAAATATAAGACCAACAGTTTATGCTATTATAACATCCCAGAAGTTTCTTCAGCTTCTACTGGACACCCATGAATGACAAAAGTTGTACGTCCATCTCTCGTGGTGTAGCTGTACCTTTGTAATGTCGTTTTCATGAAGGCAGGTGGAGTGGTTTTTTTGTTGTTCTTTGATTGGTTTTGTGTTTTTGTTTTTGTTTTTGTTTTGGTATTTGCTTCACTACTATATTCTTTTTTTTTTTTCACTACTATATTCTGAGTGTCCAGAAGGGAACCCAGCACATAGTAGGTATTCAGTAAATGTTAGATGAATGGAAAGTATTCAAAAATTAGTACAGTCATCTTGAATCTGAAAAGGGTACTAAAAAATGCAGGATCATCATTACTGTGCTAGGGGATTACAGGATGTTTCTTTGGTTGATTGCACAAATGCAAAGAAATCATCGTGTGGCATTCTTCAGATTCCCAAAGTTAAAAACTTATTGTGGTACCGAAGGTCTTGGCCAAAAAGAGGGGAAAAAGAGCTATACTGTATAATAGATTTCAGATGCCATAGGCGTTTGCTTTATGAATAACCTCGCACATGTGTTAGATTTACCTGGACTACATACATTTCAGATCAATAGGCCACACATATTTATTAATTCAAATCCTCTTATTTAGAAAGTAGTCAAATTACATAAGAAGAGCTAATGTTCTAGAGTAATACCTAAAAACAGCAGAAAGAACCAATTGGTTTCTTTTAAATATTAAGTGATAGCATAACTTTGTAAATCATTCTTACTAAAATAACGGTATTTAGAAAGTAATATTTTTCCCTTATTTACTTCAGTTGGCATTGCTGGAATGACCTACCTCCAGCGTAATCTGACACGGCAGGACTGGATGCCAGCGCACATGCCGCGTTATGAACGTTTCGGACCGTTTGCTCTAGTGTAAATCCATGTAGACTGTGTAAAGATGCTGTTCTGCAGAGTTTATTTTGTCTCTCGGCCATAGAACACTAAGCCCTGGACATTACTGTGTACAATGGGTTTTGAATTCCTTGCCCATGGACCACAGCCAGCATTACACACAGAAGTTAATGACCGATTGTTATCTTAGCCCATAGCTTGCATTCCTTTTGATAAGACTATTTCAGCAAGGGGGTGGATCACAAAGTACAGGATTAATTAAGGTCAAATCCCAATGAAACGTGCAATCTATTTTCTCAAGGAAAGAACTTGGAAGAATCACAGGGTGAATTTTATATACCAAAACCCAATTTTTAAAATAATGTTTAATTAAACTTGAAGCTTAATTTCCTTCTTGTTTAAAGAGACAGAATAGTAATGCAATATAATTTAAATATGCCAGTATATCAGCAGACGGGGACATTTATCATTGCTGTGAACTACTGTCATTTACAATGGTGATGAACCACCCTGAACATCCTAACAATCCAGGCACATCTAAATCATCCAACTATGCTGACACTAGTTTATTAACATCTGACAGTAAAAATTGGTCTCTGGGAAACCATTGAATTTGGGTCCAGTGGTGTACTGTTATTTAAAAATGTGGGTTTTGATGGAGAATGATCGCGAAGTCAGCCTTCATCGGTGCACTAGGCATTAGAATCAGCGCACTAATCATTGCTGTTTTAATGCATTGCAAAAATGCCAATCCCAAATGGGATTCTAACTCAAGATAAGATTATGCTGAATTTCTGGATCTCTTATAAGATGTTTTAATTCTAGGATTGTAATGGTATTTTCTCCTAATTATCTGCGATAATTTTTCCTATCATATTATGAAGTCCTTTAGAGGAAATTAATTCTCTTTGTTGAAACTCCATAAGTAAGCTCCATTGAGCTAAAATCCTTTGCACATTTCTTTTATGTTGTTAGAGATGGTAAGTTATACTTAAAGACTATACTTAAAATAAGAATCTTAAAATAAAAGTTGTCTACCTTCATTCCTGATTATGGTCACAAACTCCTTCCTGTCCTGATTCCATCTTCCCCAAGACAGGTAGCTTGCAGGCGTCATGAAGTCCTCCTGCAGAGAAACTTGAAGTGCAAAAAAGTTGAAAACTAGATGTTAGGTTTACAGGTCTTTTTGTTTATGTTTTTGTTTGTTTGTTTTTTTTTTTTTTAGAACTCTGTCATCAAACTGTAAGAATTCCCCCATGGAGCTACCTTGTAGTTTGTATAACTACATAAACTGGAATGTAAAAATCATCCTAAATTAAGATTAGATTAACTATACCACTCACATGGTAATGATCTGAGTAAATTCCTGCCTCAGATAAAATGTTTTAAAAATTTGAAGCTAAAAATAAATAAATAAAAATTTGAAGCTGAGAAAGTCCTCCATCATTCATGGGCTTCAGTTTCAGCTCCTGTAGAATGAGTGTTCTGGTAACTGCCTCACAGTATATATAGATATCTCTCTTGACTCCAAGCCAAGAATGCATGACCCTCCCAGGTGCTCCAAACCACCGTAAGCTTATTCCCAAGAGGAAATTTGGCTCATAGGATCTCCCTCCCCTTTGTGTCTACTAGATTGCATATTATAGAAGCCTGTAGCAGACTCTCTCTCAAAATCATATTCCCAGATTCTAGCAGAATACATGTTATGACACAGAATAGAAAATCGATATTGATTAGACAAAAGACTACCCGTTACCTAGTCAGGGCACAGGCTTAATGTACAATTAAGTAGGAGAACGGATATGAAAATGTCTAGGAAAACTCTGCTTATAGAAACAATGTGCTAATTCATTATTAAGATTCTACTATCCAAGTATAACCATAAAAATCCTTGTGGGTAAGAATCAGAGCTTTGCATGTTTTTTTTCTTTATTCATTTGTTTTGGTCTGCTTTTTGCTATTATCAATTTTAGCGCCAGAACTCAGCCTAGATTCCTGCACATATTATATCCTCAAAAAATTGTTGTTATTGTTATTTGGTAGTAATGCACTACACTCAAATATCCTTCCTCAAAGAACCCTTTCCTCAACCCTTCACCTAAACTGGATGTCCTGGTATACTCACTCCTGGTCCAAGAGATTTTTGCTCTGACTCTTCCCCACTTTGTAATTGTAAGACTCTATGAGTATCTGTTGACTGTCTATCTCTCTCACTGAGTAATAGATCCCTGAGGGTGGGGACAGCCTCAGTTTTGATAATCTTGTAGCCCCAGCATCTGAGAGAGTCCCTGTTACAATATGATTTTGAAGGAAGAAGGAAAGGTGGCAGAGAATTAGGGAGGGAGCTGGGAAAGAAAAAGAAGGAATAAAATGATACTCTTACATTTAAATTGCTGATGAGTTTAATAGATTTGGGGTTCCATTAAAGCCACAAAGGGTATATGATTTTATTAGTACATTACCTGCATATGAGCATTGTACACTGGTCTGTACTTCTCCTTCTCTCTCTCTCTCTCTCTCTCTCTCTCTTTTCATTCAGGGGTGGGGAGGAATTATATACCAAGAAAAAGTTGAGAGAAAAAAAAATTTAGTTAAGATTACAAAATTTACATTGTAGGTGATATATTCTCATGGAAAATAGTCCTCTTAGAATTCTTTAAAAGCCTTCAGAAGTAGAGATATATGGAATTTGGATAGGTAATAGATGTGAGCCACATACAGCTTAAATGAGTACTTAAATCGTCCACATAAAATGGACATTAAGAAAAATTAGTGCCTATATCCTAAAAATGCAAAACCAAAACCAAAACCTAATATTTACATCCTTTAAACTGGAATCTTGGACTTTATATTGCAAAAGCAAATGAGAAATGTCAAATAAAGTTCAAGGGTAAGTAATGCAAATGGAAAATTAATGGCTTTATTTTTCTCGGTGTTAGGCATCATTTCCTAAACATTTGAAGCAAAGTGTATATTTAAACCACATTTAGATTTATCTTTGACATCTTTTTTTAGGGAAAAATAGGAATTATAATGCAATTTGTGTATATTCTTGTACTTCATACTCTTCCCGTCTATTACAGGATTAATGTAGGGAGAGCTACTCTTTTAGAAAATGTCAAAAAGAACAAAGTACTCAAAATGGTACTGTTGACTATAAGGTTGTTTTGCCTTATACTAATATAATGAATTCTCTCAACAAAAGATTTTTTTTTCAAATTTTAGGGATAATTTTAGTGACTCAGGATCAGAAAACTGAAAGATACAGAAAAAGTTATCTCAATGTAAAATATTTCAGTACATTTATATACCAGCTAGCTATTCCTTGAGGGCAACTTTAAATCTAAGTCAAGTCACAAATGGATTGAGACTGGTGATCTTACTTCGTCCTTTGGAAAACTATGTATATCACAAAATCAGTATACATTTTGAAATAGTCGGCAGCGTTTGCTTGAAATAGGCTCTGAATCAACTGAGCATGGAAACTCAATTTGCCTGGGGATATACTGGCCTTTAAATAAAGAGGGTTGATATTCTCTGGGTGGAACAATGGAGAAATGTCCCAACAACGATAATTTTGTGTATGCTCTAACTGTAATAGACGGTCTTGGTTTCAAGTCATCAACTGCTCATACAATGATTATATATACTTTTTGGAACAGAAGTGTAATAAATGGGCTTTTAAGCTTACTTGAACACATATTTTTTTTTTTTTAGAGTACTGATTTCATTACATATTTTCCTTTATTTCTCCCGGAAGATTATTTTTGCGTTCTCTCTCCAGCAACCCTGGTCATGCAGAGTCCCACCTGCTGATCACAGAGGTCTATGACAGCCATCGCACATTGCTAATGGCAACGCTGCGCTAGTAAATGGATGACCGTGGATGTCTGATTTAGCCCAGGGGCGCCAAGGGCCTGCTCAGAGAGGGTATGATGAAGCTACTTAGGAACAGTGAGACCCAAATTAGGAATAAGTAAATGTGTAAGCAATTATCCATGGGCACATACTACCTTAAAATAATTGGAACCACTGTGCACATTGCTTAAAGCTGCCTTATGTCGGCTATCGACTTGTATCCTCACTTCTATGCTGGCACTGAACACAATAGAAGAAGAAAGGTAAAAGCACCATGTATACAAGCCAGACTTCCGTGGGACTGTGAAACTATTTTCACTTGTCCTATGCAGTGCATTTTATTGTTCTCTCATTTAAATTGACCATGGATCGGGACGCCTGGGTGGCGCAGCAGTTAAGGGTCTGCCTTGGTTCAGGGTGATCCTGGGGTCCCGGGATCGAGTCCCACGTCAGGCTCCCTGCATGGAGCCTGCTTGTCCCTCTGCCTGTGTCTCTGCCTCTCTCTCTCTCTCTCTCTCTCTCTCTCATAAATGAATGAATGAATAGATAGATAGACAGACAGACTCTAGATCATTGCACTCAGAAATTTGGATGGTGAAAAGGAACTTATTTTTCAAGTTCAAATCAAACATGATTTTAAAATATATCTTTAAAAGTTTTTCGGGGACCCCTGGGTGGCTTAGCAGTTTGGCACCTGCCTTTGGCCCAGGGCATGATCCTGGGGTCCCGGGATCGAGTTCCACGTTGGGCTCCCTGCATGGAGCCTGCTTCTCCATCTGCCTGTGTCTCTGCCTCTCTCTCTCTATCTCTCATGAATAAATAAAATCTTAAAAAAAAAAAAAGTTTTTCAAGATATTTGAACAGTAAAAGTATATTGTCTCTATAGGATTTCCTGTAAGTTCTATTTGGGGGGATATTTCAAAAAGTTGGTTCATACAACTTCCAGAAAATTGCTTTGAAAGAATAAAACTCTTGCTTGCTCTACTCTTGGCCACCTACTAATAAATTTCACTTCTCTTACGTAATGGTGACCTGTTAACATTGCTCTTGGAAAGATAAAATTTAAATTTTAAGTCAAAATCCTTATTTAGCTTAATTAGAAATATTAATCCAAAACACAGGACAGGTTGGGGAGGTTGGGAGGAAGAGAGAAAAAGACTGAAGGGATAAAGGAGGAAAGACACTAGTCTGTTAACATGATTGGATTATGATTTGTACCGTTAACTGTTACCATGTTGCGTTCAAACAGGTTCCACTCTACCAAGGTAGTTCTCCAATCTCTATGTACATATAACTAAGTAACTAACATAAATGAGATGTACTCAAGGCACCTAAAATAAAATACTCATACTGTATTTTAAGTTATTCTAATTGCCTCTTCCACCCTAATTTTAATGCATCCAAATGATTTTTATCATATAAATGAAGTTTGAAAATGTCAGCCAAAATCCAAATCCCAGAATTTTGTTAACAGCAAATAGTTGAGTAAAGTACTTGTGAGATGGGTGAGCAGATCAGATCCCTCTGCTTTTTGTACTGTGACTTAGCATCTGTCTTATCTGTTTCCTGCGATCAAGGTGTCAGTCTGTTGGTGGTAGCAGTTTGGGTATCGTTGTATCTGCTGCTTGAAGTAGAGATCATGCAGGAAAGTTTGATTCCCAGCTGAATGGATACAGGAAAGGCATTTGTTTTTGGTTGAATGGGTTGTGTAGACACCAAACAATATCCAGCTGTACTGCTTAAGAGGCCATCATCTTGCATGTGACAAAACAAAACAGCCAAAATTATATGGCATGAGGATACCCTTTAAACATGCACACACACACACACACACACACACACGTGCACATGTGCACACACACACGCACACAAATTAGCTGCTTGCTCTCCGCCTATAAGTAAAGCTTATAGTCACAGCTAACTGTATATAAGACACTTGAGTGGTGCTTAAAATAAGAGGTACTTTGTTCTTGCCAGGTTTTTAGCATCTCCAAATTCAAATGCCAGCACTCAAATACCAATTTCCTTATCAACACATAGACTAAAGGAAATGAAATAAAACTAAATAAATGGTACATGAAGATTTTTTAAGTGAATGTACATCTGTCTCCTGAGTGATTAGTGATTTTCTTTGATATTGAATTGTTATGGCGACTCAAATGAGAGCAGCTCTGCCCTTTTATCCCAACCCTCGATTTTTAATGTATTTCAAGACTTTTCCAGACAGCAAAGTTTATTTTATTGAATGCTTTGACGTGGATGGTGAGCTGGTTTCTTTGAATACATTTTAGAATCGATTTCTTCTGAAGATACAGCATATTACCGCTGTAGCAAGAGAAATAATTAGATTTGGTCATACCACTTGTTCGAGAGCTGTCTCAAGCAGATGGGGAGCCCAATCCTTCAATAGCTATAAACAAATAAAATTCAAAACAATGCCATATTTCAGTAAGACAAGTGATATATTAAAATAAATCAATGGCTACTTGAATATAAAAAAGATTCTAATTCCATATTTCTGTTTTCCGGACTCCGCCCCCCCAATTCTTTCTCTCCCTTTTAGTCTGTTATGTAATTCTTTACAGCCACTGCCTGCACACAGCAATATTTCTTTTTGTTAAATTTCAAAGCTCAATTTGCCCAGAAGAACAAAGCAAGCTGCTTTTAAACTTTGATCTCATCATAAGGTTTCCATTCTAGAAGGGATATAGACACTGCAGGCCAAATTTGTCCCCGATTCCCTAAGAAAATATAGTAGTTTCAATTCAGAGAGAAGTGGAATTTTGGGGATGTGTTGTCCTCATAGCTTCAATCAACAAGCTCTGAACTTGTATGGCCTAAAGAAAGTCCTTCAATGAACTGCACATATAAAATCCAAATCTCCATCTTCAAAGGCCTCTAGCAGTAGATGGAACAAAAAGATGAAAGGCTCATGAGAAGAGATAATTAAAACTTAATGGATGCTTGTTGTATAAGCAGGTGCAAAGAAAAATGATCACTTTAGGTATTCACACAGAATTTATAAAGAGTTCTATGTGTTATGAGTAATTAATTTTGGATAGTTAACACTAGGAAAATGACCCCTAAAAGATGTGGGTCAAGGCTAAGTGCCCAACTCTCTCTTCTGTTATGTTTTATGGGGTGTTTTATACTCAATTTAAGAAAAAGACACTAAATCCAAGCAAGCCGAGAAAAGCTGACCTCTTCTGAAATTTTCTATTGAATTGATTCAGATTAAAGCAGTGACCTTTTGATTTTATGAGGTCTCTCCTAAAAAGCCTCCTAAGATTAAAGGGCATGATACATACCTTGGGGGAAAAAAAATAGACTGATTAGGGCCTCTGACCGGATGGTTTCAGAAAATAGAAGTATCTCTTACCTGAGGGGGGGGGGGGGGTGGCCATGGAGGCATTTGCTCCAGCTGCACCCAGCCACTGTCTCTCAGGAAATGGCCGGTCCACCAACAAAGTGAGATGGGGATGTAGGGTGTCAGGAAGATGTGGGATCATTTTAAAGAGCTTTCAGAACTTCAATCTCCAGTAAGCAACTGTATCTGTCTAGTGGCAGCTACTTTTGTTTGCGTGTGTCAGATGGCTCGAGCTTGAATGAGCTTTTCATACACATTCTGTTTGAAGCCAAGTCTTGCTGTGTTTTCTTTTGTCATCCATGTGTCCGTACAGTGGCATCGCCTCCTCCCAACCCAGCCATCCCTCCTCGGCTCTGCTCCTCCACTCGTGGTCCCTCAAGACTCTTTGAAGTTTCTTAAGGTGGCTACAAAACAATAGCCAGTCTGATCCCCAGTTGTGCATATGCTCATGGAAATTATTTTCCTCTGCACACGAATGTGCTGTTCTTTCTGTGCTGCACACACAGCCGAGTATGTCAACATCAGACGAGCACCAGCAGGAACTCAGCTCTAAAACATGTATTTGCCACAGGTGAGAGAGTAAACATAGAGACAGGGGCAAACACTGAGAAAAACAAACAAGAAAATTAAAAAAGGAAAGAGAAAGAGAATGGAGAATAAGATTTGCCTTGATTGGCTGGGTTTCAGGATCCTCTACCCGGAAAGCAAAACACCCCCTTCATGGAAAAGTTCCCTTGGGTATCTGAATTACAGTCAGAACATAAAAGTTAAAAAATAAAAGTCTCAGACTTAAAAATCTTAACACTTTTTCTGTGTAATGTTTTAAGTATTTCCCAATACAAGTTTCCTGTTGGAAAAAAACTTAATTACAAAACTATGACAATTTATTCATTTACATAGGTAACCAGGCGGTAATCTGCACCTGCAGTGGGAGGAAAAAGTGAAATGTTACTTCTTACTTAAAAAAAAAAAAGGAAAAAAAAAGCAATCACAAGAAGTCACATTCTGAGACTGGTTCCTTCATCTCTCCCTGCTTGTCTTTTTGGATAAGAGGCCACAGGACTTCTTTTTAGAACTGAGTACTTTGAAAAAAGACAATAAAAGCCCTGAATGTTTTAGCTTTTATTATGGACATTCTCAAGTATATAAAAAAGTAGAGGGTGTATTTTGCAAGTCTCCTTTCATTGATTCCTTCCACATTACTTATTTATTATGTTTTTATCGCTGAAGAAGTTTAAAGCAAATCATTTCATTCACAAATACCTTCGAGCATCAATAAGGACACTTAATTATCACATTACTCCTTTGTTTTTAGATACCACCAATCCATGATCACACCTTACCCAAGATCAGTGCCTGATACCAGCTAACGTTCTAACCATATGGAAATCTCTCTGATTGTCTCCAAAATGTGTCTTTACAGTTTGTTTAAATCAGGAACCAAACAAGAGAGTCATGCAGTGCAATTCTTCCCCAGTCCTGTCTTTTGTATCCTGGGATGATCTCCTTCCTTTTCAAGGTCATTCACTTGTTGATGAGATTCAAGAATTTATTTATTTTTTAAATGCAAGAAATTCCATATAGGTGGAAATCTTGGAGGGATGCCAAGAGTGATCAGTGGGTTCTGGTGTCGTCTGATTGATCCATCGTTATAAACACCTTTGTCCTTTTACCCAGAGGTCCTACTATCCTTGGATGATTATTGCCTAGATCTTTATTCTATTAGGAATTACAGGATAGGGCTGCCTTGGTGGCTCAGTGGTTGAGCATCTGCCTTGGGCTCAAGTTGTGATCCTGGAGTCCCGGGATCGAGTCCCACTTTGGGCTCCCTGCGTGGAGCCTGCTTCTCCCTCTGCCTGTGTCTCTGCCTCTGTGTGTGTGTGTCTCTCATGAATAAATAATTTTTTTAAAAAAAGGAGTTACAAAATAATGATTTTTTGAATCTGTCATTTGTTATCAATTCATTAAAACACCTACCTCTCAATTTGACTCTGTGCCACCAGCTGCATCACTCTTTCCAAAGATAACAAAGACTACAGTCAATTTTGCCACCAAATGAAGTCACAGACATGGTGTGGTATCATGGGGGGCAAACCTCAGAAGGGATGAGAGGAGACATGGAGGGGGGTGGGTTAGCAAGGAGATTCCTTCAACAGCTCTCAAAGTGATCTCTGTATTGCTCAATTTCGGATGGAGGGGGTGAAAAAACTATCATGCCCCCCTGTTATAAGTCTGTCCTCTACGCTATTTGGGAAAGGGCCAAACGGTGGAGTATTTTTCTTTACCTTACTTGCTATTATGAAGTTATTCTCAGGGCTTTCCACAGATTTGCTCTATTAGATTATCTCAGAAGACCACAGCTAATGTTGAGCCTATTTCTCACTTTATATAAAAGTCAAGCAGGCAGGAGGCTGAAAAATCCACTCAAGATTTTACTTGGTGTTTTCTGTCTTCTCCAAATCAAGCGATCCAGAAGAATAAAATGTGAGCTGAAATAAGCTTATCTCCCAGAAGGCCCAAGGGCAAATGTAAGGTTCTGGCAAAGAATTAGTAAAGGCTTAGAAAATGAAATAAATGCTTGTTTCAAA
Organism: Canis lupus dingo; assembly: GCF_003254725.2. NCBI lineage: Eukaryota > Metazoa > Chordata > Mammalia > Carnivora > Canidae > Canis > Canis lupus. The sequence continues at coordinate 49,294,630 of NC_064258.1, read as the reverse complement.
TATAATTTAAGGCATTGTGGACTAACACCAGCCTAATCTCTGGGAGAATAAAAACAAGTCCATCTCTTAAATGGATGAGGCCCTTTCCACAATAGCGAGTAAATTGACTCCCAGCTCTACGGGGCCACTAGACACAAAAGTAGCAAAACATTATCTTTACTTGACTGATGAAGATGCTTTTTTGGTCCACCTGTGCCACCTATTAGAGCTTTTGAGGAATGCAATATTGTTTCTTTGGACCCCGTGGAACTCCCTGTGAAAACTGAATCTCAATCTCTCTCTCTCTCTCTCTCTCTCTCATTCCCTTGCCATGCCAAATATATATATATATTTTTAATGCAGCTATTTAAGTAGGAGAGACTGTGTATGAAAAGCTTTCTTCTATTTGCTTATCCAGTATTGACAATTACAGAGAGAATTTGTATATTTGCAGTTTCATTTGAGATACTCAAAGCAACGAAGCAGACAGGCCTTGGACACAGAGAGGATGGGGCCTTAATATTAGTTCAGCATGCCACCTGATGTCATGTGACCATACCCAGTTTCCTCATCTGTAAAATTATGACTGTAATATTTACTATTCAGGATTATTGCAGAGGCTGTAAGTTATATGTGCAACACACCTAGAGCAATGCTGAAAAGATACTCAAGGAATGGCCCAATACATGTTATTTACTACTATTATTTTTAGAGAACATTCGATCTCTAGAACTGAATGAAAATCTATTGTTTCTTTTTTTACCATTAATCAAATCGAGTCTTTAAGCAATATCTGCCTTTCCCATGCTCACTTTCTATGGAATGGAGGGCATTTGCTTACTTATCACCACATTTCATTATTGGCTTGGACCTTCCTGCAGGTTGATCGTTTCTTCCTACCAAGCCAGGTTAAAATCTCTTAGATACTTCCCTGCAACACAGCACAAACTCAAACCTCAGATTTCTTTCACTGTTGTTCAGTAGCTAAGCTGAGGTGGGAGCCTCTCTACTCAGAGCTGCTAGCAAGGCTGGAGATACTCAGCTCAACCTGCAGGCTCAAACCTACCGGATTTAGCCAGTCTGGGCTGCCAGCCTGCCCTAGGCCAACACTTCACTTGACATCACCGGACTTTTGCCTTGTTGTGAAGCCAAACTGATCCTCTCTGTAGGCAGGGATGTACCTTATCCTCAGCACTCCCCTCATTCTAGTCCATTGGTTTGAGCCTTGCTACATGCTGACAGATTTCCTTTCAGGAATTGGTATTCTGGGTATCAGAGGATCACTTTTTTCCTCTGTCCCTCAATCTATAAGAATGGACGGAGAGTGTCAAACCCCTTCACTCACCTGAGACATCTGTTTGCCTGATCTGAGATCTCTTGATGCCATACTTTCTGAAGACGTCTCCAGGACTAAAGCTTCCTTGAGCTTCTGAAGGTGAAAGTGGTTGCTCAGAGCCTATATGACCCTTCTTGGCTAGCAAGTCCCAGGCTTGGTTTTCCCCAGTAGGTCCTGCCTAGCCATACCCGAGTGAGCCTTAAGGCATAACATCTAAACGCAGAACTAATATTTGGCGCTCGGGATCCCTGGGTGGCTCAGTGGTTTAGCTCCATCTTCAGCCCAGGGCATGATCCTGGATTCCCAGGATCAAGTCCCACATCGGGCTCCCTGCATGGAGCCTGCATCTCCCTCTGCCTGTGTCTCTGCCTCTCTCTCTGTGTGTCTCTCATGAATAAATAAGTAAAATATTTAAAAAAATAATATTTGGCCCTCATTTTCATTGGCTGTTACCAGTGGGAATCATCTGGGATATGGTGGAGACCTCTGGGTTAGGAATCTCTGAATCCATGATGGCTCCTCTGCCAATGGCAAGAAGCAAAGATAGAACCTATTTCTTTCCTTTCTTTGATTTACATCAAGCATTTTCGCTTGGCTCATAGAACAAAAATAAACTCATTGATGAAAAGCATCTAGAATGCTAATATTGGAATTAACCAAAAAGAAAACCACAGAGAATACAGAATTTTTTTTTATTATAATGGAAGGAAGAATGGCCAATAATAATAAATGGCCAATATACCATCCATGAGTAGTCATAGTTACTACTTCAGAGTATTTTTTTTTCAATTTAACAGGTATAAAATTTCAGATATGTAAAATTATAAGTTCTAGAGGTCTGCACAACATTGTCCCTATAGGTAATAATGCTGTATTATGCACTAAAATTCTGTGAAGAGAGTAGATCTCTTGTTAAGTGTTCTTAATGCAATTTTAAAACATTTTTGGAATCATGACATGCACACACACTAAAAACATAAAAACATTTTTGCACATACATCTTTTGAAAACTTGATATTAGTTTATAAATTTTTTAACTTCAAAACAAGGAACCAAAAGTTACAGAATCCAGAAAGTCCAATTAAGCTCACTGTTCCACTACTAAACATGCTATAAATGTTTACTAAAATTGATGCCTATTGATAATCAGATGGAAATTTGATTACTAAAAATGTTAAAGATATTCATTTTTTAAAAGATTTATTTATTTGAGAGACAGCGTGTGCACAAGCATGTGCACGTGTGGGACTGCGGGGGAGAGGAAGAGGGAAAGAATCTCAAGCAGACTCTGCTGAGTGTGGAACTGACTGAAACCCAGGGCTCAGTCTCATGACCCTGAGATCATGACCTGAGGAGATGTCAAGAGTTGATCACTCAACCTACTGAGCCATTCAAGCACCCAAGGCTTTCATGTTTTATAGCAATTTTTGCAGAGATTTTGATTTTTTTCAAAGATTTTTATAGTTAACTAATTGGAAAGCTCTAGTTTAACTTCTTTTCCTATCTTGTAATATGAGTCAAATTGTTAAATATTTCTGAGTTTCTGGGCCTTCCTCTTTAAAACTGGAATATTGAGGACATCTGGGTGGCTCAGTTGGTTAAGCGATTACCTTCAACTCAGGTCATGATCTTGGAATCGAACCCCAAGTGCTTTCTTTCTCTCTCTCTTTTTCTCTCTCCCTCTCCCTTTCATAAATAAAATCTTTACAGTAATTAAATAAATTAAATTAAATTGGAACATTGATATATACTGACCATAAAATATGATAGTATGTTTCATCTGTCTTTCACAACTTTTTGCCACCATGAAATACATGACATGTTACATGTCCATGTGCATCACATGCTCTGAGCATGAACTGTAGAACCTGTGTTATCTCCCACAGAAGGGATGTTAAATGCAAATGAACATGAATGAGTTCAGGATACCTCAAAGATAAAGTAGCATTTTTTTTTTCCAAATTAAATCTATCAGTGTTTCACAAAAAAGATGTCGAACTCTACAATGTTAAAAATACATAATAAATTGGTAAACGCCAAACCAAATAAGGTGCTATTATTTTAGTAATTAAAGTGGAAGGTCTAGGGGCACCTGGGTGACTCAGTCAGTTAAGCATCTGCCTTGGGCTCAGGTCATGATCTCAGGGTTCTGGAATGGAGCTCCACAGCGGGCTCCCTACTCAGGGGGAGCCTGCTTTTCTCTCTCCCTCTGCTGCTCCCCCTGCTTGTGCGCTCTCTCTGTCTCTCTCTCTCTCTCTCTCTCTGTCAAATAACTAAACAAAATCTTAAAAAATAAATAAATAAAGTGGAAGGTCTGTTTCTCACTCTGCAAATATCTCACTCAGGTGGATAAATATTTTGCAAGTTTGGATGCCACCTGACAAAAAACAATCAGGAAACTCACTATTTAATTTGTTAATTTGTTACCTGATTTAAATTAAAGATAAATTAAGCTGTGTTCTTTAGTTATTAGCAAGATTCAAGTAAACAAGGTTTAGAGAAATAAATAGTATTGAGTTTCTTTGTGCCTGATTTTAATAATGAAATCACTTTCAAAGACAGCTCCTCATTTGTTCCACTTAGAATAATTTTGAAAGCAAATCTCTGAGCCATAATTGATTGCTTTCAGATAACACCTTCATCTCAAATGCTTGCTTATTATAAAAGCTAAATAGTATTCTTCTAGGCATAAATTTTTATTTTATTGATTCATAAAATGAAATTACCAGTAGTCATTTAAATAAGAATGAGCATTAAAATATGTAAATAAATAATGGCTATATGTGAAATTTCTGATATATTTAAAACTGAATTATAATTAATAGAAATTCACTGTCAGTTTCCATGGCATATTTACTAAAAGGCTACACAGCAATATAATTAAGCTTTTAAACTACCTAAGATTATTTTTTATCATTGCTGACCTTAGACTTTTTGGTAGAAACTTTATCCCAACCATCAAGATAAAAGAAAAAAAAATACTCTTTTGTCTCATCTTAAAACTTACACCTCCTGTGGTTCAATCCAAAGATAATGCATCTGCTTAACATCAAGCAGTTTTTAGAACTCTCCTTGAGAATTTTTCCACCATCAGTGATTCATAACCACCTCCTTTATGTGATCGTATGATATATCTTTTAAAGTCTACATTTTAAAGTTATTTCAGGGGCCCACTTAATCAGACTTACAGAGCCCCGTGGGCTCTCCTTCATCTCCTCTTCACATGCATTTTGTCTCAACATTCCTGGACCTTGTCTGCTGCTGGCAGCTCAAACCATGGTTTGCCAGCACGCCTCTTTGGCCAAAAGAATAACTCTGGATTTGATCTCTAGAATGCATTGGAAGATTTTCAAATAAATAAAAATAAACACTATTCTTGGTGAGCTGCAAACATGCGTCCTACAGGTAAATGCCTACAATTATGTGTGTTGGGGGGAGAGTGTTAAAGATTTGTTTATGCTACAGGTTCATTATTGGCGATTTTTAAATGATATTCAGGAGGGGGAAAAAAGATTGTCAGAGAATTAGCATTATTATCCAATACAACAGGTAATATTTTTAGGTAAGGAATGCAACAGGAAAGAAGAAATCAAGCCCTCTGAGGACTGGGATTAGATCCGTTCTGTTGGCCACTTTATCCCCTGCACCTAGTGGGGTGCCTGACACATAGTAGGCACTCAGAAAGTATTTTAAATAAAAGAGCAAGGATGGGGGCCAAAGGCAGGCGCTAAACCGCTGCGCCACCAGGGCTGCCCGGATGGGAAAAGGAAGAGGAGAGAGTGAGAAATAACATCCACAAAATATTATCCTCATCCAAAGTCATGACACAGCTCATCTGGAAAAATTCATGGCTATTTGCATGCAGTTATGGTCGTAAATATCTAATGGACTTCTCAAAGGTTAGCATAAACAGCAGATAGAGTTGTTTTTTAAATAATTAATAATTGCTTCATCCCCATGTCCACCACTTGTGTTATTTACTATTTCCAGCCAACCCTCTCCTTTTAGCTTTGCCCTTTCTCCATTCCCCCAGGGCAAGACCCAGTGCCGAAATCCTTAATCTAAGAAGGAAGAAGTGACTTTACTCAGTGGAACCCAATTATAAAATCCAACCTCAAAAGTCACAAGGATTATCCTGGAGGTATGCACGAGGAAGAAAGCCACCCACAGGCTCCCACCTAGCAACCTTCCCCCATTTTCAAACCAGAAATAAAACTCATGAGGGGTAAGAGGAGTTAGGCCCTCCCTTTTGCTCCTTTACCAGAAACAAAAACAATAACTGGTGGAATAAGTGAACCATCAGATGTGACAATGAGATGGTTCTGGGGCAACTGGTTTAAGGCGTCCTGAGGCTGATGCCATGGAAGGCAGAGGCGTGGGGCCTGGCTGTGCGGCAGGCGGGGGGGTGGGGGGTGGGGGTGCAGTGGGCTGTGACTTCTGTGCCCACGGCATCTGGTTGTCCTAAGTACCATGTGTAGGTTCTTGAAATCCTGCAGCATCTTCTGGCTTGGGCTCCCCTAGACATAGTCCCTGCAGCAAGATTTGAATGGTTTAATTGAGAGTGATCTCAGGAAGCCCTTGAAGGAGGTAGAAGAGGGAAACAAGGGAAGGGGAAGGAGATTAAGGAGATTAAAAAGGAGATTAACTTGACTACCGTGGGTGCCCTGGGTGCCGGGCATGGACACCTACTGAGAACCTCTACCTCCAAGAGACTGTGTGTGCTGAGCTGCCGGAGGCGAGGGGCACAGAGGATGCAGTATTTCTCCACCAGTTCTCATCTGCCATTAACTCCAGGGCATTTTGGGGCTGTCCAGCACATTTCCCCGCCCCCCCCCCCCCCCCACACACACACATCCAGGTGAAGCCTTCAGGCAGACAGATGCCAGCAGAGGAAGAAACCCAGTGTAAGGAGCAGTGGGCCCCCAAGGGGTGTAGGTGGAGCAGTGGCGCCGCCTGTTACTTGTAGCAATGCAACCCTTTCACCTTTTACAAATAGACTTGGTTATAATTTCCTTGGCTTAAATCACTAAATCTTTGATCGTCGACCAATAATAACAGTGACAGCTGCAGCAGCAAGCACATGGTGCTTATCTTCAGCAGAGGGACGGGGGAGTGTGAGTCTCCAAAAAAGCTATTGGTGCTTGTTATCCCCACATCTGTGTCTGAGAGGGCTCTTTACCTGGCTATCTAGGGCCATGCCCCCATTGCTAGTCATGCAAAATCCCCTTTCTTGCTTTTCTAGCTCATTCTGCTCTTGTTCCCTTTTTTTTTTTTAAGATTTATTTATTTATTTATTCACAAGAGACACAGAGAAAGAGAGGCAGAGACACAGGCAGAGGGAGAAGCAGGCTCCATGCAGGGAGCCTGATGTGGAACTCGATCCCAGGACCCCGGGATCACACCCTTAGCCAAAGGCAGACACTCAACCTCTGAGCCACCCAGCCGTCCCTCTTTCCTTTATCATTGTCTATCTGCCCTTCATTGTCAGTGCTGCTTACCTCCATCTGAATTAGTACAGTGATCTGTGGGCTGGTCTTCCTCCTTGCACCAACCCCTGCACAGCACAGGCCAGTGCCAGCTCAGCCTTCCTAAGCACAAGCAGGCTCATGGCCAGAATTTACAGAGCTTTTGTTATTGCCTGTCAATCAACCCAGACTTCTCTGACTAGCACACAAGGTCTCTAGCCAGGTGCCAATCCCCCCTTCCACCTGTTCTTCCATTGCTCCTACCAGGTAGTCCCCTCTGAACCTCCAGCTACCCAGTCTCATTGTCATTCCTTATTGAGATTCCTTTCTCTGTCTCTGCCTCCCCACCCCACCTGCAATGCATCCCCCAACTCTTTTCCTTTTCCAGTTGTGGCATAACTATATTCATTTCTAAACTAAGTTTTGCTTTTTACATATTATCGATATTCTTCTATCAAAAAGGACCTTCTTTCCACCTTTTGCAAGAGGCCAAATAAGCTCAAGGTTGATAATGCTTGACCAGGGCAAGAGAAATGCTATGTACTAACTTAACAGAAACAGTCAGGAGAGGACCTCATCCTTTTGTCCCTTAATAATGCAGAATGCTCAGGGGTCGGGGAGATGACATAGCTACTGAGAAGCATGGAGGTCTGATATAATTGGATTAATTTGATCTTGGCAAAAGTGGCAACTTCTGTGTTGCCATATTGGGGGGTGACTTCTGGTTCCGTTTGGAAAGATTACTTAGCAAACTAGTGCTATTTTTTCTTCTCTCTTCATGCTACAGAAAAAGTGGTGATAAAAAGCATGGGAAACCACTTTCCAGAGATTTAGTGCAGAAGGAAAATAGCATAATCTCTCTGTGATAAAGAATGTAAATGCATTATCCGGTTATTAGAGGCCGAATAATTTTTTGAAATGTTAACATTGAAATATTAGTTGGCGTTCCCCCAGAAAGATCCTAGAGAGGATGGCTGGATGACATGTTAGGTGAGGCTAAACTTTTAGCAATGAATTCCAGTTTCTCTAAAAAGTTTCAAACTCTATATCCTAGAGACCTGAGACCCAAGAAGACCATACAGCAACTAAGATTCATGCCCAGTGATTGCAGGGATCTCTGTAGTACCTTACTGCATCTTAAGACCCAAGGCCTCAACACAATTTTGACTGAGATTTAATCTCCTGATCCAAGAGATCACACATGTGTTGAATTCTGAATTAAGCTCATGTATAGAAAATAAGGAAATGTGGTCTTCAATGCTCAACTGAGTCTGTGGGTTAAGAGCATATTAGTTGATTCACCTGCTGTCTATAAAAAAGAGAACTTGGTTTTGCCCCAGAACCATCCCTGACTGAAGGGGAAGTGTTAAGCAGACCTTAAGATATGAATCCAACCCATCAGTAGCCCAGGTTGAGTAACATCTTATAGACAAAACTAAAATGAAGAGCTATAAATAGATTATAAGAAAGGCAGTCAAGGTTGTCATCTGTAATAATATCCAGAATAATGGTACAACATCAAAATGTAAAGCCCAACATCACAGTTAGAATAGTAATTGGTTTTTAGCTCCTTCCTTACAGTAGAGTTTTAAACATATGTGCAAAGAATTGGAAGATAATGATGTTAATATTTTTTAAAGATTTTATTTATTTACTTGAGGGGGCGGGTTGAAGAGCAGAGGGGAGGGAATGAGAACCTCAAGCAGCATCCGTGCTGGGCACAGACCCAGACACAGGGCTCCATTCCCCAACCCTGAGATCATGACCTGAGCTTAAACTAAAAGTTGGATGCTTAACCAACTGAGCCACCCAGGTGCCTCAATTTTAACATGTCTTTAATTTGCTGGCATTGGTCTGGGTACTGGGATCCACCAGCGAACCAAAGATGAAGATTCCCTCATTCTATTGGAGGGTGCAGAAAACAAATAATAAACATGATAAATGAGCGAGTTATAATGACTTAAAAAGAGACACGTGGAAAACAGTAGAAAGTAGACCTGAGCACAAGAGTCCGAGCCAGGAGAACGGAGCCAGAGCACTGTCTTAAGCAGAGGTCAGGGTAGGCGCTACTGAGTGAGTGACATTTAAACAAAGATATGAAGGAGTCGTGGAGCTATCCTAGCAGGTAACTGGAGGACAAGCATTTGGGGGAGAAGCAATAGCAGGAACAGAGGAGGAAATGCCTGTGAAGAATAAAAGTGAGGCTAGGGGAGAGGAAAAAGGGAGAACTTCCACCCCACAGTGCTGCTCTGACCCCTGCAGAAGGAGAGAGGGAAGGAAGGAATGCTGATTTCCAAGAGCCTCAGATTGCACTGCAGCTCTGAGGACTTTCAGCGCCATCAGTGGGGAGCCCCAAGCACACGCTGCTCATTAAAGATGTCACACAACCAGGAGAAATGGCTAGCTCCAAAATTCCTGCCTTGCTCCAGCACCAGCTGGGTAGGAACACAGCCTTGCTCTGAGCATTGCGCAGCTGGGAGCCCAGGTTCTCTTTAAGACCTGGCATGTTCAAATAACAAAATCAAGTCATTGTGGCTAAAGCAGAGCAAGCAAGAGGGAGAGCAGTGGTGGAGGTCAGAGAAATAGGGAGATTGGGGGTCAGATCATCCGTGAGACCATGAGCTATTGTAAGGACTTTGGCATTTTACAGAGTGGAATAGATTTAACACCAGTGACAAACACTGGGCAGTTTTGAGCAGAAGTCAGTGACATCATCTGACTTCCATTTTAGGAATTTAAACCTGACTACTCTAGATTATGAGGGGGATAGGGTCAAAGTGAGGAGAGTAGTTGGGAGGCCATAACATTGACCCAGCGAGAGGGGATGGGGTTTGGGTACAGTGGTAGGGAAGGAAGGTGTGAGAAGAAGTCTAGTCGTGGATACATATGGAAGGTAGACCCAAGGACATGAGCTGAAAGATTGTATGCAGAATGCAAGACAAAGAGAGAAATCAAGGATGTGGCCTTGACAAAATGCCACAAAACGTGGGGCTCACCATTCTGGAGGCTGGACATCTGAGATTTGGGTGTCATCGGGGTTGATTCCTTCTTAGGGCTCTGAGGGAGAATCTGTTCTAGCTTCTAGTAGCCTCAGGCATTCCTCGGCTTTTCGGTGGCATTCTGTGTTCCTGTGTCTTCACATTGTCTGCAATAAGTGCATGTCTCTCTGTGTCTAAATTTCCCTTTTTTGTAAGGATCCCAGTCATATTAGAATAGGGCTCACTCAGATCTCATTTTGCTGTCATCATCTGCAAAAACCCTACACTCAGGTAAAGTCACAGCTGCAGATACCGGGGATTAGGACTCCAACACCTTTTAGGGGGTCACAATCCTGTCATAAGAGAGGATGAATTCAAGAGTTTTGCACTAAACCACGGAGAGTATGGTGTTGCCATCAACTGACGTGGAAGGCTGTGGGTGGCACTGGTTTGCATAGAGTCAGTTTGTGGTGTCCCGAGAAATCCAGTGGCGATGGCAAGCGGGCAGTGATATCAACATGGACAAGGCTCGGGAGACAAGTCTGGGCTGGAGCTATGAATTTGAGTGTTGTTGGTATAGAGGTGGAGTAGGTTGAAAGTCATGATCCTGGATGAAATGAAGATTAAGCTAAGGACCAAGCCCTTTGACCCTTCAAAGTCAAAATAGGAGAGAAGGGAGGGAACAGGCAAAGGTAACTGAGAAAGAATGAGCAAGAAGAGCAAAAATGAGGGAGATATTATTTGCCATATATTGAGAGCTGATTCAGGAACGGGAACCATGCCACTTGCCCTATACATAGATCTCTAATTCCTACAGCCCCACCCAGAAAATGTCATTCTCTCTTGTTCAGATGAGCCTGCTGAAGCTCAGAGGCAGAACAGTATTATGCTTATGAGCATACACTGGATGGCGTTGTTTCAAAGTCCCATTCTCCTCCTTCACTAGCTGTGCAATCTTATGCAGGACACTGCTAAAGGGCAGCAACATCTACCTCACAGGGTTGTTATAAGGATTGCATAAATAGATAAATTAAGACTCAAAAAATGAATTATTTTTTAAGAAGATTTTATTTATTTACTCATGAAAGGCACAGAAAGAGGCAGAGACATAAGCAGAAAGAGAAGCAGGCTCCCTGGGGGGAGCCTGATGTGGGACTCGACCCCAGGACCCTGGGATCACAACCTGAGCTGAAGGCAGACACTCAATCACTGAGTCACCCAAGCATCCCTAAAAAATGAATTATTTTTAAAGTGTTTTGAACAGCCCTGGTATATGGCAAACACTGTATCATTGCCTGTTAATTAGGAAAACTTGCTAAAAGTCCACTGCTCTGAAGTAGCAGAGATAGGATCTGAACCTAAGATTTTCTGTATTCAGAGCCCATCTCTCTCCTATTGTATCACAGTGAATGTGACTCTTTCCTTAGCATTAACGTAGATTAATTAATCCAATTAGGAGAATTGATCATTTGGAAAAATGGAGAGACAGATTTGAAAGGCTGCATTAAAGATGTCTTACTAAATAGGAAGTGAAGTTTTGAGAGGATAAGTTGTCATATAAATGTGAAGGCAATAAAAGAGAACCGTGAGAGAGGCCAAGGTTCCCGGGCTTACGATGGGAAAGGCCAGGTTTATGAGAGTCTCTCAGAAAAACAGAGCACCTGGTGTAGACGTTCCACAGGGTCAAGGAGATAAAGGATTTTGCTTCCTTCCTGGTCTCACCTAGAGCCAACCCTGGTCTTCTCCACCCCTTCACCCTTATCATCAAGGTTGGGATTGCCATGAATATCTGTGTCAAGTTCACACTGAAAACGATAATCAGAGAATCAGGACCTGGTTGAAGGGGATGGAGGTTTAGAACAGTCTGCATCAAAGACAATAGGGAAGCCCAGGGGAGTGGCCGTGGGGAGTCCTGTGATGATGAAGACCCAGAGGTTGTCCAAGGAAAGTTGCAGAAAAGCAAAACGCATAATATTTCTGTCATAAGGTCTGTAGGCAAGACAGAAGATGAAGGCCTGAAGCATCATCATAGAGAGTGGAAGTGGATGGAACAAGTCATTTTAAAGTAGCCAGAACAGGGGCGCCAGGGTGTGGCTCAGTCGGTTAAGCATCTGCCTTCATCTCAGGTCATGAGCCAAGATCCTGGGATCGAGCTCCACATTGGGCTCCCTGTTCAGTGGAGAGCCTGCTTCTCTCTTTCCCACTCCCCCTGCTTGCGCTCTCTCTCTCTCTCTCTGTCAAATAAGTAAATATTTAAAAACAAAAAAATAAAGTACCCAGAAGATAACATTAAACCAATGTACATAGAATCTTAAAATTGCAGGGCTAGGGACGCCTGGGTGTCTCAGCAGTTGAGAGTCTGCCTTCCGCCCAGGGTGTGATCCTGGGGTCCTGGGATCGAGTCCCACATCGGGTTCCCAGCAGGAACCCTGCTTCTCCCTCTGCCTGTGTCTCTGCCTCTCTCTCTCTTTCTCTCTCTCTCTCTCTCTCTGTCTCTGTCTCTCTCTCTCTCTCTCTCTGTCTCTCATGAATAAATAAATAAAATATTTAAAAAAAAAACTGTAGGGCTAGGAGGCCTGGGGCATCATCTACTTGAATGTTTTCTACATGAAGGGAACTGAGCAACTGAGTGAAACCAGCAACTTACCCAACTTCTCACAACTAGTTGCTGGAGCAGAGGACCCGGATGAGGAAGGCCTGATCACAGGGGAAGGATCCATTATGACAGGGGAAGGGTCTTTACCCACTGATTGTTCTTTTCAAATGGGAAGAAAGAATCTTAAAGCCTTGATGGAAGGTTTAGGTAGGAACTGAACAATGAAAGGACACTTCATTACCTGAAACAAGAAAGTGTAAAATAAACCACAGGAGTGGAGGATGGAAGCAGGAATCATGGCCCCTCTTTCTATTTAAAAGGATATAAGAAGACCTTTGAAAAGTAGCATGTTGAGTGAGGGGTTATAAAATTAAATATTTGGGAGTGGGGAGATTTTAAAAACTGTAGATTACTTTATCAAGTAAAAAAAAACTGTAGTTATTTTAGGGGGGCACAATTCTGCCATAATAGTAGACAAAATAATGAGAAATATTACAAATATTTGTGAGGGTTTTTAAGCTTAAAACTATTGCACATTTCTTTTTTTTGTTGTTGAAGAAGCAAAATATACACTAAATTAAGCCTGATTTTATTTAAAAAAAAAAAAAAAGTCCTTGGATGACAACCATGGAATGGACTAGGGAATTCAGCTCAAAATTTATAGCACTTATATAGAGTTTTTTCTCCGTATTTCTTATGTTTGTATTGCAGTAATGAAGAAATATGGAAGCCGTCTGGTGGCCAGATAATATCTGTAAATTCCCATGGATAAAGCTTCCCCTTTATATTTCAAAGTTATTAAGTTCAAGTCCTCTTATGGTTCCACTTTTATTGGTTTTTTCTCCATCAACACAATTACTGATTGATTAATTCTTATTGGCTTTCTAAAGTAGAAAAAAAATTATGGCTCAAGTAAAACACTTCATAGAGTGGAAAAAGTAAAGTGTATAGAAGGTGAAACTCTGAGAGGGATGGTAAAGCCTTCATTCTAGCCATGCTGCTCTCTTGTGCACAGAAACTTGAGATGGATAGGGAACAGGGGGGACAGTTAGCCCAGGCTCAGGCTGGGAGGGACTAGGGTTGCCTGCTTGGCAACCAGTGTTGTTTGGCAGGCTTTAGGCCAAATTGTGATGTTAGGCACCAGCACAGCCCTTGAACAATGTGCAGCGTAAGAGTACATGTCCTCACCCAGCCCTACAGTCTGGGAGATACATGTGTCAAATTGTACCTTCTAAGCACACAGACGCTCAGAGAAGTCAAAGGATTCGTTCAATAGCACACAGCTAGATGTGATCAGACTCAGAATTAAAACTGAGGTGGGTGGTCACCCCTTCCCTCTGTTCTCCTTTTTTTTTTTCTTTTTCTTTTTCACTTATAACCCAGGCCAAATGACGAGTTCCCTGATAGTTATGGCTCTATATGGGTTCTAGGAGGACAGCAGGTCCACTAGTTATAACCATTATCCAAGGGCAGCCCCGGTGGTGCAGCGGTTTAGCACCACCTGCAGCCTAGGGTGTGATCCTGGAGACCCGGGATCGAGTCCCGCTTCGGGTTCCCTGCATGGAGCCTGTTTCTCCCTCTGCCTGTGTCTCTGCCCCTCTCTCTCTGTCTCTATGAATAAATAAAATCTTAAAAAAAAAATAAATAACCGTGATCCGAAAAGGACTTAGAAAGCCAGGCAGATTGAAACCTTTTTGAAGAAAGTTGCCTTGGCCACAAACAAACTAGAAAGCCTTCTTCCCTGAGGTCCCAGATCTCTCTTACCAGCTTTACCTCAAAGGTGGCAACTTCTTTGATTTGAAGGACTGAGTCTGTTTTTTTAAGATTTTATGTATTTATTTATTTATTTATTTATTTATTTATTTATTTAAGAGAGAGGGAGAATGAGCAGGAAGAGCGGGAGAGGCAGAGAGAAAGGGAGAAACAGACTCCTTGTTGAGCAGAGAGCCCAACATGGAGCTTGATCCCAGGACCCTGAGATCATGACCTGAGCAGAAGTAAGATGCTTAAGCAACTGAGCCACCCAGGTACTCCCAAAGGACTAAGTCTTCAGTTTATTTTTTTTTTACTTTTTTTTAAGATTTTATTTATTCATGAGAGACACACACAGAGAGAGAGAGAGAGAGAAAGAGGCAGAGACACAGGCAGAGGGAGAAGCAGGCTCCATGCAGGGAGCCTGATGCAGGACTCGATCCCAGGTGTCCAGGATCACACCCTGGGCTGAAGGTGGCCCTAAACCACTGAGTCACCTGGGCTGCCCTCTAAATCTTGAGTTTAAAAATAGGGAAGGAGGGGTATCCATTTTTCAATGTCAAAGGCAGGATTTTTTAGCCCTAGGATCACATGGATCTGTGTACGTTGGCAGTTATCTCTCAGATAGATGGCAGTCTCCTCTGGGCGTTCACATGCCTCAGTGTGTGAAAAAGTTGTTTCCCACATAACTTGTCTCTCCCACATTGAGGACTTCTTCCTCCAGGGTCCTATATCCTCTGGGAAATTGGAGTTCAGACTAGGGCTAGAACAAAACTACATTTATAAAATAAATTTCACATCCAAACATGACTATCTAAATATCTAATTTTAACTCTATGAAACTGCTATTTGGAGAAGATAAAAAATGGTTGAATGGTGGCAATCTCATGCGTTCAATCTAATAGTTACATGTACCATAGTCTGTTTGGAATCCTTACTGAAGGGTAGAGTTGGGCCAGATTTTTAAGATTTTAAGATTTTTAAGATTTCATAATCTTAAAAAAAAAAGCTCTTTTTTCTTTTTTTTCTTAAATTTTTATTTTTTTATTTATTTATGATAGTCACACATTGAGAAAGAGAGAGAGAGGCGGAGACATAGGCAGAGAGAGAAGCAGGCTCCATGCACCAGGAGCCCAATGTGGGATTCGATCCCGGGTCTCCAGGATCGCGCCCTGGGCCAAAGGCAGGCGCTAAACCGCTGCGCCACCCAGGGATCCCAAAAGCTCTTTTTTCTTTGTCTAATTGCTAATTTTTAAATCTAAAATGCCCACTAGCTATGAAACAACAACTAGAATAGAAATGAAGATATTTATCTTGAGTTAGGTGTGGTCATTCCTTTGCTGCTATATAAGACACCTTTTGATTTTGGCTCTCATCTTTGTAAAATCTTAAAATTTAACCCTTTTTTTTTCTTTTGAAATTGTCTTACTCTAATGAATCAAACATACTCAAGAGAAATCTACTGAACTAAGCATTCGATGGTATTTCAAGAAACATGGAGAAACAAAGTAAAAAATTGATGGAAATTAAGTAAGTCCCATCATTGTACAAGAAGAGGCCCATGGTCCTGATGCTCCAGTATGTGCCGTACTCATTTCTACCTGCATACCTCTCCTCCTTACGCTGTTCCTGTCACCTTTTGTGATCTCTTCTATTTTGCCTACCTAAATCTCACTCAGTGGGCCCCAAATCTTTTCATGAACTATTATTTTATTGCTGTGGCTGATATGCTGTGTTATCTTGCTCAAAAGTCTCTACATAAAATTCAGTACCAAGGTACACTAACGCATTCTATTACTTCGGATACTCTGTGCACATTTTGATTCTTCCTCAATTCTTCATTTTGATTCTTCTGCTTTTGGGCCCCTCAAGTAGTGCATGTCTCATCAGCAGAGGGACCTGAGGGCCTATATAATAAGTAACCCTTACTAAAATATTAACAGGTATGATTCCTGTGCTTTAAAAATTGCCGGAGTCGGGACGCCTGGGTGGCTCAGCAGTTTGACGCCTGCCTTCGGCCCAGGGCATGATCCTGGAGACCCGGGATCGAGTGCCGCTTTGAGCTCCCTGCATGGAGCCTGCTTCTCTCTCTCTGCCTCTCTTTCTGCCTGTGTCTCTGCCTCTCTCTATATATCTCTCATAAATAAATAAATAAATAAATAAATAAATAAATAAATAAATAAATAAAATCTTTTAAAAAAAATTGCCAGAGTCAACATGAATATCCAGATCTATTGATACCAACACATGGAGGTATCAAAGACAAAGATCATAGACAGATCACATGAATATTATATAAGCTTCTTAATAATCTGTGTAGAGAAATTTTTCATCAAGATAGATAGAAAAGAAGTATTAAATCACTGCCATTTCATCAGGTAGTTGGAATTGGGTAGGATTTTAGAAAAATGGGTAGCCGAAATGAGAATTTATCAAGTATAAAAGGGGAGTCAATAAAAATAGTCCAAAATGATACTGAATGAAAGAGGAATGGAGACATTCACAAGAGATCCTTGTAAGGGTAGGCAAAGAAAAAAAAAAAAAAGTTAAAAAAAAATAGCAAGTCCTTCACCAGCTGGCTCTATGAGGCAAGGAAAGGTTTAGTTTTATTATTGGTGTGGCGACTACTCTGGGCTTCTGACAGGTGCCCCGTGGCTGGAGAAGATGAGACGTGATGAGTTGATCCATAAGAGAGGTTCCATGTTTTTTTCATTATGTGTTGAACTGGTGGTGAGACACCCAATTGAAGATAACCCATAGACTCAAATTGAATTTGAGATGGTATGAAGCGGATGTGGATGGTTGCCTGGAGGAGCAGATCACACCCACGTAAGACCCTGAACTTGGAAGAGATCAATAAAGCCCTGTGGGTAGAGATACCGGGAGGGAGCCAAGCTGGGGTCCATAATAAATATCAGTGGGGAATAGAAGAGAAAACAATATGAAAGAAAGACGATGGCTATCAAAGAAGTAATAAGAAAAGCAGTAAGGGATGATTTCAGAGGAGGGAATTTCGGAGAAGCGACTCGCGGAATGAAATCAACTGTGCCAAAATGACAAAAAGACCACGTTGAACAAGAACTAATAGTTACTGTGATATTTTTTTTACAGGGAAAGGGGTCAGTGAAAACCTTTCCAAAAATAAGCCTTGTCTCCAATAGGGGGGTGGTAAAAACAACAACAACAACAAAAAAAAAAAAAAAAAAAACACAAAAAAACCCCCACAACTTTGAGGTTCTTAGTATGTATGCTTTGGGGAGGGAATGGGTGATATGGAAAATGAAGGTAACTTTATGTTAAAGAATGCCTCCTTTTACAAAGAGTGATTAGATGCAGGCTCCTTCCATTCAGTCAGATGCTCTCCCCGAGAGGAACTTGGGCACTTCTGGAGCTACATTAATCTTCTGCGGTCCCCGGAGCACCATTACACACAGGCAGCGGTAATTTACTAAATTGCATACTCGAAGCCTGAAAGAGTTAATGCGGCTCCAAGAGTGCCTAACATTTACCCAGGGAGTAATTTACACACTGGAAGCATCTGGCTGAATATGGATTCAATTGTTTACTGTACTGTGGGTCTCACAGAAAGGAGGTCACGTGCTTTCTCTTATTGAAAAGTTCTGGGGAACCATTTCTTCCATCTAAAAAATGTGCACCCACTGCCACGTTTTCCTTCGGTAATCTGCTTTCCTGGTCCTAAAAGAAAAGATGTGGCAAGAAATAAACTGAGGTTCCTTGACTTGCCAACGCAAACTACTTTATTTTAATTTTCCCTTTGTTACCTGCAGGTGTGGGGTTTACAGGGTGGAAGCGATAGGGGGAAACCAGTAGATTGGGGAGCAGGCTTTATTTCCGCTCGGGAAGAGGTCATTCCGGAGATTTGTACAAATGTTTGTATTTCGCCTCTCAGCATACCAGAACACCTTAACACAATGCTGCGTAATAAAGAGTAGGAGAATGGGAAGACATTCACGCATGAATCAATGCCGAGTTATTCTCAGCCAGAGAGCATCTGTGTACATGTTTAGGAATGCTCAAATGTCAACAGAAGCATCTGAGTAGGTATTCATTAAAAAAAAAAAAAAAAATCCTTCTGCATGGTCCATGCCCAGCACTGTGGACAGTGTGTTCGTTATAGGAAGAGCAGGGAACTCTCGTACGGAAAGAACTTGTGACCTAAGGAAAACGATACACACAAACGAACAAGATTTGTTAGGATACACTTTCCAGACAGCTTTTGACTGCCAAGACAATCATATCCTTTCCCAGGATAAGTGAAATCCGAGACTTGGTATATAATTGCTTATACCTCTCAAGGGGTTACAGTCGCAATCAACATCTTCTATCTCTGCAGCAGAGACATGTGATCATTTTTACTAATATTCCGTCCATTTGCTTAAAACCTGTAGGGTTAAGTCTTACAGGTTTTTTTGTTTTGTTTTTAAATTTTGGCTCCCTATTTACTTTAAAGTTTGTTTTACCTTTTCAATAGACCTATCAAGGACAGTCGTTACAAACATCAGCAGAGGTTGTAATGTTGGAGGATTCAATTTTTTAAACCACTCCCTGTTATTTATCAACTATATTTCCTATATGATATTCTATTTCCATTTACAAGCCTATATCCCGTGGGATTGATTTTTTTCCCGCTAAAATAATGTTTATTCTTTATATCTATTTGAAAAAAAAATGTTCTACAGGACACAGCTGAATTCAGTTTTAATGTAATAAACTCTCCTCAAAATCCCAAAAATTTGTACTCTATATCTGTGCAGTCCAAAAAAAAAAAAAAAAAAGGACCAGTAAAGTGTTTTTAAAACATGTGATAAGATGCCCCCTTGACCTCTACTTCTTGAAAAGAGAAATAATTTTTTTTCACTCTGATTATCCTAGTCTTTGCGAGTATAAATTCTTCCATATATATTAAGTGTTATTCTGTCTTTTTGGTGATGGAATAATGCTCCCTGTTGCTACCTCATTCTACCCACTCCTGGTTCTCTCTGTCCCTTTTTTCTGTGGGTCTCCTAAAGCTTCCTGGAGTTCCTTTAATCCTCCTCAGTTCTTTGCATTTTCCTCTGATCTCAGAACAGTTACACAGCACCACTTCGTGCCTCGCAGCCCTTGGGCCACTGTTCTCTCCTTTGGACTCATTCTATTGCTCACATGTTGTATTCAACACAAATACAAGTAAATAAACGTAGGCACCAAATTTATTGGAGCATATACATGCATGTTTCTTTAACCATGAAATCCAAAGCAATTAGCAGAAAAATGTATGCCAGTCATAGTCCTCTAAAATAAAGGCAGAAATGGCATTATTTTCTGTTTTACGAACCTTTAGACGTTTGCACAAAGACAGAAAAATTGACTTTCGTTTTGCTCCCTGGAATTCTTGAGAGTTGTTCTAGCTTGCTTTGAATCATGCAGTCTGCCTTATTTGCTCACATTAGTGTGTACACATGTTTCATTTCATTGTGTATTTGGAAAAAAGAAAAAAAAGAACGTTTGCAAAGGATTGTAAACCATATATTTTTACCCATTAACCTAATGCCAAAAGGAACAGAGTAGCATGCTCTAAAGCAAAGTAATCTCTAGTAAATTATGGAGTAACAATATTTGGGATTACTGTGACATTAAAGCACGAAGGCATGAATTTTAAAAGGAATGCCTAAATCATATAGGCTTTTGTGGCTTGCTTTCCACCTAAAAAGGAGTCAAGCGTGTGTCCCTTTAAAAGAAAGAAATGAGTTTGACTCTAAATGTGTATGCTGCTGTGTAAAAGTAAAAATAATTCACTAGAGAGATGATTAGGGAGAAACCTTATAAATAGGAGAACAGAGAAACAGAATGATGTGTGGGGGTGGGGGGGATGACCACTTTGCAATGGTTGTATCGGCCAGCAGTGACTGCCACTAAGGGGGGACACGTTGGATAGAGTCTTCAAGAAAAGAGAAAAGCGATGCTTATTCACCTAAGTGTCCTGATTCTTCACCTGAATTGCAGCTCATTCCTTCCAGAGGGGTAACAATACATAAAATATGCACTTTGCTGCTTTGAAAAATTTCATTAGGGAAAAAGAATGCTTTACAATTGCATCATTTTACACAGTAACATTCACGAAAGAAAAAAAAAAATCACAACACATTTTAAAATCCCGTGCCCCCAGAACATCACACGCCCCCGGGAAACATCCCCAGCCTTTTACTGGAGCAAATCGGCTAAGGTTCCCATGGAGGAAAAACAATGAACTCATATAGAAATCTCGGGACACGTACTTTTTTTTTTTATTTTTTTTTTATTTATTTTTTTTTTATCTGCAAGAAGCTGAGACCGCTGTACTGCTATCAGGTCATTAATCATCACTAGGTAAAATAATCCTCATCTCTAAAATAGGCAGAGATTATTCTCTTGGTTTTATGAATGAGGGGAATGGATCAGAGTTCAAACGGCTCTCTGCAAACCACATCCGCAGGCAGAGCCGGCAAAGAAACTGATGCTCTACTGAGTCCTAACCCTCCGCACTACCCACCTTGGCTTTCATTTCTGCCTCAGCAGAACAATGGGAGTAAACCTCGCTTTGGATAAGAGGCGTGTCCCAGAAAAATGCTTGCAAATTGGATTTTTGTCAGGCAAATTGTATTTCTAGATAAACAATGGGCCATGGAGAGAAACCAGGGGTGGGTTGTTTTTTGTCTTTTGGTCTTTTTCTGTAACATAAAGAATCCTTCTAGAACGTGAATAACACTCCATCGTGTGTCTACCCACCTTACAACTGTGTGTGTGATACAGTGTTCGTGCGTTTGTTTAAAGCAGTTGGTGCGTAGGAGGTGATCTTCCTCCCATTGCTCTTCCAGTCAGGGTCTCCTTTTCGCTTTCTTCACCTGCCTCTAATTACCTGCTTTTTTTTTTTTTTCTTTTCAGGCATTTTTCACATGCCTGAATCTCGGGCCACCCAGTAGTTCTGGCTCTACCCAAGAACTTGACAAGACTCCCTAGCCAAAATCAAAATGCCCTGATTTGGGTGGGCCACACCTAGACATTATCCCACTGGGACTGATTGGCTGAATGAATGTTGGTGTTGATTTCTGTTGGGGACCTGAGGCTCCCCACGGCTCATGTGCTCACCTACTGTGTGCAGGCCCATCGTAGGTGGGCCTCCTCTCCCACGGACAAGGTGAAGCCACAGACTGCCCTCATCTTTCCCCTCCGCGTCCCAAGCATGTCCGTTTCAGCTCACCTGTCCTTCCTTTACTCTTGAGGAACCAAATGACCCCACTGCTTGCAGAAGCCCCCTTTTTTGTGTGTGCCCTTGACCCCACTCTATGCTGCATTCCCCACTATTTTGTTTCAACTTCCTCCTTTTTCTCCAGCACGCATACTGTCTTCTGAGTGTCCCAGCTCTGTTGGGTTACATGGGCCAACACATTCAGGAGTTCATTTGTTCCTAACCCCAACCTCAGCTGCTTTCTAAACACCATTAATAACATCCTCATCTCCAAACCTGGGAGTGCTTTTCTTCGGCATTGGTCTCCATGAGCCCAAAATTTCCAAATCGCTCATTCCAACCTACAGCACTTGGCATGTGTGTTCTCTATCTTCTCCTCACCCTTCCTCCCAGCCCGCTCTCGTTCCTCCTACAACCCATGTTCTCCCTCTGCCTGTTTGCTCCACAATCATGCCTAGGGCCTCAGAACGTCCCTCAGTTTGATGGGGAACATGCAACCCTTAAATGATAATATAGATACTCATCTATAGACACAGAAGGGTGTTTATTACATACTGTTTAATGATGAAAACCAGAATAAATTGTATCGAGAAATTTATGAAATCATGAAGAGCAGTCATGGTTCAAGGATGGGGGTACAGGTGTATTTTGTTTTCTTCTAGAGCTTTCCCAAAATGCCCACGACCCCTACATTCATACCTTTGATTATTATCCCTTGGAATCCCAACAGACTTTCAAAACCAACTTATCTTAGAACAAGATTCATCAGATTCCGGCCTAAACCTGGCTCCTTTCTCATGTTTCCTGTTTTGCCCTTGGCCTCAATCTCCTCTTCTGGCCGTGTTGCCATCTATTCTCTTAGCAAGGTCACGGAGTTAGTAGGTGTCAAAGATGGGATTTGAATCTAGACGCTCTGCCTCCAAATGTCCTGCTCTTTCCACCGTCCCAAGGCCCCAGCAATCAGGAAATGCGAACAAAGCTTTGCTTGCAATTGTGTTAGGCCGTCCGGTGAGAATAAAAACCAACGGAGCCCCTGCGAGAGGGATAAAAGACCATCCCCCCCTCTTCAGCCCGCAGTACACCTGACTCTAAGGCTAAACAATCTTTTTCTCAGTTTGATACAGATTCAAAGGAATTGTGCTTCCCAGTTTCTCCGGGTTGACAATCCTTTTACACAGCCTTGACCGTTATTCACTTGATCCGCTTGGCCACAGGTTACAATTGAAACCTGAATAACTGGAAACTGGCTCTTC
Source organism: Canis lupus dingo (assembly GCF_003254725.2). Classification (NCBI taxonomy): domain Eukaryota; kingdom Metazoa; phylum Chordata; class Mammalia; order Carnivora; family Canidae; genus Canis; species Canis lupus. Next base: position 49,272,046 of record NC_064258.1, on the reverse strand, counting down.
TAAATATGCATACAGCACTGTCCTTCCGCTCGCCACTTAAGATGCAGAACTCTGGCAGAGATCACCTTTTGCTTTAGTTATTTTTCTAAATTTCTGTCAGACAACAGCATAAGGAAAATGTCATAGCTGAGCAAAAGCACACGCACACACGCACACACGCACACATCTTTTTCTCCGGGTGAGTGACAGTGTTCAGGCAAATGTAATGCGGGCAGAGGAGGAGCCGGCGGGGTGAGGCCTCCACAAACAAACAGCAAATGGTATCAGTGGTAGCACTGGAGAGAAGTGGGGGGGATCTGACCTGGAGGAAGGCAAGGGGCCAGCGGGAAATGGAAACAGGGGTAGGTCAGTAATTAAATGGGGGTAGGGGGTTAAGCAAGGAAATCGATTAAAAAAAAAAAAATGAGAGTCCAAAGAAATTAAAACTCCCAGCCCAATTTCCAAAAGAAATAGGATCTCTCCCTTGCTTCTTGTCCTCGTGCCCCGGGTGTCTCTGCAGCCCCCCTATCTCATTTCATCCGACTCCTTCCTTCACTGTCCTATCTTTTTACTTCTTGAACTTCCTAATGTTCTCTGATTCCTCGTGCTGTATGCTGTGTTGCCGTATCCTATTTCCTGCAGGGCCAGCATGATGGGAGCTTAGTTCTCCCCACATAACAGAGTGTCGCCGCTTAAGGTCTCCCACGTCTGATGACCGTCGTCCAAGAGCCCCCCGTCGCCCACCACCAAGGCCATCCCTCCAGGGCCCGCTGGTCGTTGGCTCCTGGGGCCTTCTGCTGCCCACAGCCCCCCGCCCGCTGCCCCCGCCTGGTGCCAAGCTGCAAAAACTCGCCCCTCCGCTGGCACAGTCTCCCCCCAGAGTGCTTCTGTAATTGCCCCCAGTCCACGAAGGGGGGACTTAAATTCACATAAGCTACGGGACTTGCCCAGGGTCACACAACTCTGCCCGGAGTGCCAGGGGTCCAATTATTTATTCGCCGCCCAAAAAGGGGGTCTGCTCCTATTTTTATAGTGCTCTCTCTGGAGAACTTTGGGACAAGTTTATCAGGACTGAACTGACCTACCAGAGACACGTCTCCCTGCCAAAAGCAGACCAGTATCCGGGGACTACCCATATCAAGTTTCCTCATTTGAGGGTATTTCCTACCCAGTGGAGCCCCCTTTAGCAATTAGGGCATCTTTGCCTTTCTCTCTTTTTGGAGATTTCTAAGCCTTTTGCACTTGGCCCTGCCCTTAATTGCTCGAATAGCAATCCTATATAGACAATCAGATCGAATGCATGAATAGCACATCCCCGTCAATAGATTTACAGAAACCAGAGCTATGTTCCTTGGAGCCTGAAAAAAAAAGGACTGTCCTCACACCCAGGCACTTGATTCCACAGAAGTGATGCGGGGCCCTTCTAAACCGCAGGGAGAATAATGTATAAAATCCCACTGAGCTGGCTTTTCCCCTTTGGGTTAATGCTGTGTCGTCATGAGCAGCGTGAAGGAGTCCTTATCAGTAGATTGCTCCTGCTAACAGAAGCCCACCCATAGCCTGCTCCCTGAGGTGTACAACTTAAGGAACCAGAAAATTAAAAACTAATAATAATAAATAAATATCAGTACTGAATCATGGCACTCCTTGCCTCCTTGCCTGAGAGAACCAAGTAGACCATTTGAATGAAAGGGAGGAAAAAAAGCAAAATACCCATTCATCAGTTGGCATCACTGATGGGAAACAGGTTGACGAAATGTTTACTGGGGGACACAAGCAGACAATAGAGCAGTAGAAAGTGCACGATCCCATGCAGTAAATACGTAGATAAATGAAATAAACGAGAAGAATATTCAGCAAATTGTTAACAATGATTTGTTATCTCGGTGAGGCTTTTTCGTATTTTCTGAAACTGCAACATTAAGCATGAGTTGCTTCCATAATTAGGAAATAATTTTAAGGCAAAAATTCATGCGAATTAAACCATTCTGCCAAATATTTTCTCATAGAAGAGAAAGAAAATTGCCTCTTTTAATTTCTTCTTTGTGAAAAATTAAGAGAGGGCTTCCCGTCCTCCCTTTTCGGAGTTGACTACCCTTTTTCTCTTCCACCAGGAGACAGGAGCAAAAAAAATGATGAAGCCACTCTCAGCTTCGATATTGATTTGCACTAGCTTGCCTTTTCCATTTCAGTGATCCTGGTGGGCAGAGCAGTGGAAATAAGTTATGTAAAAGGTTTCCGCCTAGTTGTTGTTTTAATTAATCTGGGTCCCTGAATGACACACAGGCTTAATCGGGTGGCATGGAACCTGTCGCCGATAAGTAATTGGTTTGAACCCCAACGCAGGTTGTGATCAAAAGTTGTCACCGTCCAATGGCTACTCATTGGCCCATGTGAAATGGGTTGGTGGTCTCAGTCTAATTCCTTATGGACTAGTGTCAGCCTCATGAAAAGCATTACGTAAAGTAGCACTAATTGGTTGACATTCTCAGCATGAAAGAGTGAATAAAGAGATTGAAATCTAAAATAGGCTTCGGAGTGAAGCTGAGGATGGAAATGGAGCATTGAAGGAATTACTTCTATTGCCAGTCGTGATGCTGGGCTGGAATGGCAGCACCCGTCTCCAGCGATTTTTGCACAACCCCACTTTTCATGGCCAATAGAACCAAACCTAAGGAAACTGAAACTCTTGTAGACTTCTAAAATCCTCAGCCTGACCCATCACAATCCTGCCTTTGACTCCGATGTCCCTGGAGAAGTTTGAGCAAAGATAGTCTACTAAAAGGCAACAGGCTGAAACAAACTTTGCCAAACCTTTAAAAAAAAAAATTTCTCAAAAGGGGATCTGGCTTCATTATGACCAAACAGTGTGTGTTCATCACTTTAATTATAGGAAAAATCAATAGGGCATATAAAAGTACATGGCATATTTTACCTGACATTTGTGCTGCTTTACTTTATTAAGCATGCCTTTCTGAGCAGAAATAACAGGCTAGAATTTACCAAAGTCTCAGGATCTGAGGGCAAAGATTTCTCTTGCACTCAATTCATCCCATATAGGGTGGCTCTACCGTTCCAAATAGCATGTTTTTGGTAAACGAACGTGAAAACAGATTGGAAAGACAATAATAGATGCATTCTCCCATTAGCGCAACCAGGCAGATTACTAATTCACAAATATTGAAACTAGCACTGATTGAGATGAATGAATTTTTCATAATTTAATAATGCAAATCACGCTAACGGCAGAGACCTCCAATAACTAGAGGCACTAGAAGAATTACTACAAATGCCAACTGATAGATGCACCGTTGATAAAGCTATTTATCTTGTGGCTTTATTCAAAATCTTTTCTGCCTTTTATGATATTTAGTATCTACTCTGTGTCACTTTACCTCTCATATGTTATAAACAACTACTTTCGTCTGAAGATCTGATGCCCGGAATTATGGCAGCTAAATACTTCAAGTTAATAATTTGGGGGTTTTATCAGGTATATTTCAATACATGACATATTGGAGAGCCAGCAGCTGTTTTAAATGTGCAGCAAACATTACTAGAAGCACTTATCAAAAATTATCTTGCAAAAACAAAAACTGGCAACATCACCTTATCAAAAAAAAAAAAGTGGAGTAAATGCAAAACGTGGTTTTAAAGGAAAGAAAAATCCAACGAAATGCCTGTATTTCTAGAACTTCTTGACAGATAAAATGTACTATTTAAGACATAGTTTAAGTAGCTCTATAATTCCAAACTTCTACCATGAAGCTTCATTAAAGTATATAAATTAGTACTACTGTCAGAGATGGCATTAAGTATTCAATAAGAGTAGACTTAATGCAATTAATAGCAATTAAAATTATACTTTTATGATGTCAGCCACCAGCATTGTAAAGACATAATTGCCTGTAAGGACTTTTGTACCATATTTATCCTCTAAAACTGTCCAATTTATATGAAAAATGCCAAAAACATATCCCATATGGGTACCATTATCTTCTCGGATTTTTAGAAGTAATCTGTCTTATCCAGCATGTGCACATTAGGCTAATTTGCTTTAATTAGTTTTTTTCTCATTTTGTTAATAGGCATGTTGATGTTAAGTTTTTATTTCGGAGGTACAGATGCTAACTTCACTCATTATGTTCCTATTAAGGGGTCAGTATACTTTGTGATAAGCTGGACTTACTAACTTAAATAGCATCTTTCTTCGAAATATTAGATGATGTAGCTTATCAAACATAAAAACTACATTATAGTAATGGTGAGCAACTTGAATTCTTACTAATTAATTAGTTGTTAAATATGAAAGAACAGCTTCCCTGTTTCTGCTGTGGCAAGGCATTTCTGTATGGACATAATAAATTAGATAAACTAATGAACTGGTTTCAGAAACACAGTCATTTGTGACTCCTCAAAGCAGTCGTAAGATTTCCCATGAATCGATGCCCGTGTTTTGCATTTAAGCCAGAAGGCATACAAAATAAGAAACTCTTTTTTTTTTTCCAACGACCGTTCATGCCTCATGCCTTCAAAATTTAAAGATATTTATTTAAAACTGATCTAAGAAAATGATTTATTAATTATCATCATGGTTATCTTATCTGTAAACTTTTCTGACACTGAATTCCTATAAAGAAAAATAATGACATATATGCAAGGAGTAAAGCATATAATTAAAAATTTTCCCAGTTGGCTCTCTGAGGACAGGTTTCTTTATATATACAAGTAATTTAGAAGGTTCAGCAGAGTCCCCTGATGAAAGTTGGAGGAAGAAGAGGAAATATTAAGAGTGGGTGTGGTTTTTTTCTCCATGTGATGGATATGTTTGGCTCTGACTTTGTATATATGCCTTTATATCACGAAACACTCATTATATTCCTAAAGTCATTTTCTGTTCTTAGGTTACTTTTTAACTTTTTTAACATATGAATTTCAGCTGTCATCATGAAATAAACTGTATAAAACCATGTCAGCTTAAAATTGTAAGATGATAATAAACTCATAGGATTTATTTAAAAACAGAAGTGTATTGTTTTGCAATAGGCAATAAAATAATTATCAGGTTAATTCAGGTGAGTTTATTTCTGGAACATTTCCATGTAAAGAGTATACGTTGGGTAGTTGAAGGAATAATCAAGAGAGTAAAAATTAAGTTATACAAATATGCTTGGCTAGGAAGGAAATACAATAAGAATGTTAAATGCGTAATTATTTAAAATAAGTCATAAGGTATGCATGCATTTTATTCTCAACACACACAAAAAATAACATAGCTCTTCAAATATTTATCAATAAAAAGATAGAATCTTTGAATAGTATTACAGAATCTAGGAGCTTCCTGAAACACCAGCTTCTATTGTTTGTTTGTTTTTGCTTTGTTTTTTTTTTTTTCTTTTTGTTTTTTTTTTTTTTTTTTTTTTGGTGAACTCAATTTGTTCTCTTGAATTATTTTCTTGAGGCAGCTAATAGTTGTATTGATAAAAATCTATAAATTAAACATTTTCGTGCAACTAAAGGAAATAATAAAGAAATCAACGGAACTGAAAGAAGCAAAAACTCAATTGCATGTTTCATCCTTTAACTGTTAGTCTCCAAGATTAAAGCAGCTTTCACAAGTTAAGAATGTTTAGCTAACGAAAAACAGAGTAAATAACAGAAAGTAGAATAAATTAGGATGTAATGCTTCTTTACAGCCCCATCACATAGGCTTTCAGATACAATTTGAATGTAACAAGTTTTTCTGTATTCCTTTTGTCTCAGTTGGATTATAAAACATAGTGATTACTATTCATTGGAATTGAATTACTCTTGTTTATATTTAGTTTCTTGTTTCTAAGAAAAGTAGAATGAATTACACATCTGCCTTTGTCCCATTTGTACAGTGAGCATACACTCTTAAGTCAATTGTTCAATAACAATGGATGAGTGCTGGAAAATAGGACTGTGAGAAAGTGTATGCATGGAGGCAGCTTGGAGACAAAACGTAAGCACAAATATTTTTCATTACAAGTGAGTCTCACATTGCACCCAGGTTGTATTCCAAAAGGCATTTAGATGGAAGTTGGTTGTTCAGGTGTATGACTCCCCATAGAAACTATTTTAAATGGTGGGCTTCAACTTAATTAATCCTGGATATAATTGAATTCTGCAAAGCAATCATCTGTGTCTTTGTGTGTGGTGGGTGAGTGAGGTAGGAGGGAAGGGTTTTTTGAGTTTTGTTCTTTTTTTTAATTGAGGACTTGCTATAGATTAGCCTCTGTGGCTGGCAGTTTATTCCCACTTACAGTCCTATGAGGCAGATGCTATAGGTATGTCCACTTTATAGATGACAAAGTAGTCATCCACTTCAGGATTCAAAAGCAGATCTTCACCCTTAATTCAGATGTGGCTCAAAATTCAAAATAAGTGGGAGTTACACATCCCAAATGTCTCTATAGGCTAAGACTTGTGTTTGGTCCCCACAGTGACACCTCCTCTGGCTATCCTTTCCTCCCTGAAAAGCTCCATACTTAAAAGTGGACTTCCTTTTTCCTCAGGCGGACTCAGTAACCCAGAGTAGCCGATCATAGCTCGCTGTTAGGAAAGCATTGTGCTAGTCAACCACTGTTTATTGAGCACTTAAAATACATCATGCTCCATTGGAGAAACCAGGGACACTGTGCTAAAAACACAATATTCCTGCCTTCGAGTTTACCTTCTCCGGTGGGAAGAGAAATAAGCATAGAAACAAAGAAGTGGACAGGGTGTGGTCAGTGTTATGCAGAAAATAAAGGGTAAGATGACTGGTGGGGTATGAGAGCAGGGGAGGGAGGGGGGCCCACTTTCCCTGGTAGAGATGGGGAAAACCTTCTGGAGATGGCTTGAGTATGACAGAGAGCAACAGCCATCTGAAGATGTGGGCGAGGGGCTGACAAGCGGAATACACCAGGCACAGAGACTCTAAGAGGTGAAAGAGTCTATCAGTTTTAAGGAACATAAAGAAAGCCAGTAGGGCTAAAGCGGGAGAATGAAGGAGGGAAAGTGGAGGAAACCGAGTGGGGAAAGAGGAGTCTTGGTCACCATGGGAGCACTTTTAGCAAAGAGCTGCTGACCTGGTTTGATTTGTTTTGTCCCATTGTTCCCTCTGTTAAGTGGAGAACGGACTATGAGAAAACAATTAAGAGGGGGATGGAAAATTCAAGCTGAGACAGCTGTGACTTAGATTAAGGTCACTCCATTGGCACTTAGAAGTGTTCAGGTTTGGATGTATTTTGAAGAGGATTACACAGGAATCGATAGTACTTGACATGGGATCAAGAATGAAAAAGAAGAGGAAGAAGAAAAATGGCCCTTGGTTTGTGGGGTGGTCTGAGAGACAGTGTATGATGGTGGTGTTGATAGAGAAGACGTGCAAAGCTGCCAGTGTGGACTGGCTCTTCTGAGGATTGGATTATGATGGGGTCACACACAATGAATGGATGACTCATGGTTCTGGAAGTCTCCTTTGTAACTAGTAAGTTCTGATGCAAAGATATCATTACGTGATGGAATTTTAGCCATTATGACGGTGAAGTTAAAAATGTAGTATAGAGCCAGATATAGATTTTGGGAAGAGGCTAAGGGTAATGATAGAGCTAAGTCTTGGGATCCCTGGGTGGCTCAGCGGTTTAGCACCTGCCTTCGGCCCAGGGCGTGATCCTGGAGTCCCGAGATCGAATCCTAATCGAACTCCTTGCATGGAGCCTGCTTTTCCCTCTGCCTGTGTCTCTGCTTCTCTTCCTCTTTCTGTGTCTCTCATGAATAAATAAATAAAAGTCTTTAAAAAGAGAGAAATTATTCTCACTATTCACATCAGCCTTACCATGTATCTCTAATTGTTTTCACTTTCACCTCAAACATCACAAGTTGTCAAACATCTCCATTTGATTTCTGAATAGCTGACCTTAATTGGTGTCAGGTGGAGCAGAGCCAAGAGTGGCCATTGTAATCTTGATGGGTTATTTTGCAACTCAGTCCTTGGGTTAAGATGGAGGCTGCCTGTGGAAGAGCATGCCTTTCAAGTGAAAAGAAAAGCATGAACCATCTAAATGGGGTGAGTGAGCATATGCATCCGTATATATGCTTAATGTTTGTGAAGTGCTGTCCAAAGGAAGGTTTATGTTTAGTATCATAAGATTATTCTTGGCCTCATATTCTCTGAAGGGGAATACAGATTCCTCTTTGTAGGGCTCTTTGTTGAAGATCCGTTCCATTTCATGAAAGGGCCTATCCAAATGCCAAGAGGAGAGAAACTGGATTAATGCATGTTTGCCAAAAGCATGGAAGTAAAGTCAGTGAGGAGCATCTCACTGAGGTAATCCACAGCCTGAAGGATGTCTTGCTGGAAATTTTAGTACATGCTGTGGTAGGGATGTGTTATGGAACACAATAGAAGCCATAAACGCTATGCTTCTTAGTTTATCTGTGAAAAGGAGACAGTAACACTCACCTATTCCATAGGAACTTTTATGAGTAACTAATAAAAAGGAACTTAGGCATTTCAGGTGCACATGCAAAAAAATAAAGCTAAACCACTTTTATTGTAGAGAATAAGGTTTACAATCTTGCTTAAACTGTTAAATTAACTTACATAGACATTCTGCTCTTTTACTTGAAAAGTTATCTAAGATTTCATCAGGGCAAGAAGATCCTTACAGATGCATATAGTTAAAGGAATAGATAGGCAAAATAACAAACAACCGGTTTCTACAACAGTTCTTTGAGTAAAACTGCTGTTTGCCACTCAACTTCTTTAAATCACTAAAGAGCTGTAGAATGTATAATTGGTTTTCTTGTGAACATCTGATGAGAGTCGTTGTCATTTCTACATTTATGGCCCTTTTGAAAATCATGCACAGAATGCGAAAGTTTTTATTACCTGATGATGGCCTATTGATCCATGTGTTAAGTGGGAGTGATTTGGGCTCTTGATAAAGATTTCGCCAACCTCAGAGAGATCACTCTTACGAGTAGTATTTAGATGAACATCATCTGTAGACTCCAGCATTGAGTAAGTTGAAAACTAAAAATCTGAAGCTCAAAAAGTTGAGCAATTAGGAGCAATTGTCCTCTCCTCTACCTAAATCCATCCCTGACGCCAGGATATCCAAGAGAGAGGCATTGTTTCCCTTAGACCCTAGCTAAGCATCAACCACCAAACAGTACCTACTTAGGCTAACTGGGTAAGCTTTCTCCCATTTATGATGTATAATTAATTGCCTGGTTCCTTAATTTAGTAATTCCTGGATTGCCAACTTTCTGAGAAACAACTTAAACTACTTAAGCTACTTAAACCAGACACAACCTCACCTCAGATGGTGAGATCTATCCCTTGATGTGATCTCAATGGAATAGCTCAGAACTCACCAGGCCTTCAATCATCACTAACCTACCCTCATTAGGACCTCCCACCATAGTCCAATAACTATATTCTTGCCTTCTTTATTGTCAAAAGCCTTGAGCCCTCTAGAGGTATCTTGAGGAACCATAACACAACATCTAGAACATAAGCTTTTTATCAGACCGATCTGCTTAGGTTACCAACTCCAACAATTATTAGTCTGTGAGCTTGGGAACAATATTTAACCTCCCTGAACTTCAGTTTTTTCAAAGGTAAGATGGTTGTAATAAGACCATTCTTCATCCACTTCTAGAAAAATTAGAAATACTATTTAGAAAGCACTTAGCAGAGCTCATGGCTCATTGTTAAATGCTAGCCGCTATACTGATTCTTATACAAAGACTTCATTTTGATCTCCCGAGTCCTTCCCCTTAAGCTGAGGTTTTGAGCCCCTGAAACAATTGCCAGATTTTTCTAACACCCACAATCTTGTGTCTCATTCTCCTATTATATGTTTGATTTCATTTATCGTTCTATATTCCCTGCTACTAAAATCAGACTTTGTGAATGGTGAGATGAGCATGAAAAGAAAAGGTCGGAACTTAAAGACTAGACAGGTGCTCCAGGGCATGACAATTGTACTTGCATGTCCAATAAATACAGTTGACCCTTGGACAAGGTAAGGGCTAGGGGCACCAACCTGCACCACCACCCCCCACCCACACACACAGTCAAAAGCCCATGTATGACTTTTGACTCCCCCAAGCCATGTAGATGGTACAAAGGAACCAGGACAGACAGGCGAAGTTCTGAGGTTGACCGAGATAGTGCCTGCCTTCTGTGATTCATTTGCACCATGTGCTTCTTGGACATTGCCTGAGAGTCTATTTATCCGTTGACTCTTTTAAGTGACTTTGCAGAGATGAGAAATAATGGTACACATAAACAAAACTTGTGAAGCAATGAGAATACAGTGCTTCCATGGAATAGAGTCAGTGTCATAACATTCCAGAAATAATATGAGTTTCTATTAGCATATGAAAATGACAATATGGCATGAGTTACTAAATGTCATACAAAAACATCAGAAGTAGAATGAGGAAAAAACCTCCAGTATTCTTCAATATAAAAATAGCCTAAATCCCTCTTCAAAATACAACTGATCCATATGTCTACATGAAAACAAAGCCTAATAAAGATGTTTTATATTATGGAAACGCTAATAGAACAATGCTTTATTCACCATAGGACATAATGAGGAATTCATTTTCAACCTAAAACTGAGTCTTCCAATTTTGATATAAATTCATTTGATACAAATTCATTCTGGAAGAGAGCAACAGTTCATTATCTCCTAGAAACTTTATGCTTATTAAGTCTTTAATGAGCTTAATATATATATATAATAAAATACTAAGAAACCGTAGCTTCCAAACCTGAAAAACTCCTAATCTGTAGTCACTGTAATCCATGTGATGGGAATTATCATCTATAAGCTTCAGAGATTTTAATTTGGTGAAAACTTGGTCCGTCTGTGCGCTCACTTTGGGTTTTCTCCCTCACACCAACGGGTTGTATTGTTTCTCTTTCACTGTGGTCAATTAGATGGGATTATTTCATTTCCAAAGACTGTTTTTACACAGGCTGTGTAGCCTGTTCAGTGAAATATAATCCAACTCAGCCCCTTCTGCATCCAATAAAATCGTCAGTCAGTGTTGGGGGAGCAATCATTGAAATGATGAAATAGCAGTAGTGCTGAAAATAAGCAATGGAAAATTCTGCAAAAGCTAAAATTATACCACCGGGACTTCCTTGATCACCACAGCCCTTCTCTGGCCGAAAATCAGTTCTCCCTAAGAATTGAGAACCTGTCCTTAGAAAGGAAACTGTTCTCGCGCAGTAAAAATCACCTTCCAGGGGAGCACTCTCCTTGATGTGACTATGTCTGATATTTAGAAGGTGGTCTCCACTTATCTCTTTCACATTATCAAGCATTTGCTCTTGCTTTGAGGTGCTATTGCTGTCAGAGATATTTGGGTCAATGGGTTATTCATTATGAACCCACCACAAGGGCATTAGTGCGTGCTTTGTCGTAGGCCGCCCTTAGAATGTTTAAACCAGTAGAAATGTAACATTAGAATAAATACATTTTTAAAAAAAACAAGATATTGTTAAAAGCCTAAAACATTTCTTGCTCCCTCTCAGAAAACAAGAGCCTACAAATGATTTGGGAAGCATAGAAAAATTATCAGTTCCTGGGTTGGAGAAAAGCATAAAGGAAAATCACTAATAAGTTAGGCTCTGTTAGAGCTATCCATTAAGTCCAAAAGACCATTATCTTGACTTGATTAGAGAGAATAAGTTGAAAAGGGGTGACTGATTATATAACAAGAAAACCTAAGATAATAATTTCGAACATGAAAGTTGAAAACAAGAGCAATGTCAGGAATGCTTTGAAGAATTAATCAAAGTGGCCTGAGAACTGACCAAAGCAGACAAAGACAGTTTTCTTCCCTTCTTTTATTTTTTTTTAAATATTTCATGCAAGAGAACAAACCAGAAAATCTTATTTGTTCTAAAGCTTCAGAACTACCACCCTTACCACAACTCACCACAGTATTTGTATTTAAGCCTGTATCTAGAATGTCTCGCTTTCATCCTGTTATATAACCTGTTTGTGGTCAACTGGTTCAGCCTTAGGTAGCTCAAATATAAGAATTTTGCCTTGCTTAATGGACCTTGGTGCTTTTAAATATAACTTTTTTTAAAAAAAGTAATTATATGGGCTGCCTGGTGAAGAGGTGAAGAAACAAAATAACACAGTTAGCAAGTATATGGGTGGTCCTTTGAAACTATCATTTGTCTTGGCATCAAAGGCATCTGTTTCCTGTTCTCTATTTAGGCGTAGATGCTGGACACGAGTGAACTTCTCTGGGTGTCAGTGTCTCCCCCTATCACACACAGAACCTGCCTCAGCTTGAATGTGGTGTGTCACCCCAGGTTACTGGGCAAGAACTAACCAAACAAGATGGGAAGTCAGACCTGTCTAATGTGAAAGTTGTTTCTTTTCAATGCTGTCAATGACTTTCAGACCCTTAGGATAGCACAGTAAGTTACAGCTCCATCAACCACAACTTTCCCTACTTGCCTCTTCTAAAAAAAAATATAATCACCATGACAAGTTTGTGAGGAACAGTTTATTTTTGCACCTAGAGAATTCAGGTGTGTATCTCTAAAGGGCACTGAGTTTCTTACAAGACTGTTAGCATATAGATATGTATTCATTAAAAACGCAGGGAGATAAACAACATATAAAAAGTGAAAAACAGCCTTTTCTCAACACTATTTAGGTAGGTTTTATTCTTTATGCAAGACCTAGAGTATTTCTGAAATGAAGGAAATAGAGCTGGTCACCTCAGCGAATGGGCTCAGTGTTTGTGACTTCATAAATTCCATAGATCTTTCAGCATAGGAACTGGAATTAAGTTTATAATAGTATGAAATTCACATACCAACAAGGGAACTTGTTGCGAAGGCTTTAAATATCACTAATGTTTTCCCAAATTCCAAATGAACTTGCTGTCCTGCCTCTCTTGGTTTGGGACTTATGGAGGAAAAAAGTTCATAACATTTCTTTTACATTAGGAAAATATATAAATGTCTCAAAAAGCAACCTCAACACCATTCTGTTAGATCTCTGCCAAAAACAGACTCTTTTAAAATAGACCAAGTTTCCATAGTGAGAAAGCACGATTACTTCGATTCATTTACTGATGTTTCACTAACACTGAGGCATAGAAATCTGCATGAAGTGAGCCAGAGTTGATGAAGATCAGGGATTCAGATAATCACTGGAGGCAGAGAAAGGGCTTCTTCCTTTAGGTAAAAATTCATCACTGACAGCAGTAATGGTCTTTGAATTTGGGTTTTTTATTCCTCACACCTGTGGATCATGGGCCACCTGTCCTTCCTAAGGACCTACCCTCACATCAAAACTCTTGCATGCTTTTCCCTAAAGCAACCAACACATACTTGTCTTTCTAGTCATCTCTTAATACCCAGCCTTCTTCCAAAAGCTCATTTTGGCCTTGACTCTTGACTTTGCCTTTCTTATGACATAGACAATTACATGGAGTCTGACACCAATGTCAATAGACTTCACTTTTTTATATAAACTTTGTCACTGGATCAATTGACATATTATACTTGTTCAAGTGAGTTACATTGGTTATTTTTTCATAATTGGATGGCCACTAGTGATTTGAATAATGGGTATTTTTGAAATACAAATCGTAGATGCACAGCATGCAGGTAAGTTAAGTACCAACTCTACCTGGGAATCAGCAGGTATTCTTGATGACTAAGTACTCACATTTGCCTTCTGGTAGTTCAGCATCTCTCTAATTAAAATTATATTTCATATCCATCTTATCATGGTTCTCGGAAAAGAATGCTATATATAAATTACCATAAGCAGGTGGGCTACCAGCATTTTCTTATAGTTTAGAATACTGTGATCTAAGCCTATGGCCATTGCTTCCTTCTAAATCCCCTGAAACTAGAAAACTCGACATAAGTGTTTGTAAATAAAATTAGACCTAACGTAGTATACCCATGGGTCACCAGCTTAAAACTAACTATACGTGCATATTAATTATTTTGACAAAATACCTCATGGTTAATTATAAGAATATATTTTAAATTAAGTAAAATTTAGATAAGATTGCAGGCTTTCCCATAATGATTTTCTTTTTTCTTCTTTCTTTTTTAGGGTGCAATAGACATATTACTGTTATGTGCACAATTGACATATTGACTTTGTTTTCTTGTTATTTAGTCATTGTGTACTTGAGGTTGACAAGGGCAATTATATCCCACTAATGTTTATCAGTCACTACATATGCCAACTGCTTCAACTTTTTGTAGAGCAATGATTAGATTTGTAATCCCACTCCCTTTTATTGCTATGTGCAATTCTCTTAAAACTACTTTTAACCTTCTGGGTCGTTGAGTTTAAAAAACATTTCCCAATACACATGTTTGCTGTTCCAATAAGCATTTTAAAGATAACATATGGTTTTATTTAGTTAATCCATTCATGAATACTGAAAAAAGAAATAAGACCTTTTAAAACTTAGCTTGTTTTCTTATTCTTGTTATTTTAATGCCAGTGGAAAAGAACATTCATTTTTGTAAGTAAAGAGATATGAGGAATATTGAATCCATAGCCATATTGTGGTTGGCTTACACTAAAAATATTCTAGTCTTGTTAAAATATAGCTCTTTATAAAAGCATAATGAAGTATTACTTTGTTCTTTTCTTCAATTTTGAATCCGTGAATTGGATTTTGTTCTGAAAAAGACAATGTTCACATTATGCTTATTAGTTTTTCTGCATGCATATAAAATATATATATATACATATATAAATGCAAATATATTAAAAATTGACCAACTGGAAATAGACATGTGCTTTAGAGTAATTATCAGAACATCTTTGAAGAATAATTTGTATGTTGACTTATGTTGCACCCAAAATTACACATATTCCAACATATAGAGGAATTTCCAGTTTAAAAATAAACATCAGCTGATGTGTTGTATAAAGTTCTGTAGGTTAAAAATCAAGTAATTAAAAACCTGACTTTTCAAAGAAAAGATTGGTATTAGTATGGTTAAGTTCCTGAGGAAAGACCCAATACTCCACATTGAAACATTCTCTTATTTTCTGATGCCTGTAATGGAATAAATAATAGTGTGATTCATAGAGCACAGCATTATATTATGCCTTATGAAATTCATCCCTTTTTAAAATAATTCCTCCTTTTTACTGTAAAATATTAGAAAATTAAAAACAGCAATGAAAACTTTATTAACCAGGTTTCTGTATCTCGTGCTAAGAAGTTGTGCTTTCACCCCCGAGGTCATTAAACCCAGTTAACATGTTTAGTCCCCGTGTGATGTGAACTCTTTAGTTACGATACCCAATTGGCAGTGACCTGCCTCCCACACTCCCTTCTCTGGCTTCGATGACACCACCCTGTTCAGTTTCTCTCTTGTTTCTCTGCTGTATCTTCTAGCCGCTTCGTAGAACTGTCTTTCTATATGCAGCGTATGTCCTAGAACCAAATGTATACACTCTCTCAAGAACATCTATCCAGCCAGCAGCTGCAACTACCTATACCTGGATGTCTCAAATCCCTGTGTCTAGCCCTGGCCTCTTCTTGGAAGCCCAGCCCCATATATCCAACTACGCACTGGCACAGGTCCATGCCTATCTCTGAGGCTCAAAACTAAGCCCATGATCTTTCCCTTCAAGCCCTGCATGTTCTTCTACTTTTCCCTTCCTTGGGGATCAAGGCTGCCTCCTCAGAGTTGCCTACCCCAGATACTGGGAGTCATATTTTATACCACCCTCTCTCTCACTTTCCATAACCAGATCCACATGATTTTACTCACGCATTTCCTAAGTCCATTCCCTTCTCCTTATATCAGCCACAGCCCTGGTCCAAACACCCCCATACCTTGCCCTGTTTGTTCTCAGAGTGTCCTTACTGGGCTCCTCCCAGCCAGGTTCTCTTCTCCCTGGCCCCTTCTCTGTGCTGCAACAGACCACCGTTTGATATCCACATGCTTACCCTTCTTGGTGACTTTCCATGTGCTTTAGAAAAAAATACCAACATTCTTAACGTGATACACACTATTCTGAATTATCTGACCCTTGCCTACCTTCCTAGTAGCTTCCTTTTGAACTGTTTTCCCCATAGCTTCTGCACTTCAATTGCCGCTGCATCGTGTCTTCCAGAATTAGCTACCAGACCCTTTTGAGACCCATGCTGTTCTAGAACCTTGCCTTTCTCCATCAAGAGGTGGGGTCTGTTCACCTTTCTTTGAACTTGAGCAGGCTTGTGGCTATTGCAAAAAAAATAATCGATTACGGTGGAAGTGATGCTTTGTGACTTTCAAAGGTAGGTCACTTTTAAGGAATGATGCTCCCACCCGGCTCCTCCCTGGGGGTTGCAAACCTTAGCCCACCCAAAGAGACCTCATGGAGAGGCCTAGAGAAAGAGGAACTGAGGCCCGAGGCCAACAGTCCATATCAACTCCCAAGTACATGAGTCACAAGCCTTCAGATTATTCTAGTTTCCAGCCTTCAGGTGTACCAGCTAAAGCCCCAGAGACCATGAAGCAGACCAGCTATCTCTACTGTGTCCTGTCCAAATTTTTGACCCTCAGAATCCACGAACATAACACATGGTTATTTTATGCCATGAATCTATAGGGTGATTTGTTATGCAACACTAGGTAAACAGAATGATCATTCTCATATTTTTTACCTCACGCTCTTACAATACCATCTTCTGCTCTGGCACTTTCCATCTTCTGGATTTTACACAAATCCTCACTGATCACTCAATAATTAATGTTTCCTTGTCTTTCAAAAATCAGTTCATATTTCTGCAAAGGGCGCTATAGTTATGAGGGATAGAAAGACCAGAAGACCATGCATCCCATACCACAGGAATAGATGTAAAGGATGGTGGAGTTATCTGGTATGCCATGGCTATCAGACACAGACCTCAAGGCATCCTGGAAGCTAAACATTTTACTAAAACCTAAGGGGAATAAAAACCACACAGGAAATAAACTCAAATTTCATGGGCCATGCCCAGGAATATGTGCCAGAAAACACTTTTGGGGTCATTTTTAAGTTCTTAGTAATTTCTGACCTCCTACAAAACACTCCTCCTCACCTCAACTCAATGCTAGGATAAACCACTGCTGAACAGTGGCAGCCGTGGCACCCTTGCTGTGATCGGAGGATTTTCTTACAAGGATTGTGGCACCCAGTGGAAGGAGCTTTGTTATATTTAGAGAATATCGGGAATAACTGTAAGGAGATATAAGACCACTTTAATAATTTTTATGACTGATTCAAAAATCTGTTTTATTTTTTGTTTGTGCTTTCTTTTCACCAATTTTTCCGCAGGAAGAACCCACAGTTTCTTTTTACAGAATCAGTATATCATCAGAGCTGTTTCACTTTGCATCTTTACAGTATTTTAGGCATTCTTTAGCCTGTCAAATAACCCTCCCACCAATTTACTGGTACATCATATCAAACCTCTCCATTTTTCTCTCCGAATAAATGGGGGGCATGTGAAGAGACAAAGGGGTATGTTTGATTATGAAACAGCATCCAAAGACTTTTATCTCCGCTTTGAGCCCAGTACTTTGCTGTATCCCAGATTGCTGCTTGTTACTCAAAGGAAGCTTTGGTTTGGTGTGGTTTCACAATTTGGTTTTTCTATTTTTTTTTTAAGATTTTATTTATTAAAGAGAGAAGAGAGAGAGAGAGAGAGAGAACAAGTAGAGGCAGGGGCAGAAGGAGAGGGAGAAGCAGACTCCCTCTCGCTGAGCAGGGAGCCCAAAGACGAGGGGCTCAATCCCAGGACCCTGAGATCATGACCTGAGCCAAAGGCAGACACTTAACCGACTGAGCCACCCAGGTGCCACTGAATTTTTTTTTAAAATTGAGGTATAATTGACCTATAACATTGTATTAATTTCAAGTATATGACATAATGATTCGGTATCTGTATAAACTGCAAAATGATCACCACAACAAATCTAGTTAACATCCATCACCATAACATAGTTATAATTTTTTTTCCTTGTGATGATCTACTCTCTGAGCAACTTTCAAGTATGCACTACAGTATTATTAACCTGAGTCATGGTGCTCTACATTACATTTTAAAATGGAAACTTTGTACTTTGGGGCCCCTTTCATCCATTCTGCTCACCTCCACCCTCTGCCTCTAGCAATCACCAGTCTGTTCTCTGTATCTATGAGCTTGGTTTTCGATTTCATTCTGTACTTTTTAGATTCCACATATAAATGCAAACTTACAATATTTGTCTGAATTATGTCACTTAGCAGCATATGCCCTCAAGGTCTATCCTTGTTGTGACAAATGACACGATTTCATTCTTTTTATGGCTAAATCATAATCCATTATATAAATAGACCATGTTTCCTTTATTCATTCATCCACTAATGGACACCACGTCTTGCCTTTTTTTTAATATTTCATTTATTTTGAGAGAGACAGGGTGGGGTTGCAGGGGCAGAGGGAGGGGAGAAGCAGACTCCCCGCTGAGCAGGGAGCCCACTGTAGGGCTCGATCCCAGGACCCTGAGGTCATGACCTGAGCAGAAGGCAGACGCTTAACCGAATGAGCTACCCAGGTGCCCCCATGTCTTGCCTTTTATAAGTAATGCTGCAATGAACATGAGGGTGCAGAAATCTTCCTGAGTTAATGTTTTCATGTTCTTCAGATAAATACCCAAAAATGGAATTGCTCTATCATGTTCTATTTTGACAAAACTCCATAATGCTTTCCATAGTGGCTACCCTGATTTACATTCCCACCAACACTGTACAAGGGTTCCTTTCCCCACACTGTCAGCACTGGTTATTCCTTTTCTTTTTGGTAAAAGTCATTCTAACAGGTGGAAGGTGATATCTCCTCGTGGTTTAGATTTGCATTTCCCTGATGATGAGTGATATTGAGCATCTTTTCATGTGTATTTTGGCCATCTGGATGTCTTCTTTGAAAAATTTCTATTCAGATCCTCTGCCCGTTTTTAAATTGTATTTTTGCTATTGAGTTATATGAGTTTCTTATGTATTTTGGATATTAATGCCTTCTCAGATACATGATTTGCAAATTTCTGTTTCTTCTTGAAATAATGTATAAGGATCCAACTCATGACGACAATGATAGCACTGATTTTTTCCTAGTAGATAAGCTAGAGCTTATACAGTCAAATAAGTGTCCTTCTCCATACTAGTTTGCTTGGGTAGCCCTTGTCTTTGCAATCTGTATCCCCTTTGTTCAATGCACATTGCAATTGCCATCAGAGAAGAGATTTCAGTTACAGAGGAGTATCAGGGTTTTCTGGTTTTGGGGGGGGGTTGTTTTAGAGAGAGAGGAGAGAGCACATGTGAGCGGGGTAAGGAACAGAGGGAAAGGAGAGAATCTTTTTTAAAAAAATTTTTTTATTGGAGTTCAATTTGCCAACATATAGCATAACACCCAGTGCTCATTCCGCCAAGTGCCCCCCTCAGTGCCCATCACCCAGTCACCCCACCCCCCCGCCCACTTCCCCTTCCACTACCCCTTGTTCATTTCCCAGAGGTAGGTGTCTCTCGTGTTTTGTCACCCTCACTGATATTTTCACTCATTTTCAGAGAGAGAGAATCTTAAGTAGGCTCCCTGCTCAGTGCAGACCTCAGTCCCACGACTCAGAGATCATGACCTGAATGAAAATCAAGTGTCAGACGCTCAACCGACTGAGCCACCCAGGCGCCTCAGGGGAATATCAGTCTTATTATTCTGGATTCATTGAATACTTCATTGTTCTAGTAGTATGTTTAAAAAAAAAAAAAAAAAACTCATATCCCGGGAAGCCTGGGTGGCTCATCGGTTGAGCACCTGCCTTTGGCCCAGGGCGTGATCCTGGAGTACCAGGATCGAGTCCCACATCGGGCTCCCTGCATGGAGCCTGCTTCGCCTTCTGCCTGTGTCTCTGCTGTGCTCTCTCTCTTTCTCATGAATAAATAAATTTTTTAAAAAGGTAAAATCTCTTTAAAAAAAAAAAAAACAATTCATATCCCTTGTTCTTCTGGGCCACTTTACACCAGGCCTCTCTTCCTCCTCGATGATAAAGTCAGCAGCTCAAGGACCTCTAGGGACCAGTCAAGAACTGAGAGCAACACCTCTGGGAAGAAAAGCTATGAGGCTCAAGGAGACTCTGTTGGACCATCATTGATGAATAACATGGGTACAATTAACTGAGCCCTCTAGATTTGACCAGTAGAAGTCCAATTTTGTCTAAAATTACATTTTCATTTTGATGAAAGACCTAACCTTTCTCTGTGAGTTAAGTATTCTATATATAATTTCGAAAAATTTGGTTACCCTAAAATCAGTAACACTGGGAGCTAATATGCTAACACACTAACACACTGCAGCTACCTGCCATTAACCTCATGCTCTGTTGAATAGAGCCAGGGCGGCAAATCTATGGCCTCTGTTCTCAACCTATGGGGACATTACTAATCAATCAAAAAATCCTTTCCCAAAAAGCCCCTACTAGACTTCGCCATCTTCACCACAGCCATCTAGCCAGGCACTGCCAGTCAGTGTAAGCCAGCTCAAAAAAATAGAATTTATTTGCCATTTCAGAAATAAAAGTAAGCCCATTTTCTCCAGAAATGTACTATGAAAATTGAGATTTTTATAAGGAAAACAGGATGCTAGCAGGGAAAGAAAGGACCTAGAGGTGAAGAGAGGGCCCCTCCTACAGTTCTCACAGCAGCACATTAGACTAAATTAGATTTATTAAATTAGCTAATCGTCATGTTGGAAGGCACAGGCAAGCTGATCCTGAGATGAGAAACAAAACAAATAGGTTTCAGCCGAGCGGATGGGGCACCAGGGAAGCATTTAGCCTCGCTCAACACCAGGCAGTCGGTCCTAATGAGGTGCACCGGGGGCTGCAGGCTTTCGAGAAGTCTCTGAGCTCCAGAGGACAGGCCCTGGGACCAAAGACCCACCTCAAAGGGGTCAGCCTCTCCAACTGACATGCAGAGAGATTAACAAAATGTTTAATCAATGGTAGAGCTCATCAAGCCAAACAAGCCAATCCCAGCTGTACTTGTAAGAGCAAAGTCTAGCATGCCAGTTTTACAAATAATCAAAACGAGACTTAGGATTTTAAATTCAGGGACATGGGACATAACTCATTTTTCCAGGGGAATTTAGGAGAATTAAATTCCACTCGACTCTTTCTCGTCTGTCACTAGAACCAGTGATCAGGGCAAGCTCTCCAGCGTTGGCTGATGCAGGAGAGGTCTCAGGGGGCCCGTGGTGTGTGAGCATGGGTCTCCTCGGGGACCGCCCCGGCTGCCCCCACCCTCCAGCAAAGGCCATTTAGTTGTCAGCGATGACTGAGGACCCAACTCTGCATAATGGCAGCCAGGTGGTCTTCTAGTCCTTAAATCCCCTTACCTCTTGTTAGAATGTTAATAGCAGGGGAAGAAAGAAAAGTCACACTTAAAAATAGCGTCCGGAACATCTTTGTTTTCCTCCATTTGGGCTTCCTACTAGATTCA
Organism: Canis lupus dingo; assembly: GCF_003254725.2. Classification (NCBI taxonomy): domain Eukaryota; kingdom Metazoa; phylum Chordata; class Mammalia; order Carnivora; family Canidae; genus Canis; species Canis lupus. Next base: position 49,250,522 of record NC_064258.1, on the reverse strand, counting down.
TAAAATGGCAGCTGTCACCAAACACAGTTGCTTCTGCAGGTGTTCCAAAATTCCAGTAATTTCATTGTTTTATTTTTCTAATTCATGAGTTCCACATTTTAATCCATGTTAATCGTGCGTGGCCCCTAATATGTTAGAGAAAACCTGTGCTATCTTTCAAAACACTGAGTCTGTTCTTTAAAAATATCTTGGATGCTCCTCAGCTTGAATCAGTGAAAAGTTTCATGAATCAGTTAGTCTTTATGGATCATGTAGGGAGCCTGATATTTGCAGCCACATAAAACACCTGAGTGGTTTATTAAAGATCCCCCTCTGATGACCCAATTTACTGTGGGGTATGTTTCCCCTCTGCCCCTGTTTTAGAGACATTTATACTTCCATGTAATATTATACAGATGATGGAGATAAATAAGAGACCATGTAGAAATGGGCTAGAGAAGACAAAATATAATTACATCCCTTCTTCCATTTTTCTTTATAACAAATTTCCTGAATTTCTCGTACTACAATCGAGACACGTGAGGTTATCGGCCCCTTTAGATTATCTGACTGACTTGCCTTATTTACAAAAATGTACTTAATTCTAAATCTTCTCATAGTAACCCATTATTTGCTCTTACTGCCTTGTTAACATGGCATGTTTTGGGTTTTAGGTTTTTACCTAATATGTTTGTAAAGGCAGGTTTCACAACTGCTTTGGGTTCAGCCCCATTGATGTGCCCCATGGAGCTCTTTGAGTCTGATCCATGTGGTCACTGGGGAAACCTGTGACTTCAGGTGGACTTGAGAGTAATTACAGCATTGAGGTCTAACTAAGGAGTGTGATAAGATCCTCTGGCTGGGGCATCTGGGTGGCTCAGTGTTTGAGCATCGCTTCAGCTCAGGTCATGATCCCGGGGTCCTGAGATCGAGTCCCGCATTGGGCTCCCTGCAGGGAGCCTGCTTCTCCCTCTCCTTGTGTCTCTGCCTCTCTCATGAATAAATAAATAAAACTTTTAAGAATTTTTTTAAAGGAAGTATATGATTGAGTCCCAAAGATACTCATAATATTTTTAATAATACCATCAACTAAAAAATTATTTTTTAAAAATTATTTTTTTGGCCAATGAACATAGGTCATTAACATATAAAAATTAGATGCTTTATTTCTTTTGAAAAATTATCCTGAAATTTGTTATTGATATTTATTTTAGACTGTTTTCCAGAATGTGTTGGCTTATAAAAAATAATGATAATTTTTAATGTCAATGTGTGCATTAGCCTATAGTTTAAAACAATTTGAAATATAAAATATAGCATTTATAAATATATTTATAAATTTATATTTAACTATATACACTTAAATATAAATTTATAAATGTATAAATATTTATAAATATAAATGTAAATCCATTTTGTCTGGATTTTATCAGGAATTTATTTACCAAAAGTCATAAAATCATCCAAATATGCCCTCATTGTTTGCCTTATAATTAATACATATTCCACATATAGACAAGATGGTATGCATAATTGGGTGGGCTGTGATTGTAGATACAGGCCAGAGAGCAAGGTCTGGAATTAGCTACCTTCAGCTGATCTCCCTGATGGATGGTCCTGCTTCCCCAGATCCTCTCTCCCTTGCCAGTGTCCCCTCCTGCCATCCTCATCCAGTCCCTTGACCTCCCAGCTATGGCTGGCACTCCAGATGATGCTCTACTTCACCTTGTCCTGACAAGTGACAAAATATGGTATGAGCAAAGCAAGAAGTTTGGAGGATTAGGAACCTAGGTTGGTAGAGAGATTTGTTTGTCTTTAATCTTCTATCGCACTTAGTGAAAATTAGCTTGCTGGTTATGTATAACAAAATGGACTGTTTCCTGGATTGAGTTGTACATAGTAATTTATTGTTGTAAAGATCAGTGTTGAAAGAGCTAGCACTGTTTCTGCTTGTATGTAGTACTTAACCTGTTCTGTTTTGAAAAGGAGAATATGATTTCTGAGACTCATTTCTTCACTATAAACTCCTTATTAATAAGTTTAATTGTGACAACATATAAAATCCAGATACACACACAACTTACTCAGATAAGGACTTAAGAAATGTGGTCCCACAGAGTAAAATAATGATGTAGGCTTTTCAAGGCATTTTTCTTCTAGTTATTGTATGCTTTGCATGAGGACCATATGAAGGGAGTGGTAACATCCCATAAATTATCATAGTATTAATTTGCCTAACAAAATTTCAGCAGCAACCCAACTGCAACTTCTTATGAGCCCGTGAACATTTTCGGAGAGATGGACTAAGATGATTTTCTCTTTTTTACCAACTAGAGGCACATGTTATGATTTATTTGTGATGTCTTTAGAGGAAGAGCAAACAGCACAAAGGTCTTAAAGCTTCTTAGAAAGGTAAGAAGCTTATGATATTATATCAAATGATCATGCAAGCCACAAGACATTTATGGTGGGGCAGGAAAATACGTTGTATACCTCCCAAGAGCTGGATATGGTATTACAAACATTTGGAGTTAGGCAACATCTAATTCTGAATGAGTAGTTATTTGGTTTGTACATCCATGTAAATTGCCCTTTATTTTGATTCTGGTAGGAGATGGTTCTTTTGGTTTTCCATATTAATTAATTTATGTGGTATGGGATGGACTTGCTAACTTTCTCCTGGTCATCTTGTGAATTTATGCAGAGAATCTTGAGCCTTCCGTCCTCTGCAGCCAATCAGCCTGATTAGCCACTGCCACAATCACATAAACCTGTAGTATTTTTTTTTTCTTAACTATTTGCTTAATTCAGAGATGTGGGCTGAATGGAAAAAAGAAATTGGCTGAGTTGTAATCATTTGGAATGTTTGAAATGATTTGAATGGATAGGGATCTTTCGTTTCAGAGAGCCTTTTTCTGGCAGTATTCATAGGAGCTTGGAAAGCCAGCAGTCCGATCTCAAATTCAGACATTCATTGACAAGTTACTTGAGTCCCCAGCATCACTCTGACCTTTGTGTAATGAGGATAATAATATTTATCTAGCTTAGATGAAATCTTCCATTGCATTGTTCATAATGCTTCACATTGATAAAGTGGCATTCCCTTTAAGACTCTTTACATGCTTTACAAATAAGATTGATTTAACAGTTTGGTGCTTCCTATCACAAAGATGTATAAACAACAACAACAACAAAAAAAAAAAACAGAAAATCACATTTAACCACAGATCTTAAGATACAAGAAGAGCTAATATTTGCTAAGCAGTCATCTTGTGTCAGGCAGTGTACTTTATCCCATTTAACTCTACAGCAAGTTTTATTGTGATTCCTATTTTTATTGTAAAAAACCAAGAAAGTTCCCCAGGATTGTCCAGTGAATGAGTGGCCATGTTCAGATCAAGGTACAAACATCCACAACCTCTCAAGATGGCCAAAAGCCAACAACGTCAAAGTTGTATCCCAGCGAGGGCTGCGTGAAACAAGCTGACTGAACTGCCTGATTTGAATTTAGCTGTCCCATTGCCTGAGCCAATTACCTCATTCATGATAATAGTGACATTTCCCTTTGCATTTCTCAAACTACTGTCACGGCACCCTATTTCCCTACTGGTGGCCACCCCTGCCACCCTAGTTTGGAGATCTGCCCCCCTCACTCCGGATTCATGTGGAACTGAACATAGAAACAGCAAATCCCCTCTGAGTCACGTTAGCCCTGCCCCGCCGACATCCCATGGGCTGGTTCCTTGGTTCTAGTGCCTCTTGCAAAAGCTCCCACTCATTCTGTGCTTCTCATGTCCTACATGGGGGAGTGAGATGAGGCATGAGGACCAGCTACAGTTCACCATGTGGACACTTCCTCCTTTGCAACACACACAGTGTCTTCACTACATCTTGTGGCCAACACCTCCAGCTCAACTCGTTAGACTGGTTCCCACAATGTTTTTCCCTGAAACATCTTATTTGTACGTACTGATTCTACTATGAAGGGACACAACCAAAGGAAGACTTAAAGAACTAAATAAAGTAGACATTTAACCTCTAAAACCAAACTGACCTATAGTCTTAGCCTCATTTCTCTTGGAAATATTGCAGTAGAAGAAAGATTTAGTTTTTTTGTTTTGAGGGAGGGTTGTTTTTTTTTTTGTTTGTTTGTTTTGTTTTGTTTTGTTTTGTTTTTACTGTGTTGTATAAGACTCAGAAGCCTGAGGGGAGCCAACAAATTGAACTGCTTCTATCATTGCAGAGAGCTTAGGATCTCTGACCAACTCCATACCAAAAGTGTCTGTAGCTTCCACTTTGCATTGAAAATATCTCAGGAAGTTGTGGGGGCAGCTCCAACGTATTTAACTGTGTTTAAAAAGGAACAGTTTAAAGTGATCATTGGAAATGAATCGTGTAATCTATTAAATTAAAAATCCTCCAGTGGTTTGCCCTCACTCCCAGGATAACAAACAAAACTAATTTTCACAGTGGGTGTCAAGGCTCTATGAGATCAGTCTCCTCCCCAGCATTCCAGCCTCACCTGGCGCTGTGTCTTCTCGCCTGTTGGCCCTGCCATTTCCTGACCCCACAGCAGCTGCCACTGCAAGATCTCTGCACATGCTTGTCCTCTTCCTCTTCACTGCCCTACTTCCCCTCAGCACTTTTCTTGTTTACTAGATCTTACTCCAACTTCCATGGGAAAACTTGAAAATGCACCCAAGAGTAGAAGAGACCTTAGACCCTCCTGTAGAACATCATCCTTTTCCCTGAAAAAATTCACCAAAATGTGTAATTATCATGTATTTATCTACTAGTTTAATGTTCTCCTGGACTTCTTGGCCTATGAGAGCCTTGCGTTGTTCACCACCGTGTGTCCCTATCACCTAGGAATATCCTGGCAGGCAACAGGTGAACAATGAATATTTGGTGAATGGAGACATTTAAGCGGGAAAATGCGATATCGAAAGGTTAAGAGTGGTCAGTCTTTTATCTTCCCCCTTAAATGTTTACGTATTGAAAAGAAAGGACATGTATCATCTTTCCAACAAGAAAAATTAAAAGTTCCAAAAGAAAAGAAAGAAAAAGAGCCACTTACTGAATTCTTCAACATTTATCTCCACAGATGAATACACATACCATAAAAATGTCTTTAGACTAACAAGTCCATATTGTAATAAATACAAAGGTGAATATATACCCTACCGTGCTCTTCCCAATTTATTTATTTATTTTTTCTTTCTACCTTGTTCACAAAGCATTGCAGAGAAGGAAAATAATGTGACCATTTGCTAGCCATTTCTTAACTATCAAATGCAACGTGAAAGGTGAAAATTTGGGCTCAGAGTGCGAATCAGAAAATAATTTTCAACATACTTTAAACATGTATAAACTATAATAACAATTCTCCACTCAGACCAGTTGAGTAATGTTAACAGCATGTCTGGTCCAAAGTGGATACTAGATGAGGAGAGGGGGGAAAAAAACCACCAGGAAACAAACAACAACAACAACAACAACAACAACAACAAAAACCCTCTCTTCCAGCTTTTTTCTTTCTTTTTTCCCAAATATAAAAGCTTGCCCTGAGCAGACACATTTTTCACAGTGCTGTCAGCAGCAGACCTAATTGCTTTTCATGTAAATTAAGAATATGTACCTTTGTTTAAACAGTAATCTGGGTCAGAATGAGGAGGTTTATTTGTTTTAGCCTATTGGAGCTTTGAAATGGCACTGAAAGGATGCCATGAAAGTTCCTCCTGACTTGCATTTATTGAAGTAAGAAAATGTTCCTCTCTCTCTCTCTCTCTCTCTTTGGAAAATGTTTCTCTTCTTAACTTTCTTTTTTCCTCCAACTTCTACTTAGTAATAACTGCGGTCCACTCTGTATGTCGCGGAGGCCCTTAAAGATCCTCAACAGCTTTGTTATTTTGAAAACTTGGGATTTGGGGTGGCTGCTATTTATGTTTTAATATTTTATCTCTGTGGAAGCTTGATACATCTGAGTATGCACGCAGAGGGTAAATATTGACTTACGACCCTTTGCTTTTGAGTTTGCCTCGATAGAATGACGATAGGTTTTTCCTTCCATCCTGGATACAGACACATCTGGGAGTTCTTGTCAAAAGAGATGTAGAACTGCTCTGATTATCAGAAAAATTTTGAACATAGATTATGTCACAGGGAGGAATTTCTGACTGACCCCTTCTGGTTTATGGCACCAGTGATTTTAAGTGTGTGCGACCGATCGTTGGCCCCCCACGCACAGAAAATTGTATCTCAGCAGGTTCTTCTACCTGGAATCTGGCAAAAAGGCCTGTTCATTTGTTTGTGTGTTTGTTTTGAACATTTCATGACAGGGGAGCGTTCTGTGGACAATATGCCACAAAGGGAGCTTATTTTTAAAGACTGAAGAAATGTTTTCTCACTTATATGATTTGTAGTAGTATAAATGATTGTCTGTATCAAAATTCATTGTAATTGTGATCTCTTGGTTGCCATACTCTCATGAATGTGATGCATTAATAATAAAACAATTTAGAAGCATTCGAGGTCCCATGGAGGTCACAGAACTGAGTCTAAAGTATAGACACTTTCTATAAGGGGACCAGTTCTTTCCTGCTATTGTACTGTCAGGTTATTTTATCCCACTGTAATCGCTCCTCGGCCTTTTAGCTAAGATCAAGTGTATTTTATCTCACTGTAAGAGAACTTCACAATAATGTGTTCCTATTATACATGTCATTCTTTGAATGTGTGGTTAATAATGAAGGAAAACTATGGAATGTAAACCATAGCTTTGAGGGGGAAAAAAAGCAGTCATTCTAAAGATTAACTACTGATCAAGAAAAAAAATGCAGAATTGGGATTCTAAGAGACATGTTTTATAAGAAGCTATAATACTCTTATTTACCAAAAACTAGTAAATAAGTAAACCAGATGTTGTTGCATTTTGTATTTGTTTTGCTTACCAGGAAGTGAATATTTTTGATGTCTATACTAAATGCTTCCATCACGCAAAAGTTTAATAATGGAGGTAAAGAGGAGGACAGGAAAGCTAAGACACTGGAGCAATTTAATTATGGAAGAACAGAATACTTTCTACCTGTTGCAGGAGTGAGGTGGATCTGGATAGGTGCTTGTTTGTGTTACATTTCTGTGTGTGGTATTTATTTATATTCTGCTTTCAGGTAAATGATGTTAATTATGCTTATTTACACTCAGCTTTTTATGAAAACTCTTTAGGGTAGCTAAATCTTGCTAATTTATAAAATGAATTTCCGTTTTTATTGGTAAAACTCTGAGATGCACATGGAACATTGAAAAAGTCTTCATGTTATCCTCATATTTGTATGAAAAATGAGACTTGTGAAAGGAAAATATACTAGAATGGGATACGTTTAACATCATAATATTAGAAGAAACTCATACAAGTTTTAAAGACGAGTAGTAGAAAATTGAGGTTTATTTTTTCCATTTTTTTAGTTTGAATTCAATTTTCCAACATACAGTATGACACCCAGTGCTCATCACATCATGTGCTCTCCTTAGTGCCCGTTACCCAGTTATCCCATCCTCTCACCGACCTCCCCTTCTGCGACCCTTTGTGTCCCAGAGGTTTTTTTTATGATTTGTCTTCCTGAAAAATTAGAGAAAATTGAGGTTTAGTTGGATCATTCATAATAACTAAGTGCTCATAATTGAGGTTTAGTTGGATCATTCATAATAACTAAGTGCTCATATTCCTTATGTTGGGTAAATGTCCATGTTGGAGCTGGTTAGCAGGTTCCATGCAGTCTAAATTGGTAACTTCATTTTCAGCAGAAAACATACTCCATATACTCTTGTAACATAGTGAAATAATCCTACATGTTGCAAAGTCTCAAATATCATGAAACCAGAAAATTTGTTTCTATCAGAAATCACTCCAAGTTGGATTTGTTATTTAAATTACTTTGTTTTACATATTGAGTTCAAAGTTTACATTTCATTACTACTGCAGCACATAGAATTGAAAGCATGGTAACACAACCCAAATTTGCAGACTGAACTTGTTACCAAAAATATCAGCACGATCAACAACTTAGTTCAAGGAAGTTGTGATTGAGAAGAAATCTTAATCGGCAAAATCGACAGCATTTTAAAAAATATCTCCCTTGGCATTGTAATACGAGCATGTATCCTCAGGATGGGCATCCAGCTTTAGTTTTTGAAACTTTGGCCTACGTGAAAAGATAAATTCTGGAACTCACCACCCATAGAATAGGCAAGTCTAGAAATTCTGCACGTTCAGCGTGTGTGTGACGTTATCTATTGACCGTTGTTAATTGCACCTGCTGAGTTTCACCTGAATCCAAGTCCACAGAGTGTCTGTCCAGAAGTTTTTCCACTCCCATTTCTCACTCTTGGCTCTGCTGGGTTCAGGGAAATCCTACCAACTTACTCACAGAACCTTCTCTGAGCCTCTTATGTCTTTCTGCTAAGTGGCCTCATAGCACTTACCCTTCCTTGCTGTATGTCTACAGCTATAGCTCTGTGATCCATCTCAGCTGCATGAGGACAGTGGCTGTGTCAGCTTTTGTCCATCTCTATATCCCTAAAATCTAAAACGGTGCCTGACAATATGCACACAATACATAAGAGGCTAGCAGGGGCTTGGGGTGGCTCAGTCTGTGAAGCATCTGGCTTTGGCTCAGGTCATGGGTCCTGGGATGGAGCTCCACATGGGGAAATCTCTGCTCAGCAGGGAGCTCCCTTCTCCCTCTCCCAATCCCCCTGCTTGCTCTATCAAATAAATAAATAAAATATTTTTTAAATAAGAGGCTAGCATTTTAATCATCTAGTTTTGCCTTTCCAGCATGCAAAGACCACTTGAACCAACTTTTAAAATAGTTTTTATAGGATCCACCACCCTCACTTTTTTTCATGTGTTTCTGATATTAAAACGGTGAAACAAAAAAAAAAACAATGCTCCTAATTTTGCTTACTAGAAGAACACTTCCTAAATACTTCTTAGCTGCAATTTTATTGAGCTAATTTGTTTATCTTGCTGATATTTTTCATAACAAGCTCAATTTGCTTTTTGAAATGGTTTTGACAGTCACCAGACCTCGCTGTGTTGTTCGCCAGCTTATTTTTTACTGTGTTAAATACTGCTGCAATCTCCTAAAATGTCTCCTCCTCTTGTATGTTATGTATTTCATAAACAGTCTTCCTCATGTTTACCTACAATAATTAGATAGAAAAAAACAAAAATAAGATGAGGAGACTTCTACATTCTTTCATTCTGTTGAATTCGAAATATTTCAAACTGTCCCCATCTTCAAATTTTTATTAAATATTTCCTAAGAATGGTTTTAGAGTCTTCTCTGGACTACACTACTGAAGCTTTATATCAGTTGTATTTTCATAGTAGGTTAGCTGGTATGGCAATACCAATTATCTGGTATTGGCAGAGTAGGGTTTAATAATTTTTCTGCAGGAGTGAGCTGCTACCTCTAGAGCAAGGCAGCAACTGTCTTTGAATGATGTTATTTGTCTCTTTCATTTGCATATTTAAATGCCATTTGCACGTGTTTCTTTTCTATGCTGTTAAGCTGATCAAGTTACATAGGAAGAATCTGCCTCTTATTGTTATGCTCATTGTGTTTTCTTTCAAGAAGAAAACTGAAGCCTTGTGGGGAGTATAGGATATATTCACTTCATAAAAACATTCAAGATTTAAGAAATTTTAATCACCCTGAAAGATGAAACCCAGTGCCAGGAACCGTCATTTTGCTTTCTCTCTTTTACCTGATTTTTGCCTGAGCATTCTCAACACGGTTGTTCCATCTCGTATTGTGTGTTTCAGGAAGCTCTATACTAATTGAGAAGATAGTTGGTTCTGGAAGAAGATGAGTGGTTTCATTTTGAATCCAATCAATCTCAAACATTCCTTGAAGCACACCTATTGAAAACTTCTCCTTACCAATCAAGATTCTGTTCCCAGGCTTAAAAATAATCTCACCTAAAACAAAAGTTTTATTTCACTGTACAAATGTAAATAATGATTACAATTTAGAATTTTAAAATATTTAAAAATATTAGCACTCTTAAGTGCTTCATAGATATTAACCCTTTTATCCTCATGACAAACCCAAGGGAACGTGTCCTTTTGTCCCCTTTTTAAAGATGATGTAATTAAAGCCTAGAGAGATTAAGTGTCTTGCTCAAGGTTATCCAGGCACAGCTGTTACATGGCAGAGCTGAGGCTCATTCACAAGCAGATTGGTTTCAGAATCTGCATCTTAAGCATTCTGTAAATGTGAGTTGAAAAAGCAGCACCAAAGAGGTCATGGTAAAGCTGCTGGTGCTATGACAGCATCAAGCGTTAGTGCCAGAGCTGGAAGTCTGAGCCCAGGACCTGTTACATACACGTGTGCTATAGCAAGGCTCACGCATCACCAATGCCATGTGAAAATATCCATCTAGACGAGTTCAAGACCCATGCAGAGTTGTAATCTTCTTGAATATCTACCAGAAGCCAAAACATACATTTTGAAAAATGAAATTCAAATCCAACTTTCTGGAATCCCTAGAATGCTTCCTCCAAATCTTGCTCTTCAGGAGCCATTTGCAGCCCTGTGTACCACACAGCACTAAAATGCTCACACCCCTACTCACATTCTTTCCACTGTGCAGTGGCTCCAACATTAATTCCATCAGATGCCTGAATCCTGTTTTCTTGGGTAAAAGATGATTTTTTTTTTCCTTTTGATAAAGGAATACTGATTCATAGGCATAGACCACCACACACCAGAGTTGAATTGCTTTTCTCTGCTCAAAAAACTGTTCCCAATTTCTGTTGGGAAACTGTTCCTCCTTCCCTCTGACCCCTTGATACTTTATGGAAAGCTCCCTTCATTTGGGCTCATCTGCAGCAGTTATTTGCTGTGCAACAGCATCCTTAGATACACAGCAGTCAGTCTGAAGGAGTACGAAGGTTTTGAAATGGAAATATGAGGACCCATAGATGGTACCCACTGGGTGAAAAGATGAGATGAATTAACATGAGAGAGAACACCAACACAAATAATGCTATTTTATGTAAGTAGGCATACACACTCACATTATACACTTACATGTATGACACGTATATATGAGATAGATGAGAGTTGCTGATATAGTGATGGTGAAAAGTGTGCTAAGAAGTTACCTCATCCCCTCTGCAAATTCTTGATCTAAGAGGTGCTTAATGTTTCTTATCTGATACCTAGCACAATGCCTAAAAGAAAGAAAGGACTCAGTATATATCTGTGAGAAGAAAGGAAGGAAGGAAGGAAGGAAGGAAGGAAGGAAGGAAGGAAGGAAGGAAGGAAGGAAGGAAGTTAGTTGAGGAAAAAAAGGGGAAGGGAAGAGAGGAGGGAGGAAGACAAGAAAGGGATTACTTACTCAACTAATTGATATATCCAGCCCAAGTCATCCAGTCCTTTACTCTATTCCATGTTTTGCAAACCCTCTTGACTTCTCAATTTTTTTTGTTTTGTTTTGTTTTGTTTTTCTGTTTTGCCAAGTAGATCCCCAATCTTGGGTTAGGCTCACCTTTGATTTTCTCAGCTGGTCATTACTCATCAGTATCTTGGGAAAATCTTCCAATTAGGTCCAGGATAACCTATCCTATATAATCTCACCAGATTCCTGCTCGAACTTTTGCATTACTTTAATATTTTTAACACCTAATCATATCACCCAAGCAACCTCTCCAATCTTTCTTCATATTTCACAATATCTCAGATCACACATGACTTTCTCCTGCCTGCCTCAAACAAAATGGCATCCCTCCTCCTTCACAGCCAAACCTCCCACCCACACTTGATCTGAATTGCTCTCCCACCACATACCCATTTCATCTTTCTCTAGCATCTGCAGCCCTGCCCTCACCATTGGTCTTTACTTCTCTTTCATTAACATGCCCAGGATGTTGCATCCTTAAGCAGCCCCAAGCAAAATGACTACCAAAAAACCATTTCCATCGATTCTATCATACCTTTTCTTCATTCCTGTCATGATCTGGTTTCCTCCTCATATTAGCTGCCTTTTGTACCCTCTCTGTGACCAAACTACCTGTCTCAGAAGTCACAAGTGTTTTTCCAAAATCAAATCCTATCAACTCCGGACAGTTCTCATCCTTTCAAATCCACCTGTAGTAGTTAACACTGTAGACCAGTGATTTCTTCCCAGAACATTCTCTCCATGGCCTCCAATGTGACTCCTTGATCCCGAGGCCTTCTCTTTCCCAGTCTTCCTGTCTCCTTTATGGCCTATTCTTTATCCTGCCAAGACTCCATTTGGAAGTATTTCCCCAAGTTAGACCAGCTTCCCCCATCACTTGAAGAGGTACATTCCAAGACTCTTATCTCTATAACTCAACTTTTCAGCTAATATACATTAACTAGGCATTGGTCTTTCCTCTCAATATATTTAAGCAAACAAACAAAAAACGAAACACCAGCTTTCTTTAAAACTAGTTCTTTCTCTCCACTTCTTTTTCCTCCCTGCCCCCCTCCCCCGCCCTGGCAATTGTATCAATTATCTCGTAGCCAACAAGGTTCAAAACCTAAAAGTAATCTCTGACTTATCTATGCCTATCTTAAAGCCTCTGTGGCTTTTTTGTTTGGTTGGTTGGTTTTATTTTTTGTTGTTGTTGTTTAGGGTGAGAAAAGGGGGAAAGAAAGGGAACAGAAAGAATTAAACTGTTTGACACTTGGAAACTACTCCAGAGGACTGTGGAATGCTGAAGTGAGAAGCTCATGGAATGGATTCATTTTCGCTGTGGTTGCTCTTTAAAATGACTACATAAAATGCAAAAACAAGAAACTCATGTATTTTTTTTTTCCTTCAACAGAACCAGAAACAAGCATTTGTAATTCCACACAGTAGTAAATGTAATCCTGGGCTCTAGGAATATGATGTGGCTAAAAATATCTCTTCCTGTTGACATAATTCTCACAACCCTGTAATCAGAACTAGTGGCAGATACAGAGATGGGAGGGACTTTAAGCAAGATAGAAAGGTGGCAGATCTCAGCTAACCTCATAAACATTTCACTCGTGGTCAAGATAAATATGCCATAAATTTCTTACTTTTACTACCAAAAAAAAAAAGAGAGAGAGAGAGAGAGAGAACAAAAGGACTACATGGACTTGTGAAATAAACTTTTGCTTAACACACTCTTTTTATGATTATCGATATTGTTTATGTTTAATTATAATAAATCAGCAGTGTTTCTTTGTTATAATGCATGTCTTAATATTTAAAGAGTTTCAGACCTGAAATTATTCATGTAAAACATCAGATCAAGTTTTCTTTCAGTTTATATGTTTTATTTATTTTATTCTAGAGTTCCTGCTCTTCTCAAAGGGATTTAGAATTTCAAGACAATTAAACACATCTTTAAAGAAGAAGAGAAGGTAAGTCCCAGGCACTAAAGTGTCTCCAGACCTACCAAATAAGACAAAAAGTCTTCTTAAAACATACAACTTGTTTGTCTCGACAAAATACACTTTGGCTGAGCTGCACTGTGCTCTGTAGCCCCCTTATTAAGCTATTAACTTCCATGAATCACCTCTAGGAAAATGTTTCCACAAAGTATAGTTAATCTGATTTTCATATTCTTTCTGATAATATGGAAAACAACGGCATTTCTACAGTCTTTTTCTCACCTGGAAAAGTAGATAAATGAGGACATTCTAAAATACAGAATCTCTACATCTTAACTAGAAAGAATTTTCTACCAAGATGGAGTGGCCCAAACACAATGGATTATAGGGCATGCGTGTGTTTCCCCCACTTTGTAAGTGATGTGTTGGGGAGCTCTCTCCTTCTCAGAAAGTCTTAATCCTTTCTGAGCAGCACTTACATGGCAACCTTAGAGAATTAAACTTGTACCTGGTTTTCTTTTTTCCCCTCTCTCTCACTATCCTTGCTATAGCTCAGTGCCTTTTCTCAATGGTAACCATGGTCTAGTAATTTAAAGCTTTTGAACCTTGCGAATAGATTCATTTAAAACTGTATTCTGAGGGGTTTCCACAAAATGAAGAGTGTCTTCTAAAAGGAAGCTCTAAAAGAATTTACAACAGAAAACCTGAGAAGTGTCCAGCTCAGGATGTCTCTACAGTAGTACATACCTGGAAGATCCAGTTTCCAGGAGTAAATCATTTCCCCAAGTGTCTCTTTTGGCTTACTGGGTGGAGTTTTCTGAGTTTCTTCACCTTCTCCTGATTGATGGGTTTTTTCTTTCTTCCTTTAATGTAAAAGTCAGTAAAAAGCTCTCCATGGAGCAAAGGACTTTCTAGATTGTGAAATAATTATGAAATAAAAAAATGTAAGATGATAACATTTTTGCATCAGAAAAACTGAGTTACTGGGGTATATCTCTTCCTGATGTTCTTCATCCAAAGACAATATTTTGTTCTTGTTTGTGGTTGTTGTTGTTATTGTACTTGTTTTAAGATGAAAAAATCATTGCAGAAGTTGAGAGGTTAACTGCCTACCTCTTAAGGGTCCAGACAATCGTTGTGGTGTGTTGCCAAGATGATTTTACATTCAGGTTGCCAGATTTGGATTAATTTTATATCTAAAACAGATCATTTTTTTCCACATTAGAGTTGATACAAATTCAATACTCATAGAAGAGGATTTGGCTTTCCAGCTTATGGAAGGGCAAAGAGATGATAGGATGATGTGTTTTTAAGAATCGAAAGGTGAAAAAAAAAATAAAAGAATAAAAAGGTGGTTTAATTGTTAGTAGAGAATAGTAGCAACACCACTTGTTTTGAGTGTCCCTCTCAGGTACTTTTTACTTTTCCCCTAAAGCATCTCAGGGAAAAATGATACAAGAGCCCTTAAGAAAAGTTTTTGCATGCATACACATCTTAACCAACTAGGTGGGGAATTAGTAGAAACTAAAATAAAGTGCTGGAAAGAATGGTGGCACTATGAACCATCTCCTGCATGCAGGGTATCGCTTCCTTGATCTCAATTTGGGTAATGGTGAGATTTCCCTGTTAAGATAAAGCAAACAGTTCATACAAAATAGACTTACAATTTACTGTCATAAATTTCCTCAGTTACTATTCTTTTAAGAGCCTCTCAAAGAATTTTCATATTAGATTTTGCACACAGTCTATGGAAACAAAGTCCCTAGAAATGTATGTGCATTATATATAGCCTGAATAAGAAGCGATTTATCTAAGTTGCTTTGCTGGTATTTTCCTCAAATCCTCCCCCTGATTACCTTTCCTTTCATTCAAATGTGAATCACGCCAAAGGCACACACTGTGAGAAACCTATCTGTATAGTTTTATAATAGACTTCAAATAAATTAAATTTTGGGGATAAATTATCACTGAAGTGTCCTGGGAATTAGGTGCACAGCTCCTCTTGCTAATGGGAGCCATGCACCTAATTTCAGGCACTCTAAGCTGAAAAGTAATCACCTGTGTGTTTTCCCCTATAAAAATATAACTCAGTATTCACTGCCAAAGCAATACTTGGTTCTCCGAAACCCATTGTTGATGAGAGCCCTTTAGATCTCCAGCATTTCACCTCAGAAAAAGTGTTATGAATGCCGCTGTAATAAAACATGTCAACCTCCTCTTGTCTTTTAAGTATCCTCTCTTGGAACTCTTCTCTTGTCAATTCATGAAAAGCACTCTACCCATACTGGGAGGTTCTCTAGGACACCATTTAGTCTTTAATAGCTAATACATAAACTTGAATGCTTTAGTGCTCCTGTGAGATACACATTGAATGATACCTTTTATATGAGATAGTTTGCTACTAGGTAGGGAGGCTGCTGCCTTCAAAACACACAAATACGCATATATGTTGAAGAAACAACAGTTCGCATTCACAGACCCCCAAACTCTGTCTAAATGAGGCAAAACGCCCACACGTTTTCTAATGCAGGAAAAACATCCCAACAAAAATAAACAAAACAAAGCAACTCTAGAAGAGTTTTCTCCAAACTAGATGATCAATCAAGGAAGATTTCTTGGGTTTTCCTGGTCTGCTTTAGACTAGGTACGGGTGAGCGTGCTTTTAGGGCATGCTAGTATTTTTCAGTGGGGTTGTAAACACACTTTCCATTTCCTAAGGCTGCCCAGATATTTTAACTCAGCCTAACAAATGCTCAGAAACATTCCCTAAATGCAAAACATTGCAAAATAATGTTTTGCAAAAACTGACACCTAGAGCTACATATGCCAACTTCAGGGCACACAATCCTGCTGTTGTCTGAAAGAGTGGATAGGGAGAACGGAAAACACGTAAAATGTTGCGTGGTCTGCCTTGGAAGTGGAGAGAAGCAACCCCATATGTTACTGAAATCTGCAGATAAGCCAGGGCTATCATTTTTGGTCAGCCAACTCCACCCTTTTCCAGGCCTTTGTAAAATTAAACCCAAAACTGCAAAGCCTTTGATTTGTATAAAATTTCTATCACCCACTTTTCCTGCTGGGTCACGTTGACCACAAGGGAAAGGGAAAAGCAAACTACTCAGGAAATCCCCAAACTAAATTGTCCCCTCTCTGCTGCCACTGGTATTGGAAGCTGATCATATTACTATCTGGCAGATAATCAATGAATTGGAAGAGATGAAAGAAACAGTATAAATTAGCAACATCAAACAACATCGTGAGCCCCTCTGATGCTTGCAAGTGGCTCTATGTCTGTTGTCTTGTGGAACAAAAATCAGAGTGGCGGACTACGGATTTTACTTTTCATCTGGGTGGGTTGGTGTTTTGCAGACACAGCATTTGATGCAAGGGGAAAGGTGGGGTTTTAAATTTGAGATACCGTGATAATTTTCCACTGTGCTTTCTGGTCCCTTCCTCCTGAACAAGCAAGGTTGTGTCTAAGCCTGGACCTAAGCTGTGCAGTTCAAGGCCTCCTGTTTGGCCTGAGACGTAGAGAATGATTTAGCTTTCTGAGGCTGCCAGTCTGATTGCAGAGTTTTGGGAAACCTGCTCCCAAGGGAATATTTAGACTGATCGGGTGCTTTGACCATTCATATTTGCATCTGGCTTGTAGGACGGAGTCTTAAGTATGATGTCCATGTGTGTCTTCTGTCACAGAGCCAAGGATGACACTTTGCCTCCATTAAAAAAATTATTCTAAGGGGCACAAACAGATTTTCTTGCTAAAATGTATAACCTATGGGGGGGATAAGAACAGAAGACAAGAAGTTTAAAGGGAAAAAAATCATCTTTGTAGGTCACTGCTTTTTTAAAATCATGAATTCAAATTGAAAAGCAATTCAGGGATCCCTGGGTGGCGCAGCGGTTTGGCGCCTGCCTTTGGCCCAGGGCGCGATCCTGGAGACCCGGGATCGAATCCCACATCAGGCTCCCGGTGCATGGAGCCTGCTTCTCCCTCTGCCTGTGTCTCTGCGCCTCTCTCTCTCTCTGTGACTATCATAAATAAAAAAAAAATTAAAAAAAAAAAGAAAAGAAAAGCAATTCACTCTATATTAAGAAGGTAGTGAGCAAAATGGATTTGTTGGGACTGTCCCAGGGACAGTGAAGAAACGTCAGAAATAGTGATTTAATGCAGAGAGGTCATTCGCAAATTCACGTCAAAACATGTGAAAAAGTAATGTGCTGAAGTTTATTATTTCAGTTGAATCTTAGATGTAAAGCACCGCCCTCACAGAGTTAAAGTCAGTAGAGATTTCAAGGCCCTTTAAAAACTCCATTGTGATGATTCGTGGACATCGACAAGGACCAGACTATAAAGTGATATGACAAGTAGACGAACTATCCTGTAAAATGCCATCAGCAGAGAACAGTTAGGAGAGGGCCAAAGCAAGAGGTCTAAAGACAAGTCTTCTGTTTAGTAACTCAAGAATCAAATAAAATATTTCCCTAGAGGTTATATGGACAATTGTGTGTGTGTGTGTGTGTGTGTGTGTGTGTGTGTCCCTAATAGGTGGTACCTTTTTGCCTTCAGTTTTACAATCAGTAAAGGCAAATAAATAAATGCAGTACTACATGGAGGACACTTTGATAAGGACAGCATGTGCCTTGGAACTGAATAATTTAGGTTTAAATTCTCATTCTATCGCTTTCTAACCTTGAAAACTTGGCAATATTAATTCATTTCTCACTTCCTCAGTCTCTTCATCAGTAAAATGGGAATAATAAACCTCTCTACCATTATTTTATGAAGATAAAATCTTTTTTTATGAAGATAGAATCTAATTGCTGTACTAAAGTACCTATATTTATCATACTCTGCAAATTGCGTCTATTGTTAGTATTGGGGGTATTATTTCAAAAGGGTACCATGTTCTATAACAAAAGGGTTTCTATTTTGAAACTTCCTTTCCCAAGACCCATTCATTAATGGAAACGATGCAGATAATTTCAACATTATTATGCTTTATCATATTTTATTGACAGAGAAGGTGTGAATTTGTAAATTTGATGAGCGAAAGAAAACAGTAGAAATAGGCAATACTGTGAGTTGATTTGATTTGATTTGATTTGATTTGATTTGATTTGATTTTTAGCAGAGCAGCCACAATTCAAGTAAGCCACACTCTACCTCTCTGATCACACTGCAATGAGAAGATTTAGAGAGGTGCAATGCATGTTGAAAGTTTTACCTCCAGGAAATGTAGCCAATTGCCAGTGTTCTCTCGAAGTCATCTTTCTTCTTAGGTTTCGAATAGAAAGCTCTGCTTTATGGAAGATTACCAGAAGTAAATAAGCCTGATAAATAGGAGGGTGAAAAACGGATAGCAACAAAGCTTAGCTTCAGGGGCTGGCTTCAGAGAAGGCCCCTACTAAAAAGGCGGCGATTGTTCTGTTGGCTGCTGCATCCCCCAGCACTGCAAGAGTACAATGTCAAGTACATAGTAAAAGTTTCCTAAGTATGTGTTCAATGGATGAGTAAGTGAACCGTTTTCCTGGGAAATAATATTCTAGATGGTCTCTATTCTACGAGCCTCGAGACAGATTCTAATAACAAAGACTAATATTCTTAACCTTGTGTGGAGGCAAACACTCAACGATTATTTGACCTTGACTGTTTTGGATTTCAACATTGCATTTGTGCACCGTCGCCCCATCCTTCTGCTCCGTATATCTCCAGACTAAGCCTGATTAAAGAGGCCATCGTTTTTCCTTTGTCTTATGCACATCCTTTACCACTATGGAGTAATTTCTAAGCATAAGTATCTTGTTCCTTGCCTGGTGAGCCTGACCATTTAAGAAATGTCATACCAAAGGAGCCCAGGGATCCATGGAGCCAGCAGTGGCCCCAAGGAATATTCTACAGGAGACTGTGGTTGCCATCTAGTTATTACCTAAATAGAGTTCTTCAACATCCCCTGATAATTGATCAATAGTTGATCATATAAGAAATCATTTAATCATTTTAATGGTATAAGCTGAAAGTAATTTTTCTATATTTCTACCCCTAGTTTTAATAAAGATCCATATTATACAAATTTAGTTATCCCAGAGTTTAAATGATGGTGAACACTAAATAGTGATAAAATGTGATGATCTGCAAAAGGATTGTTACATAATTACAAAGTATTTCTAATTAATAAGTATGATAAGCATAGGTGAATACCTAAGTAAAATATTGACTTCATAGATTTCTAGCTTCTTCTGCTCCTCTTTTTCTCCTTACTCATTCCTCTGTGAATAAATGGGATTTCCTTAGTTCACAGATTTGGGGACTTGTGCTTTATCCAAATAGATAGCTATCACCCCCCTTGTTGATTTGTGACATCAAGATGAGACCAACAGTGATAAATTGTGCCACTATAGCAGATTCTTAGAAAAGTCAAATGTCAATTTAAAAAAAAAAAATCAACTTTGTGAACATAATAAAACCCAGTTGAATTAACAAAGGTGACTTCAATTGAATAGCATGTTCAGGGTAAGAGATACATTTTTTTGTACCTCTATAAAGGAAACTTTTTTCTTTTTACACATGTATCATTCAAGTGCCAAAAAAAAAAATCTCTCCCAGACACTGTTTATTGAAAAAAATTTCATAAGAGCCAATCTCACTTTTCCAGCAGAGCAGCAACCTATCTTTCTAAAAGGGGAGCAGGTGATACTTTTGAAAACACTGCCTGCATGTTGCAACGCATTTATTTAAAAATACCGTTTCTATTATTCTTGAACGCTTAGAGTAAAATCTCATTGTAAATGGCATTATCACCAGGAATGGTAAGTTGTTTTCATACAAGAAGTTCAAATCCTCCTCTGATGTGGTCAATTAGGGGAGCTTTACTATAACTCCTTAGGACCAACTTAGTACATTTTGCTGTGACTTTTTTTTTAATATATATTTGGGTTCTCATGTCCTTCTGACCTACATAGCATGGAAGAGTTAGCCGTCAGTTGGTATTTCTCAGAGTTGCTCAAGGAGAGTTTCTACAGTGGGGACTGGCAATTTGTGTGCTGGCTTCTATGTGTGTCTATTTATATGTGCAGCTATAGATCTACCTATCATCCCTTCCCTCTGTTCGACTGCTTACCATTGACACACTTCATGAACAAAAGGTCTTTGGTGTGAGCATGTTCTTAGAGTGGATTTATACAAAGTGGACTAGGCCTTTATCAGAAGAATGAGATGTGCAAAGAAAACCCTGCATCAGCACTCCCTCTTCTGTGTCAGATTTTGACCTTCAGACCTACCTTAGTATATAGTCTGTCGCCAGTTTGAAGAGTTTCCTTCCTCTCTCCTGGAAAGGGACAGTGGGAGGTAGGCAGAGGATGCACTTCGGCTCTTCTCTGCAGAGTGGTCAGCAACCTGGCACCTCTTAGAATTGCCTCCTGTGGCCTCCACTCCCATTTGCACACCACCCACTAGAGTCAGCTAGGAAGTCATTGTGCAAAGCACGAGCTTATAAATGTACTTGTGTTAACTGTATTCTTATTCTTTTTTTTTTAATTTTTATTTATTTATGATAGTCACACACAGAGAGAGAAAGAGAGAGGCAGAGACATAGGCAGAGAGAAGCAGGCTCCGTGTACCGGGAGCCCGACGTGGGACTCGATCCCGGGTCTCCAGGATCGTGCCCTGGGCCAAAGGCAGGCGCCAAACCGCTGCACCACCCAGGGATCCCCCCATATTCCTATTCTTGATGGATTTTTAAGATCACAATTATACCCAATGCCAAAGTTCAAATCCAGATAAAGTGACACTCAAAGAGAGATCTGACCACTACCTAAGAGGAAAACAGGGGGGCGGAGGGAGCATGCTTGACTGGCTGAATCAACAGAGCATGTGATTCTTGATCATGGGGTGTGAGTAGTTCGAGCCCCACACTGGGCATAGAGATTACTAAAAAAAAAAAAAAAAAAAAAAAAAAAAAAAAAAAGAGGTAAAAGGAAAATGGAAGACAATTTTGAGTGCAAATAATAGATGACAGCATCTATTATCATTATCATTATTTAATGTTAATTTATCATTAATATGTGCTGAGACCTGTGGTTATATATAAGTATGTCTTGGGGAGCATCAGGTATAAATCAAGGAATAATGAAGAAGTTGGTGTTGGTCTTTTTAGACTAGAAGT
The DNA here is from genome assembly GCF_003254725.2 of Canis lupus dingo. Lineage (NCBI taxonomy): Eukaryota > Metazoa > Chordata > Mammalia > Carnivora > Canidae > Canis > Canis lupus. Next base: position 49,228,981 of record NC_064258.1, on the reverse strand, counting down.
GTTCAAGCTCAGTCATGGGTAAGTGAGGGTTCTGTCTGGCCAGCATTTGAAAAAAAAAAAAATGGCTTAGAACAGAAATTGAGTCCTTAGAGATGAGAACACACCATTAAATATGTATCTATTTATTTTTGTGTGGCATTGTGCTAGGGCTTGGAGAGATACAAAAACAGAGTCAAACATACATCTGACCCACAGAGAGCTCTCAGTCTGTTAAAGGAAATAAGCCATAAGCAAAACACATTAAAGTGGTTCGTGGCACGGGAGTCCACATGATGTGTTATGTTAATTAAGAGGAAAAGGGAGATGAGTGCAGGATTTCTTAAGGAAAATTCTGTTATTTAAAGAATAGCAGGTGTTCAGATGGTCTTCAGAGATCACCTGCAGCCACTGAAGTTTATAGTGGCAGGTAGGGGACATGAAATGCCCACAGTCTGCTGTATCCTTAGTTCATATCTGTTCTTACTCCATTTAATATAGTATTTTTGAAGACTCCTGGGACCAGAGTTAAAAGCAAATGAGGCATTTTCCTGATCTTAAATAGCATCGTTTACTCACTTAACAAATATTTCCTAAGCACCTGCTTCTGAGGAGCAAATGTGGTATTGTCTGGACAAATAATTTATAGTAAGGGTCGCCCTGTATAATACAATTAGTTCAAAACTTTAAAGTTGAGATACTTCAAGTATGTAAGATCGTTGGAATAATTTAGTTACCTCATTAGAATGTCATGTCAGAGATAAAGCACTAAGGGTTACTCTAAAGTGTTATTTCCAATTGGTTGATTAGGTAAGTGTTCTCAACCTGGGACACTGTTTTTGCCCTACGTGGAGGCCTTTTTCCAGTATCAGGAGACATTTTTGCTGGTCACACTTGGGAAGGGGGTGCTACTGACATCAAGTGGGGAGAGCCCAGGATGCTGCTAAACATCCTACAATGCACAGGACACTCCCACCCCTACCCCCACCCCAAAAATCAGTGCTATCGACGTGAGGTTGAGAAACCCCAGCTAATGTTCATATCTCTTCTTAAGTCACACTAATTGCCAACAACAAAGTTTCCTCACAGAGAGGCCGGATACTCATCTACCTCTTATGAAGGAACAGGCACCCCAGTTAAACAGAGAATCCAGCTAGACCTCGATCATATCATCAGAAGGAAGAGCAAATTGTCAAAGAGATGGAGAAGAGAAAGAGGAAATAAACATGGAGCGCAGACTCTGTTGCGCTGGAGAAGCAGGCAGGCGGACGTCCCAGTCAACAGGCCAAAAATGGGCTTCCAGACAATAGTGGCCAGCAGTAGAGCTAAATTAAGAGGCATCATTTCTCAAGGACCAGCTGTGCTCTTGAAGGCTCATCAGCCATTGCTGCCTGTTTATTGGCAGCAAAGATTCACCTTTTCTTCTTATTTTCATAGCTGCCAACCATGCTTCCTTGCCCTTGAGTGCTTTCATTGAGACCTTCACCTCAGAGCTCCTGCTCTGAGATCATCCCCGCTCACCCTCACCGCAAGACCCCTTGGCACCATACTCCTCCACCATGCTCAACCTTCCCCCTGCTGGGTTCTCTACTGTGGGCTACTGAGTCACCACATGGTCGTGGCAGATGGGAAAGGAAGACAGAAGGACCTGCTCTTATTGCCAGCGGTACGTTGGGAACAATGTGCTTCTGTAAACCAAAAAAATGGGAATACAGACTCATTTCCCCAAATAAATAATTATACACATGGTGATCAGACTCTGGTTCCATTAGGACAGTATGATACAAATAGATTTTTATGAAGTGTCTTGAAATCTAATCAACTTTTGTGGTGCTATATTTTGTTGTATTTTGGGTCCCAAAGACCCAATTTACATGCAGAATCTAGGCAATATTTTCTGTGACCAAATGACCGGTAACACTCCCAGGCTGCTCTGGGCAGCTTTGCAGGTTCTCCTACCAACTTAAAATAATTCACAATGTACAGGGATTTATGGTTGGAGAAAACACTCCCTATCCATTATGTCATTTGTTTCTCACATGAGCCCAGGAAAGTTGGGCCTCTTTCAGCACTGTGCTTGGCATTTAGTGGATACATAACAAATAGCTGATAAATTAACAAATGCCCACGTTTTGAAATGGTAAAGCATTCTGATCATTAAAAGGACTTGCCCAGTGAAACATGGTTTCTTTATGACAGATCTCACACCCCGGGCAGCTGACTCGTCACCTGGGCTCTTTCATGCTGCCTCTCTGGGTTTGTCTGGACCAGGACAGACACACAGCCATAGAGATCTACAGTGCGGCCAAACTAGTTCCTGGATTCCGGAGTAGCCAGGTCACCTCACAGAGAGTGCCCTTTAGGGGGAGAGGTCCTGAGTACCTGAGCATTGCCTGAGTCCCTTGCACACCTTCTCTTCCTTACCTGGCTACCACGTCCTCCCTCTCCCCCTCTGATCCCTCTTTCAGATCTTCTCTCTCCAATAATATCCCACAATCAAGATCTTTCTTGTCTGATCTTGGGTTATCCACATTAACATATCCTGTACTCTACTCCTTAAAAGACACAGTCTCAGAGGCCACTCAGAGCAACTCCATCAGAGATAGCTGTCTCCTGCTCTTCAAGGCAGGGGAGCCCTGCTTTTGATTTATTTTGTATTTCACCACGGGGCTGAGCACACCCTAGAGGCATTTAATCTGTTGACTTGAATTGATCTCAGATGCTAGGCTTGGCCTGATGTGAACCTTCACCCTGTAGGACTCAGCAGGTCATTGGAACTCATTTCAGTGTAAATCTAAGACCCCTGACAGCTCCAGCTGACTATCTCTGAGGTCCATGGGTCTGGCCAAAAGCTCATAGCCTTGACACCGGATCTAGTTAAAGCCAAGAAATGCTCTTCCTTCAAAGTCTGCAGGTTGAAGACCTAAGATGTTCTAGGGCCAAGAATATCAGTCTCCTCTTCAAAAACTATCAGTTACTTAAAGAGTAAAGTGCAAAATCTCTATCCTTGCATTCTGATTCTGATTAACCTTTTCAAATTTTTTTTCTCATTTTTCATTTTCATCTTCCGTGTGTTTCAGCCAAGCAGAACCATTTTCTTGACTCTGTGGAAGGGCCTTTTACCACATGGCCTCTCCCCCCTCACCTCCACCCACCTCTATATAACCCCGTCCATCGGATTCATTCACTCTCTTGTTCAACAAATATTTATTATGTGTCTGCGAAGTGTCAGGCAATATGCTCCGTGCCAGAAATACAGTGGTAACCCAGAGAGTCAAGGTCCCTTGTGGAGTTTAAATTCTTTAGCAACGGCTTCATATAAAACAAATAATATAATTCGGTATTGACAAAGCGTGATGTATTTTGGGGAGGGACACTGAGAGGATCCTATGACAGGAAATAACAGGAGAATCTTACTTAGAAGGAGAAGTCGTGGACAATTCTTTGAGGAGAGGTCATTCAGGCTGAGAACTGAAACTATGAGAGACTTGTAGGTAGGAGCCTTCCAGGGCAAAGGGCAGCAAGCCTTCAAGTCTCTTTCCCACCACCAACCCCCGACTCACTCTGGCCCCTAGAGTTGGAAACTACTTCTTGGAATTCCCATATACCCTATCTGTTCCTCTCTGGTGAGGTGTCTCACTTTCTGCCTTCGACTAAGGTCATTTATCTCCCCTCCCTTGAGGGCAGCATGCATATCACATTCACTTTTGAAGTCTGCCCAAGCAGAGCAATGATGACCCTTGCCTCTTTCTGTCCACCCTTCCACATGCGTCAACATTCTGGAAGGTGGTCTGGCAGGGCAACTCTCAACACCCAGCAGGGGCAGGGGAGCTCTCCATATGGAGCTAGCAGGTAATGTGCTCCTCACTCCATCCTCGCAGTCAACAGTGCTAACTGCCTGATGGTCGACTCAACTGTCGTTGCCAACTAGAGAAATGGCAAGACACTGAAATGTCTTGTAGAACTGAGAAGTGATAAGCTGTTTGCTACTCTGGTAACTGCGTGGGCAGGAGCCATAGACCCATGTGACTTAAGTTGGGACGCTGGGTTGAGACAGGTGTTACACTTAAAATGTAATATATATATATATATATATATATATATATATATATATATATTATCATTAATGTGTTATAAAGTGTATGTTTAGGGGCACCTGGGTGGCTCAGTGGGTGAGCACCCGCCTTCGGCCCAGGGTGTGATCCTGGAGACCTGGAATCAAGTCCCACATCAGGCTCCCTGCATGAGGCCTGCTTCTCCCTCTGTGTCTCTACCTCTGTGTGTGTGTGTGTCTCATGAATAAATAAATAAAATCTTTTTAAAAAAAAAAGTATACGTATACACACACACACACAATGAGAGCAGAAAGGGTTGAAGGACGGAAAACAGAGTAATTATATAAAAATACTCCTTGCCAGGATAAGAATGCAGCCTTTGGGAAGCCAATCGAAGTCGCTGGTAAATAAAAGAGTTAAAAATCATAGCACGAAAATTGGTTTCATAAAAGAACAGTATTCTGCAACTGCCTTGTTACGATATTGAATTCTACTGGAGTAAATTAGGAGTGGTGTTCTCTTGTTTAGCTGTCATTAAAGAACTCAGTGGTAAATGTCAGTATCCCCACCAAGATCCCACTGAGTTTTGTGAAATTCTCCAAAAACCTCTCCACCGGGAGAATTTATAAGCTCCGCACGTCCGGCCGTCTTAATGTGTGAAGCTGACTGAGATCTAAGAGTAACGCGACGCAGCTCAATTCCAATTTGTTTGTTTTCTAACAATGTCTTTGACACGTTCCATTATGACACATTCCAATCTGATGGCAAATGACTTCCTGTGTCCAACCAGAAAAACGTTGTAAGAAGCATGCCAGGTGCGCTGCTGGCTTCCTTGCGGTCTCGGACAGCAGGTCCTTTGCACATCTTCCTTATGAAGATCGCTGGGCCAGGCCGGGGGCAGCGCCCATGAACCGGCCGAGGTGTCTTTGCCTCCTGCACAGTACCAGCCACCTCTGCAAAGACTCCCCAACATGAGCTCCGAGAGTGGGGAGAGAATCTGCGAGTTTGTTGCTGAAGGAAGGGAAATGATCCTTTGCTGGGCTAAATGCAGGGAGCCGCAGGCCGCACCCCCGCAAAACAGCGAGTGCCCCTTGACCCGTGGCCTACCTGGGGCTGGGGGACTGTGGATCCTTGCCGCACAGGACAGACTGTAGGGGAGCAAAGACATCTCATGCAACCCAATCGGGGAACCGACAGCGAGGGGAGGGGTGGGGGGGTGGGGGCAGGAGGAAGAATAGGAATTCTCACAAAAGTTTGGTAACGTCTCAAAGTGAGTCGGGGGTCCTAGCGGGCTACCTCCCCTTTCAACCACAAAGTACAGAGTGAAAGAATATGCTCAGCTTACTTTGTCTCCCTACCACATTTGATCTCAAAGAACAATCAGCCACGGCTGATTTCTGAAGACTGCTCAGAATAGAGAGATTTCGGGTGCCCCCCCCCAATAGGCAGCACTGTCAACAGGAGGCATGGCAGGTACTGACACCAGCACCTGGAAACACTCAGATGCTCCACACTTTCTCTTTCATTGTAAAATCTACCGCTGGGCATTCTCTTTACACAGGGCCTCGGATGATAAGTGTTTAGAGGAGGAATGATCCTGAAGGAGAATAAAGCCCAAACCTCGGGGGCTGTCAGTGGACACTAGAGGAATCAAATATTTGAAGGTTGAAGTAGAGAAATTTCTTAAGGGGGGCGGGGGGGGGGGCAGGGTGGAGATTCAAAGGAGCTGCAGAAAGAAAGAAAATGAAGCAGTTCCATCCGACCGGAACCGAATCTCTCATCTGACCTCTGGTTGCTGGGGTGGCTCTCCCCCCGCACTCGTGCACCCACATACCCCCCAAGCCTCATTAGGTGATCAGACAGGTTGGAATAAATTGCACCATCACAAGAAGGATGCTCCACCTGGGAGGATCCAAGACCAGCTGGAAATCCTTTTGGAGGGTTTCTGGCCAGGAATTTGGCACCTGCGTATCCCAGGTAAAAGCCTGGAGTTTTCGGGGATAGCCCCAATTAATCCTTTAAAAAAAAAAGTTTTTAAAGATATGTATGTCACTGACTGTTAAATATTTAAAAGAGCCTTCTTTCGTGTATAATAAAGCCATAGAACAGGTTAAAAGGCCTTCGGGCTTTGCTAATTCTTAATTTGGTGACAAAGTAACGCCTCTCTCAAAAATAACCTGCGTGGATCTTTTTAGTGATATAATACAACAGGTGTTTTTTGTTCACTTTTTAGCAAGAACACGATTCCACTGGAATACATTGATTTCACACACACCCCCAAGAGAGCTAATTCTAGGGTTAGAGGTAGATGTATGGCTACCAGTTACTTGCATACGGAAATCAAGAGGTAGGGTCTCTTTCCCTCCTGGAGTGATCTGCTATCTCTGGTGGCATACAAACTGCATTTTTTAAAATCCAAAACTTAGTTTAAGAAGAGTTAAGAAAGAGGATCCCTGGGTGGCTCAGCAGTTTAGCACCTGCCTTCGGCCCAGGTCGTGATCCTGGGGTCCCGGGATCAAGTCCCCCATCAGGCTCCCTGCATGGAGCCTGCTTCTCCCTCTGCCTGTGTCTCTGCCTCTCTCTCTCTCTCTTTCTCTCTCTGTGTCTCATGAATGAATAAATAAATAAAATCTTTAAAAAAAAAAAAAAAAAGAAGGGTCAATAAGACTTTAGGTCAGGGATCCCTGGGTGGCGCAGTGGTTTAGCGCCTGCCTTTGGCCCAGGGCGCGATCCTGGAGACCCGGGATCGAATCCCACGTCGGGCTCCCGGTGCATGGAGCCTGCTTCTCCCTCTGCCTATGTCTCTGCCTCTCTCTCTCTCTCTGTGTGACTATCAATAAATAAATAAAAAATTTTTTAAAAAAGTTAAAAAAAAAAAGACTTTAGGTCATATATGTACCCAACTTTATATTATCCAATTTAGTAATTTGCTGAATATATTTCAAAAAAATCAGGTTTGGTTTTTAGATTCTTGCCAGGCATAAAACTGGTCCCAGATATAGAAAAAAGATCACCATGTCTTGAATAGTAAAGTAAATTGGTCACTACTAAAAGTGCTCTTTCACCTTTTTTTTATAAAGACGTGAAAACTATTAAAAGTGATAAATATATTCTACTTCCACTATCTTTATATATCTGTGATTCAACTCTTCAATTATATCTAAACCTCTAAGAAATACATCAGTCTTTTCACCAAACTGATTTTTAGTTAGTTTTTCATTCCCTAAGAAACTACTTAAAGCTCCTAATTTGTGATTAGTAAAATTTTCCTTTTCATTTACGAAGGGCAACATTTTAATCATTGAAGAAGTAAAATGATTAAGATGCTCTGGGGTATAATAAAAGCAGATGATAGAAATTGGAAATAGGTTTTCTTTTCCTATTTTTGAAGGAGCTAAAACAATAATTTTGAGGAAGAAATCTTAGCTCTTCAGTGCTTTTTTTTTTTTTTTTTTTTTTTTCTGGGAAGCTAGAGCTGGCCAAGTAGATCAGAAATAGTATCCAGAATCAGACACTGAGTGTCTGGAGAAGGATTGAAGTAGAAAAAAAAAAAAAAAGTGAAGAGGTAGGTGGTGCATGTATATGTGGCACCAGCAACAGTGGCAAAGGATGAAACTGAAAACTTGGTCCATTTTATAAGCAGCCAAATGCCATCTTCATGCTGCAGCTATAAATTTAACCCATATGTCTTCAATGTATGATCCCCTTGATTTTCCAGAACAATAAGCTTTAGTACACTTATTATCATATTGATTTCTTTAAGCTTTGCCTTGCCCTTCTCAAAAAGACTTGAATTATTACAGTATTTGAAGTGAACCCTATCACCTAAAAGAAATCACCTTTCTTTGGTGTATCAAAGGTGTATCACCTATCACCTAAAAGAAATCAGTGTCAAAAATTCCTAACCAGTTTTACCCAAATGCACATAGAGAATCACAAATTCATGTTGCTATGTTGTTTTGTTATTCCAGTAACGTTTCTAAAATAAATATTAAGGTAATTTTATGTAAAATAGGGACAAACGTTTTGGAACCCTACTGGAAGGAAAGTTCATCTAAAAGTATAAAGGATTGTGTACAAATTTATTCATTTTGAGGAGAACATTTCCAGTATAAGTACTATGGCATTTTCTTAGGGATAGTCTTTGTGGTGCCTAAAACAATCACCTAAACACATTTTCTATTGCAAATCCCAAATTATAAAAGTTCAACCTGCTGCACACACACACACACACACACACACACTGAAGATGCATTTTAAGATATTATAAAGCTAAAATTGCTGACATAAGCCAAATGATTGTTTCCAATGCTCACTCGCTATGGAATTAAAATCCCCAATCACCTTGAAATATTCTATGTCACATATACTTAAAAATTAAGAAGCACTTGTTGCCGAGACAGGCATACGCATTACCTTGGATATGTGGCCCCTGTAATATATGACGTTGAAATATATTTGTTAGCTCACTGTTTGAGGGCCCAATAAATGTGTTACGTATCTCGATATGTCACCTGCCTCTGAAATTTCAGGATGTAGTTCCAATTTTTGTTTCTCAGGTGAAACCCACCAAATGAGATTTCACTTGCATGATTCAATAAAATTGTCGTTTTCTACCAAATGCCTACATTTGGGCTGTGCTGAATTGCTGACCAGAGCTCCTTCAAGGGAAAATCAGGGAAACACTTTGAGATAGTATCAGAGCTGATTTTTGTCCTTTGACTTATCTTGGCCACCTCTAGCTTCCCATATAGCTTTCCAATTGCTACTGCTGGGAAAGTGGGCTCCTGATGAAAATAGTGACCTGGGGATGCAGAGCAGTTGTTTCAGCTGATGGGCCAGACTTCGGCTGCTACAGACACAGTCCCAGGGCAGGTGGCATTCACTTCTCCTGGCCACTCAATTTCCATCTTGGAGCACTTCTGCCTTCAGTTCATTGTTTAAAAAAAAAAAAAAATCTGCAAAGTTATTTAAAAGACTCCTAAGTTGTTTTTGCATTTTTTTTTTCTTTCTGGGATGTCACTGCAGACCTTGTGTGAATTTCACACATCAGTTTTGATTACCCTCAGTACTGTACAAATAAGTCCTATTGCAAGACATGATGAAAGCCTAATATGATTATATCCTCCTCCAAATATTTCATGAAATGCTCCCTGAAGTATCCACATTTGTATTTGTTTACTAATTGCCACTGGGTTCTGCAAAATTGGTGGCCACTAATTTTCCTCTTACTTAGATTTGCTTCTAAAGTTAATAATAATAATAATAATAATAAGATGAAAAATGAAGTATTTAATTATCCTGTTTGTCCACAGTAACATATTATATACTTTAAAATTTATTAAGAGGGTAGATCTCACAGTAAATGTTCCTACCACAATAAAATAAAATTTTAAAATATAAATATCTGTATTGTTGGGGCTTTTCATATTTTCTCCGATACATATCCTAGGGACACATTTCAGGGGTTACCTTTTCAAGCCACTCCACAGGGACTGTCCACATGCGTTTGAAGGCCTATCCTAACATACACCAACCAGCCTTTTAGGCTAACTTATATTTTGTGGAATACACATCACACAGGCACCACTAACATAAGAATGTCCAAAGCATCTGTAAAGGGGACTAGCCCAAGTTTTGAATACGAGACTCCTTCGCAGTTTGGTTTTGCTGTATACAGGTTAGAGATATAGCCGAAAGCATCCATGTCAAAATGGAGCAGTCAAATTTACATATATTTCCCATTTTTGCTATGAAATCAGTCAATACATGTCCACGCTGATTCCTTGTGAATGACATTGATTTAAAGACTGTCTTGTTTATTTTTCACATGATGACTGAAATATCTATTCAGGGCATTACTTTTATATGTAAAGTTATACTGTGTTGATGGATTTTGTAGTCTTTTTATGACAAGGCAGTGAGAAAAAACCTTTCTTTCCATGACTACTAAAGATAGCAGCAGGGTTAGATGACAGCGTTCCCCTAGCTATTTGTCTGTCACAGAGAACGGTAAATTGCAGCCTGTCTGAAGGTTGGTGTTTAGACACATTCTGAGATTAATGGTTTTGCATAGACACTTTGGACTCCAAGTGATTTTGAGATGAGCTCTATCAAAAATATCCTCTGGTCAAAACTAAGCCGAAGGGCTTTTTCAAGTTTAGTATTATGAGCTGTATGTAAATGAATTTTAGGGGTTTTTTTTGGGGGGGTGGCAAATAGGCTGCGCTAACATTGAAAATTATACAGCTCCCTTTATACCTTAAAATAATGTAAAACGATATTTAGCTAAACCCATAGTGACTGGCCTCATTAATGTCTTGCTTTGGTAAATCCAGACCAGAGAGTTATTTTATTCTTCTGCTGAACGTTTTCAACAAGCTTGTGCTTTTGTACTTAAAGAAGCAGATGTCCAAAGAAACTTCTGATATGATAAATGAACAATCACAAAGAAAAAGTTAGTTAAGTAGTATGAGTCACATGAGAAAACAATTCAGCTCTAAGAATGTGCTGACTCACTTATTTTCAATAACATCAGTTTATTTTTAGTGCTGCTCTATAATCTGATAAGTATTCCTACAGCTGGTGAATTTGAACATCTTAAAGGTGATGAACTGAATATTGAAATATGCAGAAGTCACACAAAGGAAAAAGTGCATAGTAGTTCATGCTTGCATTTTTTAGCAGTTCTGCTGACTACTTCTGTAAATTAATTTCTCTATATGGACCTATCATGAAACTCCTGAGAATAAGAGGTTTAAAGTAACAGATTTACAAAGAGTAATTTCTTTTCCCTTTGGTCTCAATGTTGGTTCAGGTAAAACACTTGGATAAAAATAAGTTTTAGCACTTAATATTTTAAGCACGTTAGTCATATGTTAAAATTAGGAATATTTCGCCAAGGCTCACTCTATTTATTTAATGCTACCAAAACATCAAAAATTGCATTTAGTAAAAGATTGAGGAGTTAAAAATCCAATTTCGTGAAGAAGTTTTAACAAACAACTCTACGTACGAAATTTTTTCTCCTGGCAGGTAATTCATAAGAATCCTTGGACAAATAATTGCTGAACTCTTGTGAATAAGGTATTGTGTTAGACAAGGTCAGAGATGCGAGTATTAGACACGGTCCCTTACCCTCCTTAAGACCATCACAGAGTTAGTGGTGCGACGCTTAGAACAAAGGAAAGATAAATGCCGGCAAGAAAGAAAACATTTGCTTTCCAACAAAGAGATGACCCTTCTGGTGGAACATCAGGGATGTTTGTTGGAGAAAAGCAGGAGAGTAAAGGAGCCATTCTTGGAGTTCAGAGGCAGAGGGGATGAAAACAGGAAAGGGAGAGGTAAAATCAAAATAAATACCTAAAACCACAGGCTTGGACCTGGGTTCAAATGCTGACTCTGATCTTGACCAGTCATACATGTTTCACCCTCCCTGTGGCCCCCGTTTCCTCACTCGTGTGATACCTGGCATGTTCGGCATTGTAAAAGTTAAGCAAGACGAAGTATCTAAAGCATTTCACATAGAGCCTGGCATAAGGTAAGTCTTCAGCAGATGTTAGCTATTGCCTGATGGTATTATTTAAAAAAAAAAAAAAAAAAAAAAAAAAGTAGGCTAGCTAGATCCAATTGGGTAACAGTTTGGGGCAATGAGTCTAAAACCTAGTGGACAACACTGAAAGCCAGGCAAAGAAAGTCGGCTTCATCGAGTGACTATCAGGGACCCATTCAAAATTTGGGATTGGAGAGGAGATGTCAAGGGGGGTGGTACTTGGGAAAGGTAGTGACTGTGGCAGGTGCCGTGGCTTCCCGGAGGAGAGCCTGGGCTGGGGGAGAGGCTGTCAAGGGAACTCGGTGGGCCGTGGCCATAGGGCCCTGCAGTGCAGGTAGACCAGGGGGGTCTGGGAAAGCACGTAGCGTTTTGTTGATTTGGTGGGAGCCAACTCCCTAGATACACTTCAGCTCACGGGAGGCTTCCTCTGCAAGTTATGTGCAGGGCAGTCATTGCGGGAAGACAGGAGCAGGACCCAGATGGCCTATCTTCTTGGAGATGTGGGTTTGTAAAAAAGGGTGGGTGAGGAAATTTCTCTCCAACCTTCCTCCCTGATCACACATATCTGACCTCCCCCAAAGAAGATCAGAAGAAACCAAAGACTAAGGGAAGATTCTGCAGCTCAGAGGAGGATGAAGCACAGAACATACCTTCGCCCTTAACTCCCAACCATTTTTCTTACTGGTTCCTTCACTGCCAGACTGATAGGGAAGGTGGTCTTCCACTCTCGGCCAGGACTGCAGTTCCCAGCGACACACTAATGACAAATGGGACTTGGCAGCGAGCGCCAGGTCATTTTATGCCTTCTTCAGAAGGTATAGTCCTACATTTTCCATCATTTGTCAAGTCCCATTCTGAATGCCACATGTCCTCTGCTGAAACTAATATATATCCCCATGGGAAGAACACATCTGAAAAATGGGGAGAATAGTGCCCACATCACAGGTTGATCATCAGGTTTATCATAAGGAGCAAATGCTTTCAAACATTTTTTAAATTGGGAGGAAATTCACATCATATAAAAAGGAATCATTTGAAAGTGAATAATTTGGTGGCATTTAGGACGTTGGCAATGTGGTGCAACCACTGCTTCTATGTAGTTCTAAAACGTTTTCATTACCCCAAAAGAAACCTCTGTATCCATTAAGCCTAATCCCCATTGCACCTCCCCCACCTCCAGCAGCCAGCATCCGCTAATCTGTTTTCTGTCTTTATGGATTTAGCTCTTTTGAAAATTTCATATACATGCAATCACGCATTATATGGCCCTTGTGTATGGCTTCTTTTCCTTGGCATAATATTTCTGAACTTCAGCCACCTAATAAGATGTAAGGCTATTTTATTCTTTTTATGGCTAAATAATATTCCATTGAATGTATATACCACATTTTGTTTATCCATTCATCTGTTAATGAACATTCAGTTTGTTTCTACCATTTCGTCGTTGTGAATAATGCTGGTATGAACACGTGTGTATAAGCATTTGTTTCAGTCCCTGGTTTTTTAAAAAAAAGATTTCATGTATTTATTTGAGAGAGGGAGGGAGATAGCAAGAGAGAATATGCAGGGGAAGGAGAGAGAGAGGGAGAAGCAGACTCCCCACTGAATGGGAAACCCAATGTAGGGTTCAATCCCACAACCCAGGGATCATGACCTGAGCCCAAGCAGATGCTTAACCAGCTGAGCCACCCAGGTGCCCCCTTAGGACCTGTTTTTAAATTAGGGGTATATATCCAGGGGTGCAACTGTTGGGTCAAATGCTAATTCCATTTTTAACTTCTCAAGGAACATCCAGGGACACGGGGGTGACTCAGTGGTTAAGCATATACCTTTGGCTCAGGTCATGATCCTGGGGATCCTGTGATCAAGTCCCACATCAGGCTCCCTGCATGGAGCCTGCTTCTCCCCCTGCCTATGTCTCTGCTTCCAATTGTGTGTCTCTCATAAATAAATAAGTAAAATCTTAAAACAAACAAACAAAAAAGGAACAGCCAAGCCAGTTGCCAAGGTGGCTTACATTTTATACTTCCACCACAATGCACAGGATTTCAGTTTCTCCACGTCCATGCCAACACTTTTTTTCCACTTTTTTGTATATCATAGCCCATAAAGTGAATGTACAGCGATTTCTCACTGTGGTTTTCATCTGCATGCATTTCCATAGCCAGTAACGATGTCGAACATCTCACACGTGCATTGTCCATTTAGATATATCCTCTGGAAAAATAACTATTTGAGGCAACTCAGGTGTGCTTCGGTGTAAAGCGTACTCAGCATCCTGCAAAGAAAACAAGAAGCAGCCTATAAACAATAACCAGTAATAACAGGATCAATGCCAGGGACGACGACAACAACAATAAGATCTGGATTCTGGTCTGGCTTCTTCGTATCCCATTAGGAAATAAATGTAAGAATAAAGACTGAGAAAGTCTTGGCTATCTAGGGCTTTTTAAATGTTTGTTTCTTTTTTGCACGTGTTAAAATGAGGATTATGGTAAAAACACATGCTGGAATACAGAGGACGCACTAGCAGAGCCAGCCACATTTTTCAGTGGCACTTTGACATCCCCTCTGACGGGCCAAGGCTCTCCCAGGAGCGACTGTGGGTCTCTCTGCTGGGGGAGCCTCCTTATCTCCCATCTGCCCTTTCTGTCTTTCTTCTCTGTCCTCCATCCTCCCTTCACATCTGCAGCTTTTCAGATCTGAAGGCAGGACAGTAAGATTTCAGTGATGACAGTCTAACAGCATTCCATCTGGGAACCTTCAGAGATAGGCCCTTATCTGTTTGTCACTGAGTGATGCCCAGTTCAACCGCAGAAGTTGGGGCTGGCGTCTAGTGCAGGGGGCCACCTCACCGGCGCAGAGTCCCCACCGAGGGACCTGCTGATGGGGGGCTGCATCAGCCTCCAGAAGCTTATCCGTGGCCAGAAAGCAGGTTGGCCCCAACCCCCACCCAGGGCCCAGTGCATCCCCGGGAAGGCTACTCGTGTTTGCTGGGAGTTTGGTGATAAAGCCCCTATGACGTTACCATCAATGGTAACGTGCCCGACCAACGCTTTGAAGATACGACCCAAAGCAAAAATGAAAAAAGAATATTCCTGTCTATGTTAAATCCCAGGAGTTGCAAAGGATAGAGGAAACCCCTAGTGGGCTTTTAAGAGCTCTAAGTTACCTGGAGAAACTACTTCTGCCTCCTGAGATGGAGCTGACTCTCCGTTGCTGGAATATTGGTGATTTCTCCAAGGCCCTTCGAAGTGGTGAGAGTCCCTCACATGGCTTAGAGACTAAGCATTCCTGGTCTCTGCAGGCTAGGATGATTTTAATCTACTTACTTTTAAGTATGTTTTAATTATGTTTTAAAAGTTTGTGTTACTGCTAACTGACAGTCTGATTTCTCTATTTAGGACTGCTTTTTAGGGTTGTTTTTTTTTTTTTCTTTTTTCCCTGTTCAGTTACATTGCCAATATTTTAGCTATGGTTATTTATACTGCATTAGTGGGCTGCCAGGAGAGGAATGAGCAGTTTCTGGAGCATCTTCTGCATCAAGCACCGTGCTAAGTATGTCATTCCTGAAATGATTCCTTGAGATGGGCGGCGACAGTATCAACCATTTACCCAGAAGTTGAGGGTCAGAGAGTTTCAGACTCCTGGTCCTGGTGGGAGGCAGAGCAGTGATTTGAATGTACCTCTATCTGACCCCAAAGCCTCTGTGCATCCCACCAAGCTATCTACTGTAGAATAAAAACACCTTTTGAAAGGCCTTGGAGCTGAGAGTGAGCTGGGCAAAGACATCCATATTTCTTTTCACATAAAGGCCGTACTTGTGCAATGACTACAGAATTCTGAGTTTGAAAGTGGCAGTGGGGGCTCATTTCTCGAGAAGTGATAATAAAAGAATCTTTATCTTTTAACATTAAAAAAAATGCTTCCATGTCACGTTTCATTATCAATCCCATTTTTAAAAAACCTAGCTTGTTTCTACTAAGCAATAAAAGTCTTCTGGTCCCTAGGATGAGAATTATAGCAGTTACACTGTCTCCATGCAACTGATAAATGAACAAAAAATCAGGAAATATAATTTTTTTCCTTATTTGATGAAAACAGTTTCCAGTGTCAATCTCCAAAGAATATTTAATGAATTTGTGATTAAGAGTATAAGCTCTAGGGATCCCTGGATGGCGCAGCGGTTTAGCGCCTGCCTTTGGCCCAGGGTGCGATCCTGGAGACCTGGGATCAAATCCCACATCGGGCTCCCGGTGCATGGAGCCTGCTTCTCCCTCTGCCTGTGTCTCTGCCTCTCTCTCTCTCTCTCTCTGTGACTATCATAAATAATAAATAAAAAAATTTAAAAAAAAGAGTATAAGCTCTACTTTCCTTTTTATTCTAAGTTTTCCTAAAATATTTTGCAAATAGGTCTTTCCTACCCACACATCTGCTTAAAGATGTTGTAAATAAAAACACATTTCTGGCAATGCATTTTAATGAATCTTAGAAAATATTTGAGTACAAACGTATAAACGGGAAGAACTTTGGTAGTTAAAGATGAATAAAAGTATTAATGATTTAGATTAAAACTTGACGATATGCATTATCTATGAGTACAAACATTTAAAATGAACATTTTATAGTATACTGAAATCAGTGTTGTAAATCAACATAAATTAATAGGTGTTAGATTTTATACAAGCCCCCATATGGAAATTGGATTTAAAAATTAAAAGTATACGATAGAAAGAATGAAATAAATCACAAAGTGAAATAAAATACAGAATTAGAAAATCTCAATTTACAATCAGTGGAAGAACTTAAAAAAAAAAAAAAAAAGAAGCTTCATGAGTGCAGTTAAAAGTAATAAAGCAGAGTAACTAGTTCCATGTCAGTGATGGACCTAGTAATAGGCAAAGTAAGAAATGGATTTAAAGACTTTTCAGAGATAACTTTGGAAAAAAAAATAATAAATGAGGCAGCAAAAGTATAATTTGTTTCATAGGGAGCTGAATATTCCAATTTCAGTTATGGCGTTGAAATATCAGCATTCCATTGCACAGTATTTTGATATTATATTACATTGTTTTGTATCATTAACATCATAAAATGAATTCAACCATTTTCAGTGCACTCCTTCCCCGGCCTTTATCGTGCTCTCTGTAATTGGAGGAGATTTGCAGGAAGGACATGATTAGAACCGAATTTCCAGGAATTCCTCCCAGCCCCTTTCTGCCATATATCACTAACACCTCCTTTTGGGGCCTCAATTTAAATGCATACCCCGAAAAAAATAATAATAAAAATAAAAATAAATAAATGCATACCCCGTATTTGTTTACTTGTCTAGTGTGCAAACCCTTCCTATGTAAGGTGTGCCAGCTGTGTTATATACCAGGTGAATATTAGTTATTTCTTAGTATTCCCAAAATCTCAGAAAAATATATACATGCGTGTGCACGCACACACACACACACACTTTACATGTAAGAGACAATCAAGTCATGACAGCCCTCCCTCTGCTCAGAAATCTTGAAAGGCCTCCTACCTCCCTACACACCCAACACAAGGGCTGCAGATGAAGGAGGAGTTTCTGCCCCTTAAGCTTCATGGTCAAGACAGCCTGTGAAACAGACCTTTGTGATGCAAGGCATTATAATACAGTGTGATATTTAGGATCACTGACATCAAACTGAGATGTCAGATGCCTTTCCCAGAGGTCGGATTGAAAGTGAATGCTAGCTAAGAGTTTGTGAAGGCAAGAAGGAAGCTGAGGATGTTGCTGGGCAGGGGCTTCAGACTATGTGGAGATAGAGGCCTGACATGCCCCCCTCTATCATGAGACTGTGAGAAACTCTGCAGGACTGAATCGCAGGGTGCAGGCCCTCATGGAAGACAGGCCACAGCTGTGGCAGAGACAAGCCACTGTGATTTGTTATACGCCTACCCCTTCCCCCTTGACTCTCAGTGCTTTAGGCACAGGCAAAGTATCTTCTTTGTTTCTGCATAACTCTACAGGCTCAGTTCATGCTTTGCAAATAGAAAGTTATTGAATTGAAGATTAAGAAGGCACGTATACACAGAATAAAGACATAGACGGAGAAAAGCACTTTAAAGCAGTGAAAGATGAGTCAGCCATATAGAAATCTAAGCTCCAAAGACAGAGAATTCTGGTTAATAAAATGTAGTGATAGAGAACCCGGCGATGGTTCTTGGAGGGGAAGGTGGGTGGAGCATGGGGGAACTAGGTGATAGGGCTTGAGGAGGGCACTTGTGATGAGCACCAGGTATTATATGTATTTTACACCTGAAACCAATATGACACTGTATGTTAACTAACTGGAACTTAAATGATAATGTACGAACAAATAAAATGTAACCAGTACTCAATTACTTTCTGAGAAATGATGCTTCCTTCTTCTTCCGAATTTCAGTAATGGTGGAATGCATCATCGGAAGGATAGACTCTGGTCACAGACTCAGATTCAGGAATGTCACAGCATAGTCTCATTCTGTGACTTGAGAGGACCTTGCTACTGCTTCTCTTCACCACCTCCTGAAGCCACTCTTGGTTCCTTAGAGACAGGTCCCCACCCATTGTTTTTGTTGGAAATGTTTGCTCTCTGCTTCTTCCAAGAACTTGAACCTAAGACCTCCTATTGCTTTCATTCCAGCCAGTAGTCTAGCTTCCTCTTGATGGTGAACCCAGAAACCTCAGGATCACCTTTCAAAGCCAGCTACTGGCAACTTCAATCGGGCGAAGCATTGGTCCCTTTTCCCCAAGAGGAAAAAAAAAAAAAAAACCTCTGCAAATTTAAATTCACGAAGAGCATACTACTCAAAGAGTATTGCTATATTAATATAGTTAGCTGTTTTACTTTCAAAACATGTTCTCATTTTACCCAGTGCCTGACACATTACTTGGTACTAATACATCTACACTGAAGATCAGGGTTTCTGAGTTATTTCAGGAAAGGCTCCAGGCATCTTCAAATGTAAACAATTGTAATTATTCTAATACCTGGTTAGCCATCTTCTGGATCCTGCCTAGTTGTGAATATTTATTGCAGAATCAACGTGCATCTGGATCTTCTCTCTGTCCAGTCCCATTGTTCTAGACTTAAGCGAAGAACACCCTCGATGTCTCTTCTTAGTCATTTCTTTTTTTGGCCAATTATTATACTTCAGGACTTTTAAAATGTGGTTTTATGGCTACAGAGTCCTAAATCATATTCAAATGATTTTTGTGTGTGCGTGTGTTTGAAGCCAGAAGAACTAATGTTTGAGCCAGTATCAACACATTGCAGAAAAATTTTCTTATTCATTAGAAGCTCATTTTAGCAAAAATGATAGATAATATTATCACTGGCTGATTATCCATACACAGCTTGAAGACATTTCTTGCTCCCCAGTTGTTTTATTTCAATGTATTTCTTTCTATGAAGAAATTCTTTACTACTTAACTGCCTTTGGGATAATTTTCAACTACCAAGCTGATCAAGACCATCTAGGATCTGTGTGTGTATGTGTGTGTGTGTGTGTGTGTGTGTGTGTCTGTCTGTCTGTAGGCAGAGAGAAAGATGTTGACATACGGCTTTAATTATTTCCATTATTTCTCCTGGAAAACAATACCATAGACATTGTTCCTAAAATCAAGTAGCAGGCCTACATGAGTTGATGATCTGGCTATGCTTTCCAGTTGGGTGCGCAACTGTCAGTTGGTGCCGGCTAACAGAGTACTAGCTGGAGACACAAGAGATGTTTACTGCAAAGGGATGGGCACTGGACAGCATCCCTCTATGCTATCAGTTTTTCTTGGCTTAGACAAACGAAGTCTAGAAGCCAAACAAATTTCTAATTATTTATAATAGAAAAAAATTTATCTGCAACAAAGTTTAAAGAAATAGACACCCTTTTGTGGGTACACTCAGGTATCTTGCATAGCAAACTTCAAATTTATCAATTGCTGCTTGTTGTCTTAAGTATGTAATGAGGTCGATTTACATGTGCTTCTGGTTGGGGCTCTGCAGGGGGCCAGGAACTCTGTCAGGTGCTTTGCATATGTCACCTCATTTTGCCCTGTCTCATCTCCACAACAGCACTCTAAGAGAGATGTTGAGGGCTGAACTGTGGCCTTCCAAAAGTCATATGTTGAAGCTGTAACCTCTAAAAGTGACTGTGTTTGGAGATGGGGCCTTTGGGGAGGTAATGGAAGTTAAATCTCATGGGACTTGTGTCCTTATGAGAAGAAAGACACTGGAGATTTTTCTCCATATGCAGAGAAGAAAGGTGGCATGAGGATATAATGAGAAGATAGCCTTCTGCAAGCCAGGAAAGAAGGCCTCACCAGAAACCAGCTCTACTGGCACCCTGGTCTGGGACTTCTAACTTCCAGAGCTGTGAGAAAGTAAATTTCTGTTATTTAGACCACTCAGTATGTAGTATTTTTTTTTCTGGCAGTCCAAGTGGACTAATGCAATAAGTATCAGCCTCATTAGCAGGAGAGGAGACCAAAAAGCAGAGAAATTGAATAAACCACATGAGGTTAAAGAACCCAAATAGGGCGCTCTATGTGTCTGAAGTCAGAGCCTGCATTTTTTTCATCACACAGGCTTTCTGTATAAGCACTTAGTCTTGCCCCATCTAAATCCCTACTCCAGGGAGAAATTGGGGCTTTCAGCAGCTTTTTAGTCCATGCATTGTGGCTCAGGCATCATGAAGACGTAGGCTCCCTGTGGACGGACACAGCTCCACCATCCATCTCTTCACTCACAGTTGGCACAGAACACTTGAGGATCTTCTATTTTAACCCATTCACTATGCAGACAAAACAGGATAAAGTTAAGGTCACGGAAATTAGATCAGTGGCTATCTTTTTCTAACTAGGATGAGCTCTTTCCCAAAGTTTTTGGTACTCCGTAGCTCAGAAATGCTGTTATATGCATTTTTATAAAACACTAAAAATTAGTTATTAAGTCACCTGGCAGGATGCCAACTCTGTTACAGTCTGCTTTTGACACAAAATTCTGGCCTGAACTGCTCTTCAAGGGCCAAATCATTTTTCTTGAAACATAAAACACATGTGAGCGGATCACGACAGGCTTTACACATAGACATGGATCTATAACTCTTGCTCAGTGGGACCCAACATGGGATCCGCTACCTAGTTATGAAATAGTGCATCGACAGTAAGTTCAGCGTCCCGGGGAGGGGTTACAGAAGTACCCCAGTTCAGCAGGAGTGCAGATTAGCTGCCATTTATAATGTTTCCTTCCCTTGGAATCACATATCATTAAAAGTTATACTGAAATGCATTGTAGCCTATTTTTAACAGTCAGGCAAAGGGAGAAAACATCATATGAAGGATTCTAAATAATTTGGGAGAAAATGTACCACAAGCTTTAAAAACTTTCTTGGATGAATATTGTTTGTTTGAGAATGAATTAAAAAAAATCTAATGAAATGAGGGAGGCTGTTTGGCAAACTGAAAGTAGCTTAGAGCAGCCCCACCACCTCCTGCCCAGGCAAAGGAACTGAGACATACCCTCACCCACTGTAGAGTGTGTCTTCTGACTGACCAGAAGGGCTGGTGAAAGCACCTGAAACCTGCATAGCCCAGCAGTGCTTGAGCTGAAAGAAAGGAAGATAAAGCCACTAGTTTGCAAAGCAAATCAGTGGCCCTGTTTGACCAAGGAACATGGGGTGCAGGTCCACTCAAGTTAAAACAACAAAGAGCTTTACTAGTTTTAGAGCTATTGTTTTTCACTGTGCCTGGGCAGGGCATTTAAATCATAGCCCTGCTTCTTGCTAAATATAGCCCTCAGCCTGTTCAACTGGGGAACCTAACCCAAGCATATAGGAAGCTGCATAACCCACATAATAGTCCTACATACAGTGACACTTGAACAGAGAGCACAGCCTCTAACTTCCCCCAGCTGCAGAGCAAAACCAGTAGCCTCACCTGACCAGAGAATTTAGTGCACACTCTGGACTGATTCAGGTCCACAAACAATAAGTTGTACAGGCCTTGAGTCCCATCCTGCTGCCTTGCAAGGCAGGGAAGCTAATTCTTAGCCCCATTTAGTAGGGAATATAGTCCTCAGCCCCATTCCTCTACTAAGCCTGACCAGATGATCCAAGGAACCATGAAGCCCATCCTTCAGCCTCAGATAGGGAACCAAGCCAGGAATCCCATCCAGCTGTTATCAACTAGTAGCATACCTCCATCTCATCCTCAGAAATCAACATAGACCATACTCAAAAATAGACCATAATAGCAAGTCCCACCTGCCGAAGGGTATTACCAGCAGACATACCCAGAAGCCCAAACTAAGCTGACTGGTAAAGAACTGTCTCTATGCCAAGACAAATCTGTAGAGTCTGGAAGAAGAGCCCATTACTCAAATGCACAGATACCAGTGTAAGAAATCAAAGATCATGAAAAATCAGGTAAATATGACACCACCAAAGGAAACTAGTACGACTCCAAAAACCAACCATAAAGAAATGGAGACCTATGAACTGTCAGATAAAGAATTGGGAATAATCCTCTTAAAGAAAGTTAGTGAATTACCAGAAAACAGACAGATAACTCAATGAAATTAATGAAAAACAATGAGTTAAAAAGTGAGAAGTTCAACAAGGAAATAGCAACCATTAAAAAAAAAAAAAAAAAAAAAAAAACCAGAAATCAATGAGTTGAAAACATAAGAACTGAATTTTAAAATTCAACAGAGTTTCAAAGGTAGACTCAACCATGCAGAAGAACCTGGACATTAGAAATTACCTGGTTAGGGGGCACCTAGGTGGCTCAGTCAGTTAAATATCTACCTTCAGCTCAGTCATGATCCCAGAGTCCTAGGATTGAGCCCTGCATCAGGCTCCCTGCTCTGTGGAAAGTCTGCTTCTCCCTCCCCACTGCTCGTGCACTCTCTCTCTCTCTCTCTCTCTCTCTCTCTTTCTCTCCCTCTCAAATAAATAAATAAAATATTTTAAAAAGAAGAAGAAGAAATTACCTGCTCAGAGGAGCAAAGATAGAAAAGAATGAAAAAGAGTGAAGAAAGCCTACTGGATTATGGGCCACAATGAAAAGAAAGAATATTCACATGATGGAATTCCAGATAAAGAAGATAATGGGACAGAAAGCATATTTAAACCAATAATGGCTGAGAATTTCTTGAACCTGGGAAGAGAAATGGACATCCAATCTATGAGGCCCCAAAGACCTCAAATAGATTGACCCCAAATAGGACTACACTGAGATGTATTACAATTAAATTGTCAAAGGTCAAAGACAAAAAAAGGATTTTAATATCAGCAAGAGAAAAGAAAGAAGTTATATACAAGGGAACCCTCATAAGGCTACTGATGGATTTCTCAACAGAATCTTTTCAGGCCAAGAGAGAATGGGATGACATGTTCAAAATATTGGAAGAAAATAACTATCAACCAAGATTTCTATACCAGGATGAAGTTATCAATGAGAAACAAAAGAGGGATAAAGACTGTTTCAAACAAATAAAAGCTAAGGAAGTTCATTACCCCCAGACCTACCTTACAAGAAATGCTAAAGGGAGTTCTTTAAGGGGAAGTAAAAATGCTAATTAAATCATAAAAATGCAAAAAAGTAGCGTAAATCTTGCTGAAAATGGTAAATAGTCATAGTTAGATTCTGTAATATGGAAATAGTAGTGCATAACTCATGACTCTAATTTAAAAGGCTTTTTTAAAAAGATATAGCAAAAATTACCACAGCTACAATTAGTTACACAATATAAAAAATATGTATATTATAATAGCAGTAACCTAAAAAGACAAAGAAGAAGAAAAAGTATAAAATATAACAATTCTATTGAAGCTTATTTGTTACCAGCTAAAAATAGTTTGTACAAGTGTAGTATATTTATGTAAGCTTCATGGTAACCACAAGGAAAAACCTTGTGATAATTACACACACACACACACACACACACACACAAAGAAAACACGATAAAGAAGTCAAAGCATACTGATACCAAAAGACATCAACACATACCAAAAAAGACAGGAGGATAAGAAATAATGGATTTACCAAACAATGAGAAAACAATTAACAAAATGACAATAGCAAGTCATTATCTATCAGTAAATGCTTTAAACATAAAAGACTTAAATTCTCCAATCAAATTAGAGAATTTAATTGCATAAGAATTAAATAAGAATTGCATAGAATTGCATAATGAATAATAAGATTCAACATATGCTGCCTGCAAAAGATTCACTTTAGCTTTAAAGATACATGTAGACTGTGAGTGCAGGAATGGAAAAAGATATTTCAAGCAATGATGATGAAAAGGAAAAAAAAAAAAAAGCAGGAGTAGCTCCACTTACATCATACCAAATACACTTTGAACTAAAAAATGGTAAAAGAGACAAAATCAATATACAATGGTAAAGTATCAATACATCAAGAAGATACAACAGTTGTAACATTTATGCATGCAGCATTGGAGCATCTAACTATATAAAGCAAAAATTAACATATTAAGTTTGAACTAAAAATGGTAAAAGAGACAAAATCAATATACAATGGTAAAGTAACAATACATCAAGAAGATAGAACAGTTGTAACATTTATGCATACAGCATTGGAGCATCTAACTATATAAAGAAAAAATTAACATATTAAAATTAAATTAAACAATCTGAGCCCAAAGTTAGCAGAAGAAAGCAAATAATAAAGATTAGAGCAGAAATAAGTGAAATAACAGAAAAACAATAGAAAGATTAACACAACTAAGACTTGGTTCTTTAAAAGATAAACAAAATTAGCAAACTCCTAGTTAGATGAAGGAAAAAGAGAAAGTATCCAAATCAATAAAACTATAAATGAAATAGGTGTTAAAATGGATATCACAGAAATGGAAAGGATCATTCATGCGTGATAAAAACTCTTAACAAATTAGGCATAGGAGGATAATATCTCAAC
This sequence comes from Canis lupus dingo, assembly GCF_003254725.2. NCBI lineage: Eukaryota > Metazoa > Chordata > Mammalia > Carnivora > Canidae > Canis > Canis lupus. The sequence continues at coordinate 49,204,446 of NC_064258.1, read as the reverse complement.
ATAATAAAGCCGGAATGACTGGCCCACAGCTACCATTGTATGGTGAAAGGTTCAAACTTTTCTCGAAGATTAGGAAGAAGGCAAGGATTCCCATTCTCACCACTCCTATACAACACAGTACTGGAAGTCCTAGCTAGAGCAGTTGGGCAAGAAAGAATAAAAAGTATCAGAATTAGAAAAGGAGGAGCAAATATTTCTCTATTTGGAGATGTCATGATATTATATATAGAAAATACTCAACACTCAACCAAAAAATTGTTAGGTATAATCAATGAATTCATTAAAGTTGCAAGATACAAAATTAACATGCAAAACTCAATAACATTTCTGTAGACTAAAAATGAAATTCCTGAAAAATATAGAAATAAATCTCATTTATAATAGCTTCAAAAACAATAAATACTTGGGATAAATTTAACTAAGGAGATGAAAGATCTCTACATTAAAAGTTGCAAGATATGGTTGAAAGAAATTGAAAAAGACATCAATAAAAGTATCCCATGTTCATGAAATTGGAAGAATTAATATTGTTAAAATTATTAATACTATCAAAAGCCACCTACAAATTCAATACAATCCCCATCAAGATTGCAGTGGTGTTTTTTTACAGAAGTAGAAAAAACAATACTAACATTTATATGAAACTTCAAAAGACCTCAAATAACTAAAGAAATTCTGAAAAAAGAGCAAAGCAGGAGGTCTCACACTTCCTGATTTCAAGGTACACTGTAAACCTATGGTCATCAAAACAGTATGGTACTGGCAAAAAAAAAAAAAAAAAAAACAGACAATTAGACTAGTGGAGTAGAATCACTAGCCCAGAAATAAACCCAGTCATATATAGCCAACTAATATCTAAGGGGGCCAAGATTACTCAATGAAGGAAAGACAGTCTCTTCAACAAATGGTGCTGGAATAATTCTTTTACATTCACATGTAAAAGAATGAAACTGGGCCCCTATCTTACACTACTCACAACAGTTAGCTCAAAATGGATTAAAGAATTAAATGTAAGAACTGAAAACATTAAACTCTTAGAAGAAAACATAAGAACAAAGTTCCTTGATTTGGATCTTGGTAATGATATTTTGGATATCACACCTAAAACCTCAGCAACAAAGTCAAAAATAAACAACTAGGACTACATCAAACTAAAAAGTTTCTGTTCAGCAAAAGAAACCATCAGAAAAGTGAAAAGGAAAAAAAAAGAAAGAAAGAAAAGTGAAAAGACCACCTGGGTGGCTCAGTTAGTTAAATGACTAACTCTTGATTTCAGCTCAGGTCATGATCTCAGAGTCCTAGGATTGAGCCCCATGTCGGGCTCTGTTAGCATGGAGTCTGCTTGCCCCTCTCCCTCTGCTCCTCCCCCTACTCACACACACATTCTTTCTCTCTCTATCTCTAAAATAAATAAATCTTTTTTAAAAAGTGAAAAAGCAACCTACAGAATGGGAAAAATGCAAACCATACACTTGATAAGCGGTTAATAGGCAAAACATTTTTAAAAACCTCATAAAACTCAATAGCAAAAAACAACCCAATTAAAAAACCCCAATTTAAAAATGGGCAAAGGACCTAAGTAGACATTTCTCCAAAGAAGACAGATATATAAAAGACCAACAGGTACATGAAGAGATGTTCAACATCGTTAGTCATTAGGAAGATGCAAATTAAAACCACAATGTGATATTACCTCACATCTGTTAGAATGGTCATTATCAAAAACATAAGAAATGACAAATACTGGCATGGATGTGTGTGGTAGGTAGGATTATAAATTGGTACAGTTAGTATGGAAAACATTATGGAGAGTCTTCAAAAAATTAGAAATAGAGCTACCATATGATCCAGCAATTCTACCCCAAGAACTTCACACAAACAGGTAACAAAAACACTAATTCAAATAAAGATCTGCACCCCCATATACACAGCAACATTATTTGCAACCTAAATGATGTAAATGTCTGGTTGATGAATAAACGCATAAAGAAGTTGTGGTATATAGGGGAGCCTGGGTGGCTCAGTCGGGTAGGCATACTACTCTTGATTTCAGCTCAGGTCATGATCTCAGGGTTGTGAGATGGAGCCCCCATCAGGCTCCTTGCTCAGCAGAGTCTGCTTGGATTCTTTCTCTCTCTCTCTCTCCCTCTGCCCCTGCCCCACACTCTTGTCTCTAGAATAAATATTTTTTTTAAGAAGTGAGATATATATTTCATATATATGGTACAATATTATTCAGCCATAAAAATGAAGAAATCCTACCGTTTCTGACAAAATGGATGGATCTCAAGGTCATTATACTATGCGAAATAAGTCAGATAGAGAAGGGCAAATACTATACGATGTCACTTATATGTGGAATCTAAAACAGGAAAAAAATAAAAAATAAAAAAATAAAAGAGGAAAAACAAACTACTCGTAGAAAAAGAGATCAGACTTGTAATTGCCAGAAATGGAGGATGTTGGTTGGGGGAATTGAAGGAAGGGAGTCAAAAGGTGTAAGTTTCCAGTTACAAAATAAATAAGTGCTAGGGATATAATGTACGACAGCTAACACTGCCATACACTATATAGGAGAGTGAAGAGAGTAAATCCTGAGAGTTTTCATCAGAAAAACAACTTCTTCCTTTTATTATTTTCAACTTTTTTTTTTCCTTTTTATTTTATCTATATGAGAGGACGGATGTTCGCAGAACCTACTGTGGTCATTTCACAATACACAGAAATCAAGCCATCATGCTATATGCCTTAAACTTACACAGTGATTACTTATGCAGTCCATTATTTCTTAGGGAAGCTGGAAAAAGTAAATTTAAAAAACAAAACAAAACCAAAAATCCCTGTACTGGAAAGCATGAATGAAGTTGTTGTGGTTCTTTGTGCAAGAAGAGATCGATAGAAACTATAATATTAGAGGATGGAGAGAGTGCTCAGAAATCCCCAGCATCTACAAGTGAGGGAAGTAGATCTTCAGAAAGCTTCAGAAAGAAGAACAGTCAGTAGATACGAGTTTAGGGCAGAAAGGGAGAGGTCAATGTGTTGGCTCCATTCCAAAAACTTTGTGACAAAGACTTTGTCACACTTCCTGTCCAGATTATTATGGTGCACTAAAGCCACAAGTCCCAGTGCCCACAGGGGTTATGTTACAAGATTAAATGGGGCCTGCTCCGGCCAGCTCCACACCCACTGCCGAGCTCCCATTCATTGCTGCCATGCAAGAATGCAGGCCCAGTGTTACTAGACGCTTGGTTATTTTAAGAAACCATACAAATCTTGATTTTCATGTAAAACATCCTTTCATAAATGTGTAAGCTATTTTTTAAATGCCATGTGGTTCAAGAAAGACCTATCTGTAGGTGAAATTTCCTCTCAGATCTCTAATATCTTTTGTCCTCCCCTGTGGTCTCCTTGATTCCCTCCCGATTCAGGTCATCAGATTCTAAAAATCTATTCCCTTCCTTCATATCAGTGCCCTGGACAAGAGTCCCCTTATTGCCTTTATTGTGATTTTTAAATGTTTCAGCCTTATACTCAGGACTCTCTCTCTAGTTCCCCTAGCCTCCTTCAATGAAGTTTTTTCACCATGCATTTTGCAATGGGAATCTGGGATCCCAATTGGACATTATATGTATTCCCTCCCCACCCAGTGAGATCCACGCATTACTGCATTCTCACCTTAGTTCTTAGTGTATCCTCTTTTTCCTTCTTATTTATAATCAACTCCCTATAGATCATCTGATCCTTCAAGACCTCATTCAGACCCCTGAGCTCCCTTTCCTGATTATGCTCTTCCTCTTCAATTACTCTCACATGAAACTTCCAACATAGCTCTTCTCAGCCTGTATGTCATACTGTTTTTGGTGTTTTACGGCTGTCTCTCCCACTCAGCCTGGAGATTTTAACTCAGCATAAGCAAACCTCTTCTGTAAAGACCCAAACAGTAAATGTTTTATTTCATTTTGTGAGCCATGTGATTTCTGTTGCACCTACCCAGCCCTGCCATTGTGGTTGGAAAGCAGCCATAGACAAGATGTACATAGGTGTGACTATGTTCCCATAAAAGCTTTATTTATTTATTGGTTGGTTGATTGATTGATTGATTGATTGATTGAAAGAAAGAAAGAAAAGAAAGAAAGAAAGAAAGAAAGAAAGAAAGAAAGAAAGAAAGAAGAAAGAAAGAAGAAAGAAAGAGAAAGAAAGAAAATTAGCTTTGGCCTGAGGTCCACACTTTGCCAACCCCTAATCTACATGGGCCTTGGTCTTGTTGTTATGTAATAGTTAATGTTTGTTAGAGAGTGAATCCTTCAAAACTCAATTCAAGTTTACTTCTTTTGTAATCTTTCCTTGCCACTCAAGGACACAGCAATATTCTTCACTTCTGAACCTCTACAAGTACTTGTTATCCAGATACTTCATGTGACTGTCACGATCGCTGTATGATAGTCACTTAATGCTGCTATGATGAGTGAGGGTTGATCTATATTATTTCTAGGGTCCTTTGTTCTAAAATTCTGAGTCAATCCATCATCTTGTACTGCCACCTACTTGTGTATTTTTGTCTTTTTCTTTCCCTCACATGAATTATAAGCTTCTAGAGAATAAGACCTTACCCAATTTTTCTTAGGTTTGCTAAAATGCCTAATATGGTGCTCTTGTCACTGTTCATTCATTTATTCATTCAACACATATTTTTAGATCAGTATGGTATGTGGTGCAGACACAAAAATAAGCAGATTGGAAAGAGTCCGTGTTGCCATCGAAGTCAGTCTATTGAACTAATGATTGTATGATCATAACTAAGATGAATGCTCTGAAATGAAGTGCCTGGTTTTATAACAATATTTCATAAAGAAACTGAACGAATCCTGGAGTAGAGGCAGAATAAAGAGCAGGGAAGTCTTCCCTGGGGAAGGAATGCGTGAGTCAGGGCTCACTTATTCAGACAGTATCTAGTCAGTGCCGATTATGTGCCAGACACTATGCTCGGAAGTTGGAATATAGTATTGATCTAAACAGACAGAAGTTCCTGCCTTCTTAGAGCTTGTTTTCTAATGGGGGCTGAAGAATGAGTAGAGATAGGATAGAGGGGGAAGAACGTTTGAAAAATATCTCAGAAGGAAGGAACAGACATGAACAAAGATTCTGGGTGGGAGGGGACATGGCACATCCCAGGAACTGCTCGGCAGCACAGCTGTAACTCAGAAAGACCCAGCTACGGAGGTAGACAGAGGCTGGTGAGGCGAGGTCCCATAGGTAATATTACCATCTAATTTATTCTATAAAACAGAACACTCTTGAGAGTAACGGAGGCATTCTTAATCATCACAACAAGCAAAAACTGGTATGGTTCCAGCCAACTGGGAGGTATCAATATCCTACTCTTGGTCTCATAAAGATCTTTACATGACCACAACATTTTTTTCTTAAAAGATCACTTGATTCCTGTGGGTTACTGATCTGAGGAGGAGCTGTATCACTGTGGGGAGGCCAGTTGCTATGTCATTACAGAAACCCAAGCAATAGGTGAGTGTGGCTAGAGCAAGGCAGTGAGCAGCGGTGGGAATGGAGAGGAATCAATAGTGTAGGTATTTTGGAGGCAAGTTTAGCCAGACTGGGCTGACCTCATTATTTGTTATAGAAATGAAGGGAGGAAAAGATGGTGGTGAAGAGGAGATGGAAGGTTGTTCTGGCGGGAGGATAGGATTTAAATAGAGGTTCAGGAGGGCACCTGGGTGGGTCAGTGATTGAGTGTCTGCCTCTGGCTCAGGTCATGATCCCGGGGTCCTGGGATTGAGTCCTGAATCAGGGTCCCCACAGAGAGTCTGCTTCTCCCTCTACCTATATCCCTGTCTCTCTGTTTGTCTCTAATGAATAAGTAAATAAAACCTTTAAAAAAAAAACAAAATAAATAAAAATAAATAAATAAAAATAGGTTTGGGCACTTTGACCTACTCTCGGCATCAGCATCTGAGTCCCCAGGGAGTGTTACAAACGCTGATCTCGATGAATCTGAAGACTGGGGTGAGCACCAACCACTTCCGTTCATGATTATTAGTGAGAGTATCACTAAGGCTTTGATACCAGAGAAAACTGGGTGAAGCTAAAGTGCTCCCCACTGGGCAATGAGTACCTGTGTGTGCTCTCATCACAACTGAGGACAGCATTCACGTACTTTGAAGAAAACTGGAGAGCTTGGCAGCTTTTGTGGCTCAAGACAGACTGAAGAGCAAGGATGCAGGGGGTGGTTCAGTACTGGGTACTGGTTCGACACTGGGTACTGGAGTCAAGAGTAAAATGTAATCGGAAATGACAACCCAACCAGCAAATGAGAGAGCAGAAGCCGTGCTATGTGGACATTGATATTTCAGAGACATTTAGCTGAAATACTCAACCAAAGCTATATTTGGAAGCTGCATTTAATACATAATTCAAAAACCACCTTCACTCACTGCAGTTTTAAATGAGATGTTGAAATGGTTGTCCTTTAAAAGTCCAGACTGACTCTTCATGATCATTTCTCTCGGCCAGTGTGGAGAGCATTCTGCTCAGTTCTCTGAGACCTTTCACTCAACCTGATTGCATCTGACCAGGAAGGCCTCGGTAAAGATGTCACTTCCACCTTCTACCCCCAGGCACAGTCAGGGAGGAAAGCCGAAGAGACTTGAGTGACCAAGGCTCTCAACGGAAGGTCAAGAATCCTTTACCCCTTGCTACCAAGGCTTCATGTTGCTTCATTCTTAGCCTATTATTTTATTCTGTTACTGAGGATCGCCCGTTTACAAAACTGTCACATGTAAAACATCCCCTTGTCTTTCCATGCAAAAAAAAATTCTGAAGGAAAAAAAAAATTCTATGGAGAAGCCTGAAAGATGAGTCTTCATGTGTATGTAGGCGCTGTGCTTGGTCTTGCAATATCCTGATCACCTTGCACCTCTGGAAAACCCCCACCTTAAATAAATATGAAATAAAGATGAACAGTTCCACCTGCGACAAATACGAACTACGGATTGGCTGTAAAATGTTGTACCTGGACTGTTCTCAAAATCAAAATATTCAAGCACATGGCCATTTTAAAAGAGGCAAAGAAATAGATTGCAAGGCATTGGAAGATGTTCATGATAAATTATTAAATCAAATATTAGATTATAAAAGAATATGCTCAGTATGATTAAATTTTTATTCTTCAAAGAGCTACAGAGAAGGGTTGAGAGACTATAAAGTAAAATCCCAAAAGTAGTCATCTCTGGAGAGTGAAATTAGTTACAATTTTTATTCTCCTCTTTTGGATTACCAATATCACCTGAATTTCTTATAATCATGCACGACTTGTATTACAAGATAACATATATCTTAAGATATAGCATTCAATAGTCATAAATATGCATGGGAGCCTCACCATAATGCCATCCAGTAGGTGAAACAGGACTATAATAAGGCCGATTTAGTGTAATGACTAAGAACGTTGACTCCAAAATTGGGCTGCCTTGCATTGCCACCTTTGGTGATTTAATTAATCTCACTATGCCTCAGGTGTCCCATTTATAAAACAGGGCTCCTAATAGTTGCTAACTCTAGAGTCGCTACACAAATAGATGAAAAACGTGCTTATAAATTCTTAACCTATAGAAAGTGCCCAATAAACATTAGTTAATCTTACTCGTCCTTAAAGATATATTTTCCTGAATAGGTGTCAGAAAGGATCTACGGTGGCGTGTTACATTTTGTGGACAAAAAGTGCTTTACAGAAGGCAGGCTCTAGCGAAGATTGATACCACATGCGACGTAGAAGAAGTGGTGTATGTGAATCGTTAGCCAGAAGGACTGACATTTCTTGCCCCTTGCATGCAATTATCTCTAAGCCTCCTTGATACTTCTAAGTAGCTCTGGCTGCCCACGGACTCTTGATCCATCCCAGGCAGAAATTCCAGCACTCAATCGGGAAAGTATACCTGTTTCCATTCCTGAATCTGTAAGGTCACTCAACACTGAACTGGGGCCTCTATTTTTGGATGATCCCTGATAACTTCAAAAACGGTCATTGACAAAAACAAAACCTCATTGACTCTGTCATTTTGTTGGAACTAAAGAGAGTTTGGGGTAAATCTATATTCATAGAAACATAACTGTGTTTTTTAGCGCTGTGTTCAAAAGCAAATATATTCACTGAAAATTTTCAAAGCACAATTATGTTATTTTCCCCCTTCGTTATCTGACTGAAAAAGTGTGGGAGGTGCATCTGAGTTGAGCTGGTCCTACAAATCTTGTTTTTGACCTCCAGTGAAATATACAGCCGTCACTGTCCTGTCTTACTACCAAGGGCTCCAGAATGTTAGACTCAACAATTAGACATCGACAGCCACCAAATATATGACAATTAGATGGAACATGATATTCTCTGTGTTTTCAATGCCAAGGGCACACAGGAACCTATTTTTTCCAGAAATTTTAAAGCATAAACATGCCCACACATATGCAGTACTCAATCCACTTCATTCTGGATTAACTTAATGGACTTTATTATGGTGAATTTTGTGCGGATTTTGTGCAATAGAGAAAAAAATTTCTACTTCTTGACAACGTAATATACTAGACCTGTTCTCTTTTTTGAGATGTCAAATATCTACTTTATTATAGTGAGAAAGTGACAGTCAATTTAAATCAAAATTTATGGAGAACATTAGGAGTTGGAAGGACTTTGGCTAATCACTATAATGTCCCCAACAAATGGTAAATGAAAGCATAAGGAAATTGAGTTAACACAAGTTAAAAGTTCACATACTTATGGAATTATATTAGAAGACCTACAACTTAATTAAATTATCTGAAACTGCTCATTTAGCATCTATTGTACTAGTGAACATTTATGCAATTTTACTGTTAGATATATATTAAGTAATAAGTTTGGATTGGGTCAAATTGGGAGAACCCTAATGAGGCAGAACAGGGGAAAGTTTAATCCATCATGAAACATCATCCTGAATCTTTTTATTGAATATTATAGGCAGAGATTTCCCTAGTTGGTTACTCTCCTATATCTATCATTCTGACATTTTGAATAATTGAAAAATCAAACAAGAATTTTGTACGTGAAAAAAAAATCTGATGGAGAAGAAATGTGTTATTGATCACTTAATCTTTTATTTTTTTTTAAGTCTCATATTTGCTTTATTAACTGTAGAGGTTCAAGATACGGTGAATGTGGGCAATTTAAAAATTAGAGACAGAGCTAACAGATTTACACTGACAATAATTTTGTGGGATGTGGCAAAAGACATATTTACTTGTAAAGTCACATAGTTAATACTTGGCCCTCAGCTTTGAATTCATTTAAGGCCCATAAATTCTTTTGTGGTTGTCTTTAGAAAATTTTTTTTTTTTTTAGTACAGTTGACATAATGTTACACTAGTTTCAGGTGTACTACATAATGATTCAACAGCTCTATGTCTCTCTGTGTTTTGCTGTGCTCATCACAAGTGTAGCTACCATCTGTCACCGTGCAACGCTGTTACAATTCTGAAATCCAAGGTGTACTATGCTGTAGAGTTGTTACTTTCAAAATACTGTTAATACACAGTGCAGGATATTCAATAATGGAATAGATGTGGCATTTCTTTCTTGTACAGCTATTAACTTTGTTGAGAAGAGTAGAAAGCCTTCATTACTGAGGTCTACCACAAAATACACGTGCGTGCTTTTTCCAAGGGTACTTGCAGTACGCCCAGAATGCCAAAGCAGCTGGGAAGCTTGTGCGCAATTGAAGAAATGTGACCTTTAATTCAGTCTTTCATAAACAATTTAGATGTAGAACTGAAAAAAAAAATTTTTGAGTCATAAAACCTTTGGAAAAGTTCTGCCATTTTCTTCCTTTTCTGATGCAATTCGAAGTAAAGAATAAATCAGTTGCCGTAATACTTGATAACATATACATGAACACCCTAAGAAATGAATAAGAAAAAATATGGTCTCCCGCAGACTTGTTTCTAGCTGCTTGCTGGGGGAAAAAAAATAAGCTGCCTCCTCTCCACTGCATTTAGAGAATTAATTCTCATATGAAATGAAAGGTCCCGTCCAATCCTATTTCACGGTAGCTTTGAGTGCTTGACTGTACCAAAGCAAAGGGCATTATTTGATTGCTCACTGTTGACATCACTTTACACCAGAAGGTGGCAATTGTTTTAATAATCACACTAACAAATCTGGTTTGCCTTCAGATTAGATTTTTAGAGATAGTGTTCATTTGGTTCTTGTCAAGAAGGCACCTCTTAAAAGTAGTGTTCGGCCATAGATTTATTTATTTTTCCACCCCCTTTAACTGGCTAAAATACTGTACCTCTTTTAGGACAATGAAATTGTCCTAAATGCACAATTTCTGCATTTCTCCTTATTAGGCCTTGTTTTTTCACTGAAGCAATTCAAAGAATGCCATTTAAGGTGACAACCATAGTGAAGTGATACCGTGCTAAAGTATAAGTAGAGAGTATCATTAATATTTCTCACAAGGAAAGCTGGTGAAGCATTTCTTCAGTTGACCATGGTCTCTGAGAGGTGTAGTGGTCTAGTAAGATTTATGTCGATACACAATGAAAAATCATTCACATATGAATCACACAGCATTTATGTCTAACTTACCTCTCAAGGTGGCAAAAATCCTATAAATTCCTCAATTAAAACTGAGTGGAAGATAAAAGCCTTCCTGAAGCTCAGTGATTCACAAAAAGCCCATCAGCCTCCTTAACCAGATGACAGGATGCGCAGAAGCATCCAAAATACCAATACACTGTAACTGCCTGAGGATTGATCTCGAAGACAATTTCCCCAAATCTGTCATCTGAGCACTGTGGTCCATAACGTGGGGCAGAGAACCATGAGCTCTGTGAAACCCCAGCATTCTTTCCAGATGGTCCTTTCCCCAGCCTACATTACCTACATGACAAAAGGAGGAGAGGCCAGGGGTGAGCACTTCTTTTTTGTAAAACTGAGAACTCCAGACATTTGTCATCCCGAAAAAATGCCTGCCTCTCAGCAGGATGGATTTTGTAAAATTTTTCTCACTGCCTTTCTCTAATTGGGCTTCCTCGACTTTTCACACATCCGTTCTCCCCACAAGCCCACAAAAGCCAAAGTTCTCCGGCACCTAGTCACCAGTGGCAGGCCCATAAATCACACGGAATTGCAAAGAATTTTTTCACGTTATGCAATTAGCGCCTATAACGTAGAAAAACATTTTATAATATATAACATATTAAAGCAATAGGAAATAGCGTGTCAGATTGCTCATTAGTAAATTCTAATAATGGCTAACATAAAAATGTAACTATCTATTAATATTTTTTCCTCAATTTACGTTTAAAAGAAAAATATTGCAATGTCTTGTAGTATCCGTGCAATAACCATGTAGGAATTTATTATACCAAAATGCTCTGGCATGCATAAACTAGCATGAGCAATATGAAAATTTAAAGATAGCTGAATGCCCATTCTTTAATTTTACTAAAATAATGAAAAACATATATTAGTTGAGCTTACAAAACATGTAAATACTAATTCAAACGAAGCATCTATTTTGCACATATATATTGCATTTTTCTACTTAGTATTAAAAACCATTTCTCTTTTTATGCTTTGCTTGCTTTTATCCCCTAAAAGTAAAAAGAAATATGAATCTTGAAAATCATCCACCAGCCCTCTCTAACCTCTGTCATATTTAGCAAACTTTTCTCTTGAACTTTGGGGAATTACTCTCAATTGAAATGTGTAATCTAAATAATAGCTTATAAGTTTTATTAGCAGCATAAGTGGCTTCTAAATAGTTAACCTTCCTTCAAAATGTGTTGGCATCAAAAGTCAAGGTAGCTGAGGGGCTCCTGGCTGGCTCAGTCAGTAGAGCATGTGACTTAATCTCGGGATTGTGAGTTCAAGCCCCACATTGGGCATGGAACCTACTTTAAAAAAAAAAAAAAGAAAAGAAAAGAAAAGTTAAGGTGGTTGGGGGTTGGTTTATTTAGGGAGAAAAATATATGGATCTAAATATTAAATGATTAAAATGAGACATAGAGCAAGAATTGTCTTTTGCCTTCCAACCACTGGCCTGACCTGCCTCGCCTCCTGGAGAAGTCTGCTCTGGAGTCACACACAGACTGTGACACACCCAGACAGGACATTTCCCAGATACCACGCACATGCACACACACACACACACACACACACACACACCTCCCTTAGGGCCCCAACCTTGTAGGATACCAGTGAAGACACCATTCCCCAAGGATTAACATTTGCAAATTCCAAAACTCTCTTAATTAATATTGAAAAGAAAAGAAATAGGGGAGAGAAAAATTTGCTACCTTCCTTGCTTCCTTTTCCTGATGCATGTGTCTACCTGCGGTCATGCAAGCCCTTTAATACTGTATGAGACAACAGCAAAGCAGCTCTGCTGAGGAAGTGGAGAAAGCTGAAATTTATTCATTAGTTGCCTTTCAAATTCATTTTGTATGCTTTTTATAGGACAGTGTTTTCTCTTAGTTTTTGGTTGTTAGGTTTTTGTTTTGTCTTCGTTTTGTTTTGCTTTATTTCTGGCATCAACTAGGTTTGAGTTTGCTGTTGAGTAAGGAAGATTGAGTGGCAGATTACAGGTAGGGTACAGCAGTAAACTGCAGTAGAATTAGGTTATAGTTGCAAAAACCTTCTTACTCTCTTGTTTTGTTTTGAGTGTGAGCACTCTCAGAGATGAAATGGATCTCTAAATCACAAATTATAGCTCTGGGGAATCTAAAAAACATCTTCTAAATATAAAGACTACTGCACTGGAAGGTAGAAGGTCTTGGAAGTTACCAACTTGGCCAATTACTCACTGAGTATTTGTGAACGAGTCATACAACCTCTGTGGGCCTTGGTACTTTATTTCTAAGATTATTCCAACATTGGAAGTGAACATTTTGAGTTCTACCAAAGTGCGTTTGGTCCATGGAAGAAATATAACACATCTTTCTTCTTTAACTTGTGCTTCACACAGAAATTCAGGACAGAATTGTTCACCTGTCATAGAGAGCCGTGCATCCTCTCAGCGGGTCACTCAAACACATTCTGAGTTTCCTCATGTCCTCAGACTGTGCTCATGGTCTACAAGATTAGAGCTCCCATGATTGAATTTAATGAAAATGTACTGATTTTTAAAAATGCTTATTTAATGCTGATTTACAAAATTAGTCCTGTGAGCTAAGTCTGTTTTCATTTAAGGGTATTGTGGGATGGTACATGGGGACATCATTTAAAAATTTAAATAATACCCTTTTGGGGGGAACACACAAAACCACGACTGTCACCTACTCACAACTGAAGGCAAATTCCTCTTCATTGGGTAAAAATGAAGGCACATGATATAGTAAGAGACCATTTGGTGCTTGATGCCGATGAATATATGATAAGGAAGCCTCAGAACTATTTTTCTTGTATTAGGCTTTTAGACTATGTTGTGCCAACATGTGCTGGTTGAAGAAAAGCATTAATATTAATGAAGGATGGAAGTCTGAGATTTAGCGACTCTCACTTCCCGACCCCCACCGTACTTCCTTTCATGCTAAATCCATTAGTATAGATGGATCGACATTAATAAACAAGAAGGACAAAATAGCTCTCCATTCAGGGACAGTTTTACTTGACCCTTGGTCCACATTCCCCATCCATGGCCACAAGATGTTTGACCTACTCAATGTCATTTATTGATTGATTGATTTATTCTCTGTACTTTAAGATAATTTTTCCCTAGGTACCTCACACTTCTTATACTTAAAAGTGTATTAAAAAGTTAAAATCTCTGACAGGGAAGCCTTCAAAAATAAATTGAGGAGAGTATGTTTTCTCTGTAAGAGGAAGAGTATTCATCTCTGTAACCCTCGGGAGCCTTGTATACAGTTTTGCACAGTAGGTGCTCCATAAATGCTCACCGAATGGAACTGAACTGAATTGCATTGTCAGATTCTGAGCCATTTCATATGATCTTATTATCTCCTTTCTATCCCCCTGTAGTTATAGACACATACCTGAAGATACATGCATATATACGCAGTTCTAAAAATAATTTTACACCAGCAAATCCGGACAAAACATATAGTGAAATCTTTCTGTAGTGTGTTGATGTTGAATACTTTAAACCTTATATTTACAAATGACTTTTGTTGTTAATATGAAAATAACCATAGGGTTTTCTGGACCAAATGTAAGCTAAAACTCTATCTTATAGTTGGAAGGGAGCATATATAGTTCATCTGACTTTATGATTTTCAGAGTATTCCCTGTCACCAGAGGTTTCTTCAAGTACCTCGAGGACCACCAAGAGGCAGGAAGAAAAATAAAGGGGGCACAGGTAGTTTAAGGCACCCAGGCTCTGTCCACCCCTTTAACAGAGAAAGGTCACTTCAGTGTATTCAATAGAGTAATGCATTGGACTTTTCTGTAAGAATGCATTTAAGTGTTGGTATTCACTGCTTTAAAAATATTAAAATATTTAATATAAAGAGAGGGAGAAAGAGAGAGAGAGAACACCTCTCGCAAACCAGTAAGCTTAGGCACAGAGACTTTAGATAGCTTTGTCAAGGTTACATCACATAGCTATGGAGTGTATGACTCATGCCTAGAAATCAAGTCTCTTGGCTTCTGGTCCAGCCATAGTTTACCTAAGATGCAAAAACAAAACAAACAAATGAATAAAAAGCAAAACAAACAAAAACAGGCAAGAGAAAAATAGACATTCGCTGATTAATCTGGGTTACCCCAACATGAATTCTACAGCTATGACCACAGGAACTAAAAGGAATTAAAAATCAACTAACAATCAACTAAGACACTCACTTTGACCTGTACTCCCTGCTAGTCACAATAGTTGGCAAGAGGCTAATGCCTAGTGAGGCTTCATTGACTGTTGGTAAACTATGACACTCTCACACTGCAAAATACAAATTTTTTCTGCTTCTTAACTCTATGTCTACTAAAATATGTATACGATCATTTGATTACTTCAGAAGACTAGGATCTTGAATTTACTTCATTCCGTGATGTCCAAAATAAAAAATTTTGCTTAATTTATAATTGTACCCTTCAATTTGATACTCCTTGTACATGAGGTTTCATTTTCATAAATCAGTATTACATGTATTTATCTAGTGTCACACTAATTATTAGGAGTTTTGGCCAAAGCTACCAAATATAAACCCATATATATATATGGTTTTATATATATTTACATATATCATATATATGTAAACCATATGTAGTGTTATTTAGAAGTATCTTTGAGAAAAACAGTGTATTACTTCATAGTAAAATTTAATACTTTCCATGTGCTATTGTTTTTATAAAGGCAATTTTGACTCAGTCTATCTGATACCAGGCTACAACAAAAAAAATTATTTTCATTATTAACCAATTGAAATCTCATTAGACTTGAAGATTTTCAGAATCTGAAGAATTATTCATTTGATGATCAAGCTCATGCTTTTTAACTCAGAAATGCTCAATGACAACAAACTTTAGATTCTTTATGTAATATCTAAAGTTAATTCACCTTTTTTAAATGATTGCTCAAGGTAACTGGTCTCTTTATTTTAAAGGCAGTGAAAAAAAAAAACCTTTTAAATAAAACACTGGCCCAATCCCTGGGAATATGTAAGGGTGTGCTTTTGCAATGGACAGCAAAAGCAATAATGTTTAGCAACAGACCACCCCATAGTGGGAAATGCTTTCCAGCCTGCCTTTTGTCAGACCAACAGCTGTTCCATCAGTCAATTAGTGACCAGGGACAAAATGCATTTTTTTAAATCAATTAGCAGCCCCTCCAACTGAATAAAGATCCCTGGGTATGCTTTTCACCAACAAAACAAGAGCTAAGAGTGAATAAAGCTGAGGAGATCATAAATTCTTGGAAGTACAGTCCTAAAACCTGAGAAAGCCATACAGAGGTTGGCAGGTCATACCATGCCCTTGGCAGGGCTGCAATAACTCATCCCAGGCAGACAAGAAATACACACACACACACACACACACACCCCACACACAAGCTGTATATATACATATGTGTGTGTATATATATTTTATGTGTGTGTGCATTCACTCAGGGAATCAGATTCCTCATTAATTCTAATTAGCTGATTTTACCAACAACCTTCACTATAAGGAATCCATTGTTATTCAATATTCCGTGTTCAGTGGCGGAAATGCAGTCATGTGCCATTCCAAGATGGATATATAGAAGTGATTTATTACCTTTCATAAAATCATTCATAATTTTAGTATTGAACATACTTTCTGTCTTCTTTAGAGAAATAATGACAGTTATTTACTCTTTCTTCTTAGGTTTTTATCTTATGATCCCTTTGTCCTACTTCTAAAATAGTATTGTTATCCTAAATCTAATTGTCTTAGCAGAATGGTTTGAGGACGTGAAGATGTTTTAAGAGTACTGAGTTACAAAATTATAATTTCCCTTGGTAATAACAAATTTCGTATTCAGATGCCTGTATATAAAAGCTCTCACTAAGCTCACATTAGTTACCTAAGTATCAGAATGGGGAAAATTGAAGTGCTTAATTCCCACTCAGTGGAAAGAAAGGCATGATGAGTCCGCCCCTACAGCCAGCATGCCAGTGTGTATTCACTAGAAAGTATAGAGGACCAATTTGAGAAAAGCAGCTGAAAACTCAGCTTTTGCTCCAGTCAAGAGAACAGAAACTATACTGAGTATTTAGAATTGAAGAAATGTCATACTAGCAACTAGTGGGAAGGATGAAAGGCAAAGAAGGGCATACTGAGATAACCTGAACAACAGCAATCACTAGAAACAGCAAGAGCCCCAGGTAATAGTAACTACAGAAAGAAGTTTGCAGCCCATGGGATGCCTGGTGGCTCAGTGGTTGAGCACCTGCCTTCAGCCCAGGGTGTGATTCCTGTAGTCCCGGGATCGAGTCCACACTGGGCTCCCTGCAGGGAGCCTGCTTCTCCCTCTGCTTGTCTCTGCATCTTTCTCTGTGGTTCTCTTGAATAAATAAAATCTTTTTTAAAAATTTAAAAAACAACACAGTTTTTAAAAAGTTTGCAGTCCTGAGCTGGGGGACCAAAGGAAATAAGCGACATGTGGGCCACCTAACAGCTGAAAAGAGAGGCCCTGCCCATGTGGTGTTCACACCCCTGAGGTAAACAAGAAGAGTGGTTGTTCGACCAGCAAAGAGCAAATGGTTGGCAATGGTACCTCTGAAGGGCTTGGCATGGCTGATCTGTCAGGGCCAAAGGAAACCAGAGTCTAGAGCCATAGCTTTCTTCTTCTGTTGGGTTGGTGCTAACAGGATCTGGGATCAGAAGGCAGGTTTTTTCCCCTTCCTCCTGCCTTCCGGTGGTCTACCATTGGCAGCACCTTACAGGAAGCCAAGTGCAAAGGAGTGTGGCAAACATAGTTTGTAGACTCCCACACCTGACACCACAGAGCAAAATGTGGAAGTCACTCGAGGCCCAGAGACAGTAGTAGTAGTAAATACCCAAAACACATTTGTGACTGAAATAACTTGCCCACAATTCATTTTGTTCTTTAAAAGAGAGGTCATAGCGGGTTTACAGTGCCACATCGATCATTTGGCCTGGCAGTTGGTGAGTTAAATAGATTACTGCATCTGTGAGGAGGCACAAAACATCAAGAATAAGCTGGCATCTGTGCATTGTGAGAGTTTTTCTGCCCGCTGGGTGTTTTAGGCAACCACCATTCCAACTCCCAGGGGTAGAAATGCAATCTTCAGTCAGTACAAAATATTTATTAATATAATTCACTGCAACTCAAGGTTAAGGTGGAAACCCTCTGGCCTGCATAAAGGCTTTTCAAGTATGTAGGGCACATGAGGTTTGGCTGATGATAGGCAAAATCTGAAGTATACAAAGTATGTCTAGTTAATCCATGCCTATCTTAAAATCCCCACCCCTTGTCCACTGTGTACCAAGAAGCTGGATCTCTGCCAAACGTCCCAACTTCAAAATTATCTCTCATCTCCAACCTCACCTTCAACTCTTAATGCCACTCTTTGGATAGGAATGCCAGGTTCTCTGAAAGCAATTCACTCCAGTTTAGGAATGAACTGATTACTCTCCTGTGACCATTTCAAAGATGCTCGTATCTTAAAGTATTCCAGTTAACTCCAAATCAATCCTTATTGTCAGAATTTTAGAAAGGAGGGGCATATTGGAGAGCCATAGAATCTTACTCTGGATTTATTGGCAAGTGAGGAGGTTCTCCTCAATTATTGAGTTTGGAAGTTCATTAAAAGCTCTGAGAGAAGGATGGCAGCAGTAGTACAGTTTTTCAGCCTCTCTGAATCCACACTAAAAGCAGACAGAACAAGTAGATAGCAAAACCAAAAATCCCTGGACCTTTGCCGTGTTGCTGGCTGAGAAGTTAACCCATGCACACCACAATACAAGCAGATGTAGACAAGCCACCCACAGCCAAACAAGTGCAGTGTCCTAGCGTCTATATAGAAGGATGCAGCGTGCACTGACAGGGTGGCATCTGAGGAACCTGAGAACATGAGTATCCCCATGGTGGCCAATGTGTCTACTTATATTCACTAGAACGCATGGTCGACCAATTGGAGAATAGCAGCTAAAACTGAGAGAGTTTTGTACAATCTGATACCAGGTGATTGCAAAGGGCTCACACAGGCTAGAAGAGGTTGGGCCATTAGAAAGGCTCACAAATGACCCACTGGGGTACTCTTCCAGGACATGTCCCCTCCAGAGCCAAGTCATCCATCAGGCACTATAGCCACAGTGCCTAGGGCCCACTGTCCTTTTATGACCCTTGGAATGTTTGTATTTCCTTAAAATCAGAAGGAAAAAAATTTACTTTTAGGTCAAAGAAAATGTCAGAATGTATTTATCTTAATATTACCACAGCTGTAAAATATAATTTTTGACAGTTTTAGTGGAGGAAGGGATCCACAAAGGCCTGGGGCTCACAGAAGTCATAGTGCAGCCCTGCCTGGGGCCCCTTCAGAGATGACACAGCTGGGGGATGGGATCCATGGTGAGCAGGACAGCGACAGCAGAGTTGAACTCAAGGAAAGTCCAGACCAGAGGCAACATGAGAAGAGAGCCAGGACATCTCTGAAAGCCAGCTACTATACTTTTACTGAAAAGCAACAGAAGAGGGAGCTCTGTGAAATTAGAAAAGCTGTCTTGAATGCAGCCTCATTCTTAAAGTTCAAGAAAACAAATTTCAGATAGAAATACACAACAGAAAAGTATCAAGGTTAAATCTCACATAGTATTATGATGAGAAAAAGAAGAGAACAAGTAGCAGAATAACATCCTAACAGATAATGAAGGCACACTAGAAAGATGTGCCCTCGAAAACGATCAAAACACTGACCTGCTATTTCAAAATAAGCTAAGAGACATTAAGAAAATGATGCATGACGTGAAAGTGGAACACGAATCAGAACCAGAAAAATCTCAGAAATGAGCTAACAGACTTCAGGAAAGAATTCTAAATTAAAGTAAAAATCATATTAGAGATGAAGACTTAACCAGAAGGGACGAGAGCTTACCAACACAATAGACTATGTTTCAGGATAAATAGAAAGTGAAAAAGAGGAATTTTTAAACATCAAAAAGAAATGAAGAAATAGACAAAAGGGATTCAAGAGAAGATGATCAATATTGAAGAGAAGGAAATCAAACAAATGGTCAATAGGAAGTTTCTGAAGAAGCAAACAAGAAAATAGATTAAATACTGAAAATACTAACTCAAGAAAAGTTTCCTGAAATAATAATCTAGACCTGCATATTGACAGTGCACACTGCATTCCTGAGAATCCAGAATGACCAACATCACCACATGGTTTAGTGAAATTACTGAACTGTAAATATAAAGAAAAAAAATCCTTTGGGCCTCTTAGAAAATAAAATTCAATACTTATAAGGAAAAGAAAATTAAATTGCCATCAGACTTTCAACAGCAATGCTTTATGCCAGAAGAAAATAGAGTAGCATATTTAAAATAGTCAAGGAAAGAAAGTGTGACCCAAGGATTTGATATCTAGCAAAACTACCTTTCAAGTATAAAGGGCACAGTTAAACTGTTATCAACATGCAAGAACTCAAGGAATATTGTTCCCATGAGCCCATCGAGTAGAGAGAATGAGCTTATGCCTAGAGAGACATTAACTTAAGGGCTGGTGGTAAGCATTAAATATATATTTACCTGGAAAAGTAAGAGGAAATGAGGGTTAAAAGGCAGAGAGCACATTGTATAATGGTTATGTGTTCTGACAATGTAGATATGACTATTAAAAAGTGGAGGGAATATCAGAAGAACATATGCAAAAAACCCTTTTTTTAAATTTTTGGTATCTCATTGGAGGTGATATTTGTGTTATTTTGAGACTGTTGTGTATGTGATGAGATAAAACAGGTGCGTGATTATGGGATTTTCTAATTTTATCATTTCTTCTGTCCTTAAGAATTAAAACTCAAGGTATTAAAAAAGAGGAATAAGGTATAATAGGGAGGCACCTACAAAAGAATGGAAGAGTTATTGGTGTAATAAAGAAGTTAAGTAAAGCTGTACAATTGCAAGTTTGAATTAAAGCATAAATAGGAATTCATAAAGTATTTTATCTTTAAATGTCTGTATATATTTCCTAAATATACTGTGCACTAAAAAGGACTGGAAACAGTGATCTACCTAGTAGCAATGAACATCTTGTGGCTTTGAAAATCTCTTCTCACTGAAAGAAACCAGAATTTCTGGGACAAATGGCTAAAGGAGAAGAAACGTACAAGATGAACCTGCAATATCTTAGATTACAATACGAGGTAGCAAAGAAGCTATCAAAGACTACTAAGGTGATGTTAAAAGGATTCAAAGGCCAACAAAGAGGTCCCACCAGCCAAAGACTCGACAAATTGAACTCCCATAATGATCATCATTGCAATAGATTTAAACTCATACAATTTATTTGGATTTCTGAGTTTGTGAAATTTTTTTTTTCAAAAAGCATTAGTTATCTTCAGAATATAAGGAATTAACTCATTATCTTGAAAAATAATCAATGAAAGATTCCACTAAGTAGATAAATCATAGAGGAAGGAAAGTATTTATATAAGTATTCCACTAATAAATGAAAATAAAATGATAGAATGTCACTATTTTTGCAGCCTTCATGAATGAATGAGTATATATGGGCATTCCGCATTATTGGCTGCTAAGATCACAAAAAGTGAGAGAACCAGACATTGTGTGCCTCATAGTCTTGCCAAAAATCATTATGGAAATGATGACTAAACTAGAAGGAACACTAGAGTATATAAAGACACCTTTAGTCTTGCCAGAGGGATTGAACCTGGGTCTGATCCAGTCTCTGCATTCAGCTGCCAATTTGTAGGAAATTCAAAAAACAGAAGAACATGTTGAACTTCACCAACAGTATCAAATCAGCAAAACGCAGACGATGGGAAACTCTACGTGGGTTAAACAGCCCACGTTCCTCAATAAAGTGTAAGAAAATGAAAGGGAGCTAAGAGAAACCTATGGATTAAAAGTGATTTAAAAGACATATCAATTTTTTTTTTTTAATGGGCAAGACTAAGCTATAATTTCTAGGAATGCACATGAGTGAGATAAAACTACAAAAAGCAAGTTCCAAGAAGAGATGACTATAAAAGTCAGGATAGCAGTCATTTTTCCATGGAAGAGAGGGTGCTATGACTAGGATGGGGCACGGGAAGGCCTTGTAGATGGTTGACAGTGTTCTATTTCTTGACATGGGTGGTGATCACCTGTCATAATTTACTGAATCAGGCATTTGATTTGTATGTTTTCTGTGTCTCTGTTTTATTTTACAATGAAAAGATTTTAACACGTAAAAAGTCCTTAGAGCAGCTTTCTGCTTTGCTGTTATTTCTCTTGCTAACACAATTTTGTTTAAATCAACGTCAACAACTCTACCCCTACCATACCTCACTATGCGCCATCTTCTGAAGTGTTTTTTTTTCCCCCTTATTATATAATTAACGAATATTTGTCAATTGTGGCTTGCTAGACACCTTGCTCTGGGGCTGTTGCTGATCCTCCTCTGGCAAAGACTGTTAGATCATGTGGGGTCCTTATTCACAAGAGAAAACTAGCCTGTAAGATTAGGTATTACATTACTGCTATTGCTGAACCTTGTTTATGACATTGCATTTGTGCATAGACAGCGTCCCAAAACTCTGTTCCTATTTAAATATAATGTATTTGGAAGCCTGGGGGGAAAAAAAAGCATGTGTCATGCTTATAGACCACAGCATGATGGCTTGAGCCATACTCTGGAAGGGTTTATATGTAGGTCACTCTCCTTTGTTTCCTTTGTCTTTGATACTCTACCCACAGTTGCTAGAAGTAAAGATGTAGAGATTAGTTCAATTTAAACATATCAAGTTTAAAGTAGTGAAGTAGTGCAGTAAGCAACATAGACCAAGGCCTTCATCTCTTGGGCCTGCATTACATAGGTTCATAATTGGAGAGCTCTGAGGGTCCCCACCACCATCACAGCTAATACCTACTGGGTGTTTACTCTGTGCCACATACTGAGCTAAGCACTTTAGCACCATTGTATCTTGTTTGATTCCCACACCAACCCACAGAATTAGTATTAATACTATCCTCATTTTCCGTAAGAAAAAAATGAAGCCCAGAAAATCTAAATAACTTGCTTTAGATTGTACAGTTAAATAAGTACTAGAGTCTGGAATTAAACCCAAAGCAGCAATTCAATCAGAGCCCAGGACCCTATGTGATCACTAGTTAAATCAATAAATATCATCTCTATTGGAAAATAGGAATGTGAACGAGAGAAGGATAAAGAGCAAGAATAGACAAATGATGGCCCTCCAGCCATATCCGGTTACACCATCAATTTTTATATGGGCCACAAGTTTGGAATGGTTTTCACATATTTAAATGATTCAGAAACATATATGAGGGATACTATTTTGCGATGCATTAAACTTACATGAAATTCAAATTTCAGTGTTGATAAAGTTTTATTAAACACAGCCACGCCCATCTGTTTACATGTTATCTATGGCTGCTTTTGTGCCACAGCGGCAGTTGGATAGTTGCAACAGAGACCATGTGGTCCACAAATATATTTAAAACATATACTTTAAAAAAAAAAAAAACATATACTTTTTAGAAAAAAAGTTTAGTGACTCCTGGCCTAGAGAATAGATGGATGAATTTAAAGAAAAAGGAGAAAAGGACAGTAATCCAGAAGTAGTAAGGCAGTGGAATCCTTGAGCAAACGGAAGCTCTGAGTTAAAGCACAGAACAGAGGCAGGGTGGCCCGGGGAACAGCAGGAACAGTGGAAGAGAAAGCCAGAGGAGCTGAGGAACCATAATTCGAGAGGAGCACACATGTCTTACCCTTGTTCCATGAGACTTGCTCTAGAGTGGTTAACTACGGCAGACAGGTGGTGTTGTATCTTATTTCCGTTTCCATGTAATAAACTCCAAGTCAACTTGGAGATAGTTAAGAACAACTCTGTTTCTGGTAACATGAAAGAGTCTAACACATAACTTGGCTTTCATTCTCTTTTCTGACCCCAGATTCCCTTGACTCTGCCACCATGACCACCAATGATAATGTCTGATGTAAGTGCATGATCGCAGAGCGTGGTGAAATGCTCTCCAATTCTCTGGAATGTAAGGATCATAAGTCATCTTTTCCTTCCCACTCCAGTGCTCCCACCCAAGATGAGATCTTACAACCTCAGTTTAAATTATCCAAACATCCATTTCTTCATGCATTTCCCCTACTCTAAATCATCAATGATTATGCCCACTACTTATAGAGTGAAACCCAAACCTAAGCTCTTTTCCATAGCATGTTGTCTTCCCACCATCTGACTTTAGCCCAACCCTCTAGACCTCTGTTATGGGAGCCAGACATCAAACCAGTTGAGACTGTCACCATTAGAATCTGGCAGCTGGGGCTGTGTTCACAGATCTACCCTGTGGCCAATACACTGTGGTCAAAAGGGAAACGTAAAAGGAGAAGCAAGATGGCTGGTATCCAGAGCTCAACTCTGAGACCCAAGCATGCCTGGGCAAGACCTAGCTCTCAGAGAGCCTGAGCAGAGGCTGAAAGTGTCTTGGGGTCCAGTCCCCCTATTATAGTACCATACACTCTGGAGTAATATCTGATACTGAACAGGTGGATACAAACCAAGTGACTGCAACCATCAGCAGGACATAGCTGTGCAGGTGCCCAAGACTTTAAGAAAATTCTAGGAATTAGGCTGAAGAAGGAAACTTTGAACTTTCAGCTAGTGAGGGCATGTAGGCTCCAGCAGTTCATTAAAATAAAAGTCATAAATAATACTTAATATTCATAATAATCATAATAATATTTAGTAAATAAATTTAAAAATTAAAAGGTCATAGCCTGTTGGTGTTCTGGAGAGGTGAAATTGGTTTTGACTGTGGCAATCAGACGACCTTGTATTGGGAGTTATCCTTCCGGGTGTCCTTGCAAGATTGGAAACCCCATGAAAACAATGCAATTGATTTGCTAGACTTGTTCGATTGATCTATACATCCATCAATCAGTAGCAACGATTAGGAGACATAGATTAATATTTGAGTGTGTGGGATGTCTCATCTAACCTCATAGCCAAGACTCAAAATGCTCTTTTTAGGAATTTTATCTCATTTTCGCAAATGATACAGGGGAGGTCCTTTCCCAGAAACTCCACAAAATGAGCTAAAATTGTTTCAGAATCACAGGTATGTGGTGAATCAATTCTGGGATCTTCCCTGGTGCCATACTGTCTGGAGTGTGAGACTAAGTCAGAATAGAGTTAAGAGCGCAGGCTTGGGTATCAGACTATAGGTTGGGCCTGCCTCTGCCTCAGAATCTGTTTGACCTTGGCCAGTTTCTTAGCCTCTTTAAACTTGCAGTCCCCTTATCTGAAAACTGCAATCAGAATTGTGCTTATCTCCAAGGGTTAGTGGGAGGATGAACAGAGATAAGCTACATCAAGTCCTTAGGAGAGCATCTTCCACTCAGTAAGTGCTCAATAAATGTTCTCTATCCTCTCAGCCAGCATTATCTTTTACCCCAGAAAACCAGATTAGGAGTAGCGACTTAAGGAGACAGTATTACAGTGAATTAGTTTTATGAAAAATTATAACCATTTTTGGGTTTTTTTCCATCAAAAATAAAGAATTTCCAAAAGAAAGATCTTTTTACAAGTCTAAAAGGTGACACACTTCAAAAAAAATTCATTTCACAAGAGACAAGAGGCTCACATAGAATTAGACTCGATGGATGATCTTTGTAAAATTTTTATAAATACATATATCAGTCTGCACAATTTGTAAGAAGTAGGCTCACCACCTAAAAAGTCCCTCGTCATATAAATATGCCTAGTGAGTTCGTTTTTGAGAATTAAAATGTAAACTCAGCTGAGACACACATTTAATATTGCCCGAGGCATTGGATAAATATTTTAAATACTAAAATCTGGTAAGAATAAAGGCAGAAATCAATTTGTCTTTCATTTCACCTGTAAGATCATAATTAAGCACCAAAAAAAAAAAAAAAAAAAGAATTGTACATTTATCCGACAGCATTAGTTTTGAATTCAATTGCCCTGATAATGAAATTTTTTAACTCAAACTTATAAATTACAATGAAAGGTAAAGCAGAATGGAATACCAGTGAACCTACAACCCTGTGCTCACTTACATCTTCACTGTTAGACAAAACTCAACTCTCAAAGACCTGCCATCCAAGGCTACCCATCACTTATCACATTCCTACATTGGTGCCTTTTTTCTGCTGACAGCAAAGCCAAAAGAAAGGAATCCCCTTCAATCAACTTCAGAAAAACTCCCCCTTTTGAAATCAAAGCCTGACTGTTAAGGCTCTTTTTAAATGATTATGGCTGTATCATTATAATAATGGTTATAAGAAGACTGAGTGACAAATAATACTTGATATCCAGATGACCCCTTTCAAGTTTTCTGTAATGTCACTCATAAAATTAAGATGAGCCCTGTCTTTCTCAGATTGACGCAGATATGCAAACGACCTTTAATGTGTCAGGTGTCCTTTTTGTTTGCAGATACTGCACTCTGCATTCTTCTGGAGTCAGAGTCAGGTTTTTGAAAGTAAATCACAGCTCTCTCACTGAATGCATGTAAAAGATGGTAAAATGTCAGTGCCTCCCTTTGGCACCTGCCCAGGCTTGCACCAGTGAAATGCTGGTAAATATTTAATAGCCAGTGGGATTGGGGCCTGATTTGTACAATTTGCCCATTTTTATGGTGGAAATACTCCTGCCCTGACCAACGTCAACATAACCATGTGATGTCACCGACCAGGAGATTGGGAAAAGATACACACAATCAACTACCAAACTGGTTGTGAGCCAGTGGCAGCACACTACTGGCTTGAACACAGATTCTTTCCTGAACCAGTGTGTCCCAGTGGGAAACATGACCTCAGACTGGAAAATCAGGAATCCCAGTGAAACCAGGTGTTTGTTATTCAATACAATACCTTTAAGCACGGCCCAGCTGCTTCTATTTTTGCTCAGTGACTATCTCCACTATAATACTTGGAGGTCAGTGCTTTCCTAGGACCTAGAAAGTGACCATCACCCTTTTCTGTGAAAAGCCAGAGAACAGAGAAAGGAATTAACTCCTTCCTTGAGCCTTTCTAAAGGATCACCCAGGGTCATCATTTTTAGTTCTTCTTTATACACGTTGGATTATTTTCTAAGCACTGACATGACCCAGGAAACTGAACACGTGAAGATCCTGGGATTTCTATTTCTTCCTCCCAGGATTTTCTGGCATATTTGTTGTAGTAGGTCAAGTTAATTTCTGCTAAGATTGGGTCCTCATTCTCTAGAATACTGGTACTCAGCTTAGAGAGCACCTGGAAAACTTGCTAATTGATGCAGCTTCCCAACATCCCCCCTTCTGATCCAGTAGGTTTAAGTAGCCACTGAAGCTGTATTTTAAACAGTTGTCTCAGGGACTTCCAATACAGGAGGTTGAGTCTGGGCCCACTGCAAAGAGTTTTGATCAACTAGGAGGTTTTAAAGGGAACACTGAACCCACGACTACCCTCATTTCCGACACCAATTACCTGTTGAGGGGGTTCCCAAAACCACTGTCACTTTTGATAACTCCCCAGAGGGCTCAGAGGAATCACTGAAAGCTATATACTTGAACAGTAACAAAAACCCGATTATGGCTTACTGTAGGATAAGTGTGCATAGGGCAGAGGCCAAGAAAGTACCAAGCACAGTGCCTTTACAGTCCTCTCCTAAGAGTCAGGACTCTCCAGGATTGATGTGTGACAGTACATCTGAGTATTGCCAACCAAGAAAGGTCATCCATGCCTCAGTATGTGAAGTTTTTATTGGAGTGCTATTATGTAGGTAGGATTGATTGCCCCTCATTGTTGATCCCAGTCTCTAGTCTCTTGACCCAAAACTCTCACCCTAAGTCACCTAGGTGATCTTTCTAGCCTCCACCCTGGGTGTGGTCGGCTCCTACCTATACCACATTGTCACTATCTGCCAGCCCAAAGTCCCCAGGCAAACAAAGATCACCTTCAGGGCAAAGGACAGACTTCTTCCAGAACCAGAAGTTACCCCCACCTCCTTTGCAAAACACCCTCAAAAAGTAACTTGCACCTTCCCTTAGGAGTCAGACTTTTTTGACTTTGGCAAAAGCATCTTGGCCATCTAAAATAAATCTCCTTTAGCTGAGCCTTTTGCCTGAGGCTGGTGAGAAGTTTGCTCAGATTTTGTTTCTTCTGTGTGGTGCCAACCCATGAGCCAAGACCTAAGATAGTTTTTTGAGAGTTTTCAGGATTGTTTAATAAAAATATCAAATATCAGATCCAGATCTGCATCCCTTTGAAGCTTGGCACATAATAAGTGCTCTGTAAAAGTTTGCTAGTAGTAGTATCAGCTGTGGAAAAACTGCCAGAGTTGGTTTACCATGTGCAAGAATATAAACCAGAACCATAGTCCAGGTCATGGGGCAGCAAGGACATGTGGATATCCCAAGATGGAAATGGGGAGTCAGCTGGGGAAAAGATACAAACGGGGGACCCTGCTACAATGTGGCCATAGGATTAAGCTAAGATGTGTTCATTTGGAACAAGGACTCCAACCACACTTCCCAGCTCACATCAAACTTTGACCCTCTTCATCTAGTCTGTAGTAATCTGAAATACATTCTACTGCAGGGACCTTTCCTTATTGAACAAAAAATAGAAACACTGTCCCTCTGGAGTAACACGGCTTGTTATTCCAATGAAGGATATAAGCCCATCTGTGAAGTCAGCAAAATCACAGCCTTTTCAAAGAGGGCAAACACTTGCCTTTTTTTTTTTCTTATGTTAATGACATTTTCTGAGTGAGTTGAAGAAAATCTGATAGGAAGTTTCTTGATTTACTGAGTAGGCTTAGATATTTTCTTTATGATGCTTAACTTCAAGAGACAGGTTCAGTCAGAGTCACTGTATGACTAAAGGACTTATTTCCAAATAGTTGTGCAGCTCTTAGAATAATTCAATTGTTACTTTACCCATTTTTTAGATAGGTAAGTGCAATACAATGAAATGCTTAGCATTTTCAAGGAGCATAAATCAAAGTTATTGAAGTCACTTTAAATTTGTTTTGACATTTTCTGTACTTTATCACAATCAGAGAAGCACCTTATATATAGTACAAGGAAAACAAGTGACATAAGTTTTGATTCTGTGCATCAACCCCTCCAATCGCTTGAGTCTCTTGAGACTTGCCAGCTGCTAGACGAGCTTCCAGCCTCAGCACATGCACAGCTGCAGTGAGTACCCTCTGCCTTCCACATCTTGCTCTTACCCACACGCTCACCAGAAGTTACAGAAAAGTTTTTAGCTACTGATAAAATGTCTACAGTTGTGGCAATTCACATGTGGCAATTAACACACCTATATTATGAAGGTTTGATGGCCTCTTAATAAGGGAACTTGAGATTCAAGGAATTTGTCCTTTGTTTCATGGAAGCTTTTAGGCCAAAACAACTGAACCAGGATCACTGTTTCCTCTATAAAACTGTAGAATAGAGAAATATAAGCTGGTCTTGTGACTCATCCAAATAAGGGGTTAACTCGCAAGATAACACAAATCACTCAATCTACAAAAACACATTCTGGATTTCATCATTGTCAGCATTTTGGCTCACTCCTGGGAGTATGAAATGAGTAAGATTCACTCCCTTGCAAGAGTTTGTAGTCTAATACAGGGAGGGATGGGTAGACCATAGAAGCAAGTAACCCCAAATATATTGGCCAATGGCTATTCAGGAGGGATTAAAGAGAAGACCAAAAAGTTGTAGGATGGAAATTAATACGACTTTGCAAGACTCAAAATATAATCTCTAAAGTCTTTCCATTTCTGTGCTTTTTTTAAAGATTTTATTTATTCTTGAGGGGCAGAGAGAGGCAGAGACATAGGCAGAGAGAGAAGCAGACTCTATCCCAGGACCCCGGGATCATGACCCCAGCCAAAGGCAGATCCCCAACCACTGAGCCACCTAGGCACCCCTGTGCTTTTTATTAAGCAACCTAGAGACTGTCATTAGTAATCACTTTAACTAAGGAATAACCTTACTTTGTTATCATATTAGCATTATGAAATAGAGAATTTATCATCAGATGAGCACATTTATGACCATATTTAACTCAACTTATTATACCTAAAGTATTTTATTGCCTGCAAAAATACAAAAAATATTTCACTGTCTCATATTAATATTTGATTAGCATACCAATCACACCAGCTTTCGAATCTGTAGTTAATTGATGCAGCCAAAAATTAGGCCCCACATCTACAAAATACCCATTAGGTAAATGGAATTTTTGATGATTATACCAACATTTTGACAAGGAAGTATTTCATATCAGATTGATGCAAATATAGTGATTATGCTATAATTTATGTAGAATCAGTGAGATTTGGACTCATGTAGACAAATAGTTTCAGGTACTGATACATCCTTCACACAACAGGAAAAAAATATTAAAGTTAACCTCATACACTATGAAAGCAACTATAATTAATTAGAATTTTTGGGGAAAGAACTGATAAGAAAATCAATACATTTCAGCATAAAGACCAGGTGAAAAGAGATGCACCATCGCTTCCGCAGTGTGTCTACAGTACTGTAGCCTAGAACAGGGCCACATCTATACCTCTCAGATGCCTTGGTTATGTGATGGAATTTAGGACACCATATTGAGGTGGGATTTTCACTTTCCCCTTTGTCCTCAAGATCTTGTTACAGAAAGTACCCTGTACAATGTGTTGATGATTTACAAAGGAAGGTGAATTAAGATTAATAACCCTTTCCCCTCAAATCACATGCGTAGATGAGGCTTGGAACTCGTTGTAATTGTATCTTCAAGAATAGGATTGGCAAACTATGACCTGTAGGCAAAATCCAGTCTGCCACCTGTTTTTTTTGTACAGTTCCTGAGATAAGAATAGGTTTTACATTTTTTTAAATGGTAGAGGTAAAAATAATAATATTTTGTGGCATGTAAAAATTATGTGAAATTCAAATTTTGGTGACCATAAGTTTGTTGGAATACAGCTATGTTCCCTCGTTTGTATGTTATCTAGGATGGTTCTCATGCTACTGTAGCAGAGTTGAATAGTTCTTATAGAGATCCTATGGCCTGCAAAGACTAAAACTATTTACTATCTGGCCCTTTATAGAAAATGTTTGCTGATCTCTGTTCAAGAAGACAGATAATTTGAGCAGCTCTTCTAGGATCTAGGAAGCCTAACCCAGAATTATGAAATGGGGTTTTCAATTTTGGCAGAGGGATTAACAGTGGTAAGAAAAATCTTCCCCTATATGATGTTAGTATGACGCCTGATGTGCTTTCAAACTAAAATAGGGGAATTCACTGAAGACGTGGAAAGACTGAACAGGCACTAGCAATTTGGCATAATTTAGAGCTAGGCCTGCCTGAAGTTACAGGGTTGAATCCAAGGACCAAACAGATGATCCAACCTACAGCAACTCTAAGACCATTATAATTTATTTGGAGTACACAACTCTTGGACTATGATTTTTGTGAAAACATACAATTTCTGGGCCCTTTAAACAGCCAAGAAGCGAAAGTGATATTGTTAGCATATGGAAAGCTTCTGGGTAGTTTTTGTAGGCATTCTCAATTTCTTGTAATCTAAAGTATGTCAACCAATAATAGAATACAAATGGCTATGTACAATTTTCCTCATAGTTTCATAAGAAAATTATATAGATCTCCACTGAAATTTTTGGAATAAAAGGACTCTAACTCTATATTTACAAGTTTTCTTTTTTTCTTTTTTTAATTAGCTTTCCTTCAGAGCCAATTTAGTCTGACAGGTAAATCAGTATTTAGGGACTTTTATTATTCAGGCATTAGTGCCAGCTTCTCTTCACACACTGTAGTACTCGGCTCCCAGAAGCAATAAACCATAATGGTCTCACTCACCAAGGCCTTTTAATTCATGGATCATAGACATGATAAATCATAAGAACTCCTCTGGTGCCTTTTTGTCTAGAATGGCCAGATTCTTGAAAGCCAAATGCTGAACACCTTTTTAAATGGCATCTTCTCAACTGACGAAGGATGTTCATATTCAAGAACAGAGAGAAGGTGTTTACGGACGCATGTGTAATAGAAAGACAATAAATTTTGAGACAAATGTTGACTTCCAAATAGCTAGGCTTCTATGGATACATGACAAAAGAGCTTTTTCTTAACATACCTTTGGGATTCCGCTACCATCTCCTAAAGCCAGTTTCCCCATTTCAAGGAGGAAGCTGCAGGGGATTTGTTTTCTTTTCTTAGTAGAAAGTATTTTGTTGGGACGCCTGGGTGGCTCAGTGGTTGAGCGTCTGCCTTTGGCTCAGGGCGTGATCCTGGGGTCCCGGGATCGAGTCCCATGTCGGGTTCCCTGCGGGGAGCCTGCTTCTCCCTCTGCCTGTGTCTCTGCCTCTCACTGTGTATCTCTCACGAATAAATAAATAAAACCTTAAAAAAAAAAAGGAAAGTATTTTGTTTGTTTGCAACTTTACTGAGACACAATTGATGTGTAACATGGTATAATTTTAAGGTGTATAGACTGTTTTGATCTACATATATATTGCAAAATGATTACCACAATAATAGTTAACACATCCATCACCTCATATAACAATAGTTGTCAGGTTTTGTGTAGTGAGAACTTTTCAAATTAAGTTTTTAAGCAACTTTCAAGCATATACCATTGTTAACTATAATTACCATGATATACATTACATCCCCAGATGTTATGCATCTTGTAACTAGAAGTTTGTGTCCTTAGATCATCATTATTCATTTCCTTTCAACCCCCTTCCCCCGGCAACCACCAATCCACTCTCTGTTTCTATGAGTTCAGTCTTTTTTTTTAAGATTTCACATATAAATGAGATCATACAGTATTTGTATTTCCTTCTTTTCTATGGCTGAATAATATTCATATTTGTATGTATATACATTGTAGTTTCTTTACATATTCATCCATTCACAGATTGCTTCCATAACTTGGCTACTATAAGTAATGCAATGAAAGGATGCATTGCAATAAAGGATGCAGATGTCCTTTGGAGTATGTTTTCATTTCCTTCAGATAAATACCCAGAAGTGGAATTGCTGGATCATACAGTAGTTTTATCGAAAAATTTTGAAGCTCCTCCATACTGTCTTCCATAGCAGCCTTCACCACATGCTCTCCCCTCCCAACCGTGATGGAAGAAGGTTCCCCTTTCTCCACATCCTCGTCAGCACTTGATATTTGTTGTTTTTTGATAATAGCTATTCTAACCAGTGTAAGGTGGGACCCCATTGTGGTTTTGATTTGCATTTTCCTGACATTTAGTGATGTTGAGCATCTTATCATGTATCTGCTGGCCAATAGAGATAGAAAAATATCTATTCAGATCATTTGCCCATTTTTCAATCATATTATTTTAGTTTTGTTTTTTTTTTCTCTTTTTTCTATTAGCTCTTTATGTAGTTTGGATATTAATCCCTTGTCAGATACGTGATTTGCAAATATCCTCTCCTATTCTGTAGGTTACTTTTTTAATTTTGTTGATTATTTCTTGAGCTGTTGATAAGTTTGTAGTTTGACATAATTCCACTTACTTATTTTTGCTTTTGTTACTTGTGCTTCTGGTATCATATCTAAATATCATTGCCAATACCTATGTCAGGGTTCTTTTTCCCTACGTTTTTTGTTTTTTGTTTTCCTCCAGAGTTTTATGGTTTCAGGTCTTATATTTAAGTCTTTAATGCATTTGGAGTTAATTTTTGTGAATGATGTAAAGTAGGGGTCTAGCTTCATTCTTCTACATGTGGATTTCCAGCCTTACAGTACTATTTATGAAGAACTATCTTTTCCCCATTGAGTAATCTTGGCTTTCTTGTCGATTATATACATATACATGTGGGTTTATTTCTGAGTTCCTGATCCTGTTTCATTGGTTTATTTTGTGCCAGTACTATACTGTTTTGTTCACTGTAGTTTTGCATTATAGTTTAAAATCAGGAAGTGTGATGCTTTTAGCTTTGCTTTTCCTTTTCAAGATTGCGTTGGCTATCTGGGGTCTTTTGTGGTTCCATATAAATTTTAGGATTTTTTTATTTCTATAAAAATCGCCATTAGAATTTTGATAGGGCTTACTTTGAATCTATAGATGTCTTTGGATAGTATGGACATTTTAACAGTATTAAGGCTTCCACCCCATGAACATGGGATATATTTCCATTTATTTGCATCTTCGCCAATTTCTTTCATCAATGTCTTATCATTTTTAGTGTACAAAATTTTATCTCCTTGGTTAAACTTACTCACAAGCATTTTATTGTTTTTGATGCTATTGTGAATGTAATTTTTTCAGATAGTATGTTTTAGTATATAGAAATACAACTAATATTTATACATTGATTTTGTATCCCAAAACTTTATTGAATTAGCTTATGAATCCTAACACTTTTTTGGCAGTCTTTAGGGTTTTCTATGGATAAAATCAGGTCATCTGCAATTAGAGATTATTTTGTTTTTTCCTTTCCAATGTAGATGCTTTTTATTTCTTTTTATTGACTGATTTCTCTGGCTTCAACTTCCAGTACTATGGTGTATAAGAGTGGTAAGAGGGGACATCCTTGTTTGTACCTGATCTTAGGGGATTGTTGAGTATGACATTAGCTGTGGGCTTGTCAATAAAGCTTTTGTTACATTGAGGTATGTTCTTCTATACCCAATTTGTTGAGGGTTTTTATCATGAAATAAGATTGAATTTTGTCAAATGTTTCTCTGCATCTATTGAGATGTTCATATAATGTTAATCTTTCATCCTGTTAATGTGACATATCACATTTGTTGATTGGTGAATGTTGAACCATCCTTGCATCTCAGGTATTTGATCATAATGTGTGGTCCTTTTAATGTGTTATTGAATTTGGTACCACTTTGTTGGGAATTTTTGCATTTATATTCATTAGGACCTGTAGTTTTCTTTACTTATAGTGTCCTTATCTGGCTTTGGTACCAACATAGTATTGGCCTTATTAAAATGAGTTTGGAAGAGTTCTTGATGAAAGAAGTCTTGGCGTAATTCAGTATAGGTCAGAAGATCCAGTTCATTTGGCTGTAACAGACAGCCTCAAGAAGGTATAATAACAGAGGAAAGACCAGTTAACAATCTGGTTACTAGATTTAACATTAAATTCACCTTGTCTCCCAGACCGCATAAAGCCCAGGCTGGGTCACAAATAATATAGTTTCTCAGTTTTAAAAGTTCTGTCTAAAACCATTAGAGACTCCCAACTCTGGGAAACAAACAAAGGGTTGCAGAAGAGGAGGAGGGTGGGAGTATGGGGTAACTGGGTGACAGGCGCTAAGGAGGACACTTGATAAGATGAGCCCTGGGTGTTATACTGTATGTTGGCAAACTCAATTTCAATAAAATATTTAAAAAATAAATAAAATAAAAGTTCTGTCTATAAAGCTAGAAAAATTCTATCCATGATACACAATGCCTTACCTCCTTTTCTTTCTTCTTTCTTTACATCAATAAAATTAATACATTTTTCTCCTTTCTTTTAAGTATTTGGGTTTCTATTGAAATGACCACAGATAGAGTTTGAACTCTCTACCCAGGTGAACTGCCTTGCCCTCTCTTTGGGAGCAGTTTATTAAAGCATGTTGACAGACTTGCCCCTCTTTCCCAAATTCATCAGCTGATGGGGAACACAGATTTTTGTACCTAGTATTCATCTGACTAGGTTCATCAGATGAATTTTTTTAAAAAGACAGCATCACTAACAGTGTTTTAAAATATTCTGACCCTTTGTAGCATCAAAGTTAACGCTAGTTTATAGGATTTCATTGGGTCTTCACAAAGAAAGTAATCAATGACTATTGACATCCCACAGCACAATAGGTGTTAAATTATAGCTACTTATCTATGTGTCTGAGAGGATTTTATTTTACTCCTTATTTAATGAACATTTTCAAGGGAGGGAAAAGCTAGTTCTGGTTCCCATTTTCTTCAGTGTCCAGTAATCATCAAATACAGGAAACTGTATACAAGTTTGAGCACATTTGTTTTATACAATCATTTCAGTTTTGCCTTTATGCTAATCATCATCCCAGAATCTCCACTGAGTGATGTTCTTTAGGATTAGCTGTAAAGACCTTGGAGTTTCAGCTCGATATCGATTTCCCGTTGGATAAATGCTGTTCACACTTAGTAAAAAGGCCAATATTATTGCTAGTTAAAGAAAGGCTAAGAAGCCTGTTCTAGTACTGACAGTCTGGATAACATGTTTGTAAGACTTTGTTAATTCTATTTAACAATGTTATTAAATAAAGACTTGCTTGTCTTCTTCATCTGCAGATCATAAAATGTATAATGATATTCACATTTTAAAACTTAACTGCTATTCTCAAGGTTAAGGCACATTTATGCTTATCTTTTAAGAAGCTGGCTTTTAGGATGATTTTATGATTTGCAAAATAGTTGGCACAGTTTAATAAAGAGCAATCAACTTTTATATAGACGTGACCCATACTTCCAGAGACATTATTTGAAAAATCATCCCAGTTTGTTTTCTTTGATAAATCATTAGAGATTTCATTTGTTATCTTCATTTTAGGAGAAGATTTAAGATCATCTTGTACTTTGCTTCTTTTTTTCCTTGGGTTGTTTTTCTTAAGGTCATTCTACAATCGAAATGAGTCTACAAAGAAGGGGAAAGGAAGGTAGTATTGCTATCTTGTAAGGAACTCAGAGAAAAGATTGAAAGTTGTGTTTTGGGACTAAGAATAGACTCCATCCATTCATTCTGTCCTTACTCTCTATTACTAGAGGTAATTGAGAGTTGACTGGACTTAAATGAATAGTGAATATATACCAAGGCATCTTTTAATATATAAATAGAAATGTTAGATTACTTTCAAGGAAGTAAAAATCTTACTAAATTTTGTATTTTCTTAAAATATAAGCCACCATGCTGGCAAAGTTAGTCTGAGACAAGAGAAACACTAAGTAAGGAATATAAATAAAATAAAGTGTGTGTGTGTGTGTGTGTGTGTGTGTCTGTGAGAGAGAGAGAGAGAGGAAGAAGAGAGGGAGAGAGGATGAAGGAAAAGGAGAGTAAAAGTTAAATGTTTGCTCTCTGAAGACATCATGAGGTGATTTAACCATTTTGATGGGGCTTTCTTTAAATGAACTGTTTCCAAATTTCTTAACCAGAATATGCTGAGCTATATACATAATGTAACCTTTTCCTAGGAATGCAGGGCCATCATTACAAATATCACACAATGACACTCTTAGAAGATACTGAAGAATGTCCAGATAGTTGCCCTTTATATTAACTAAAGTCAGGCAACCAGTTTTTTGGAAGAACTGTCTCCTTTTAATATATATCTATATTAATATATATATTAAATATATATAAGATAT
Source organism: Canis lupus dingo (assembly GCF_003254725.2). NCBI lineage: Eukaryota > Metazoa > Chordata > Mammalia > Carnivora > Canidae > Canis > Canis lupus. The sequence goes on along the minus strand of NC_064258.1, from coordinate 49,167,364 downwards.
ATATATATATCTTTGTTATTTTTAGTGCCTAGAGGTAGACTCTCTAATTTTCTTACCTAAACCACGACACCTTTCAAACCCGTATAACTAAAGTTATTAGAAAGATACAAAGTGAAAGCAGTTGCTAAGAAAGAAATTTAAAAGTTCTTGTGAGTGAAATGCATGGAATTTAGCCTGGGAATTTTTGAACCAGTCAAAAAAATGCCTTCTCTCTTCTTCCCCCTTCTCTTTCCTTTCTTTTTCCCTAACCATAATCCAAATTGCTGTACCATTAAATTCTATACATGAAATTCAGTGTAAACTTGGGGTGGGAATGACAAGGGGGAAATTGCAGTAAGGTGACACTAAAGATTGTTTATATGATATATGCATAATAAGGTAAGTGACTCTCAGTAAGAAACATATATCTGTATATAAATGTACATACATAGAGCATATAACTGATGTATAACATATATTTTCATTAAGTAAAATTAATCATGATGAGAAGCAGAATAAATGAGAGTTCTGTTGTTCTACATCCTCACCAGCATTTGCTATTGTCAGTGTTTTAGGTTTTGGCCATTCTCATGGATACATAGTGGTATATCACTGTTGTTTTTCATTTGTAATTTTTTTCTCCTTTTTAAAAAAGATTTATTCATTTATTTGAGAGAGAGTGAGCAAGGTGGCCAAGGGGCGGGGGAAGGGGAGCAGAGGGAGAGGGAGAGGAACAGCCTCCTTGCTGAGACAAAACCCCAAATGGGGCTTGATCTCAGGATCCAAGATCATGACCTGAGCCTAAATCAAGAGTTGGTCACTTAACCAACCGAGCCCGCTGGATGCCCCTGAAATTCTCTAATGACATATGATGTGGAATATCTTTTCATATGTTTACTTGCCATCAGTGCATCTTCTTTGGTGAGGTGTCTATTCAGGGTTTTTGCCCAGTGTTTAATTTGGTTATTCATTCTCTCATTGTTGAGTTTTAACAGTTCTTCATATGTTGTGGATAACAGTCCTTTATCAGATTTGTCTTCTGCAAATATTGTCTCCCAGTCTGTGACTAGACTCCTCATTTACTTGATGTTGTCTTTCACAGAGCACAAGTTTTGTTTTGTTTTTTCCATTTTAATGAAGTTTGGCTTATTAATTATTTTATTCATGGACCATGTTTTTGATGTTGTATCTACAAAGTCATTACTTTTATGGGCAAGGTCATTTGGTTTTCTGCTGTCATATTTTAGGATAGTTCTGTAGTTCTGTGTCTTACACATTGGTCTTTTGAGTATTGGTCTTTTGAGCCATTTTGAGTAAGTTTTTGTGAAAGGTATAAGACTTTTTCTAGATTCATCTTTTTATATGTGGATGTTTAGTTGTCCCAGCACCAAGTGAAAAAAAACTCTTTGCTCTATTTTAGTGCCTTTGCTCCTTTGTTGAGACCAGATAACTATATTTATGTGGATTTCTCAGCTTTGTATTCTATTCTCATTGATCTATTTCTCCATTTTGATACCACCCTGTCTTGATTACCATCTCTTTATAGTAAATCTTGAAGTTGGGTAGGGTCAGGCCTCCAAGGATGTTTCTTCTCCTTCAATATTGTGTTGATTATTCTGAGTCTTTTGCCTTTCCACATAAACTTTAGGATCAGTTTGTCAATATCCACAAATTACTTGCTGAGATTTTGATTGGGATTGTGTTGAATCTATAGATCCTACAATAGTAACTGATTCATTCAACACCTATGTATTGCATTACCTGCTTTGTGCCAGTCTCCATTCTGGATGTTTAGGATATTCCTTTGAAGATAACAAAGATCTTTATCCTCATGGTCCTTATATTCTTGTGGAGGTGACCTAAAAATAAATAAATAAATAAATAAATAATAAATAAATAAATAAACAACAAGCAAATAAGTAAATAAATAAATAAATAAATACAAATGGGTGTAGAGTATATATGTATATATACATATATAAAATAAATAGGTAGATTATCTGGAATGTTATAAAATAATAAAGAGTGGTGAAAAGAATATATACACTAGAGCAAAGTAAGTGAGGTCAAAAGTACCAGTGGTTAAGGGAAGACTGATTTGTAATTTTAAATAGGGCAGTCAAGTGAAGCCTAATTGAAAAAAAGAAATTTGAATAAAGACTTTGAGGAAGTGATAAAAGAAGTGAAAATGTCGGTCAAATGGATTCTGACCAAGTGAAGGGTGCCAAGCATGCCTAGTGTATTTAAGGAACAGCAAGATTAGGATGTGCCCAGTGGAATGGGGAAAATAAAAGGAATGTTCTAGAAATTGAGATCAAAGAGACAACAGAGTTTCAGATCATACAGGCCCTCAAAAGTCATGATGGGGACTATAGCTTTTGTCCTGAGTAACATGTAGAAGTACCCACAGGATTCTGAGCAAAGACATATTATCTGACTTCTATTTTAAAATATTCACTCTGGTTGCTGGGTTAAGGATTGACAGAAAGGGGCAAATATAGATACAAAGAATAGTTAGGAGGCTATTATAATAAAAGGCAAAAGATTATTGTGGCTCAGCATAACAGTGGAAGTTTAGAATAGGTCAAAACCTGTATTTATTTTTAATGTACAGCTACAGATCATTTCCTTATAAGTTAGAAGACAAGGAGCAAGGAGAGGAAGAGGAGGAGGAGAGAGAAAGAGAGAGAGAGAGAGAGGACCACCAAAGGTTTTGGCTAGAGTAGTTGAAAGTATTGGATGTGCCATTGGCTGAGCTGGGAAAGACTGCAGGAGTAGATTTTATAGTTCAGGAGTTCTGTTTTGCCCATATTTATTTGAAATTACCTATTTAGGCAACCAAGTAAAAATGCTGAGTAGATAATTGCATATATGAATCTGAATTCAAGGAGGCCGGGGAGGGAAGGGGAGAGAGAGAAAAAAAAGAGAGAGAAATCTGAACTGGAAATATCAATATGGGATATGTCAGCATATTAATACTACTAAACCCTTGAGACTGGAGAGTTCACCAAGGATATGAGTCTAGAAAGATAAAGAAAGAGGAAGAAGGACTGGGCCCTGGGATACTCCAAGATTAAGAATAAGAATAAGTGAGGGAGCCCGAAGTGGAGTGGCCGGAGAAGTAGGAAAAAAATCATGAGAATATGGTGTCCTGAAAGAGGAAAATCTGTCAAGGAGAGGAAAGTGGTAAACCGTGTTGTAATGCTGTAGGCAGAATCAAGTACAATGAAGACTGAGAATTGACCTTGGGATTTAGCAACATAGAGATCTTTGGTCATCTTGACTAGACTGGTTTCTTGAAAAGGCAAGAATTTTGATTGCATTTGATGAAGACATAAGGAGATCATTTGAAGACATCAAGTGTAGGCAATCCTGTAAGGTTTTTTTTTCCTATGGAGAGAGCATTAATGAATTAATTAATTAATTAAATTTAATTAAAAAGAGGCAGCAGCTAGCAGGGGAATCAAGATGAGACTTTTTGTTGTTGTTGTTTGGATTTTTTTTTAAGGTGGAAGAAATAACTGCATTTTTAGAATAATGACCAAAAAAAGAAGTGATTTGATAATGTTGATGAAAGGATAAAATAGCTGAGAGCAAAATATGATAATATTTGGGGGGATTGGAAAGACTATGTCTAAATAAATTTTTAATTACTAAGTGACAAAGTAAGGTCTACTCTGCAAATTGACCCTTTTTCTTTGCATCCCATTAAAAATTCTGACCCACTTAAGAATGATACCTATTAAATATTGATTTCTTATTTAGTTAACATAACTAGTACTGAATGTGTATTAGGCTTAACATACCATCTAAAATCAATTATATTTTTAAAGATTTGCAACAAAATGCATCTTTAATTGTAAGATAATTTTGAGTGATATTTTTGACCACTTGAGACATTCCTCATTCCATAGTTAGCTTTTCAGAAAGTAAAATAGGTTGAGTCAGCTTTCTTATCCTGAGCAAAAATGCCTTAAACCGAACCCCAGACCCAGGAGCCAAATAAAAAAGTTTAAAATGAAAATACAGTTCCACACTTCTCCAGCACACTCCCAGCTAAACTCATCCCCACCATAAGTGACATCAAGCAGATTCTCTCTAGGGTCCAATACCATGCAAAAAAAAAAAAAAAAAAAATCTATTGGTAATATCAAGGGATCAGACTGGAATTAGAAGTCAGGTGTTTTAAAATGAAGAACATCCTTGCTTGGGTGCAGGTTCAGTCAGGTAGATTCAGGAGGCTCCTCATCTCTTTCAGGGAAGCAAAACATTTTTGACACAAAAGTATATTCGCCCTAAAATAAAGTTATCTTCTTGCTTTGCCCATGAGAATCTGTTGGCTGAGCCTGCACATACATAAATGGCGTTATTTTTTCTTTCATCTGAAATCACATTGTTTTAATGCTTATGAGCTTAATTAACCATACCTACTTAGAGTGGAATCTGGAAGAAGAATCCCAAACAAAACTTTGCTTGGCTGCCCATTCCCATGACCCACAGGGTCTGATCAAAAACTCTATCTATAGACTTGACAGCCCTCGGTGCAGGGAAACCCAAGAATGCATCCCTCTCACCACATTCTCCACAAGAACACTTCTAAAGAGAGCTTTCCTGGGTAGAGTAGAGCTAGAGGTACTACATTTCAGAGCCACAAATCACCGATCCATATTTACAAAGGGTACCTTTCTTAAACAAGGCACCGCGTACATACATTTAAATGCATACGTGGTAATAAATGCATGTTAACGAAATCAATGCAAGTGGATTTATTTGTAGGAGACCATATACTGCAATTACACATAAAATCATATGAAAAATCAGGGACTTTCCAGGTACACTATTAAATAAAAATGATTTCAAAAATAGTTACCCACATGAGCTGCCTTTCAGTTTCTTAAGAATGTGTGCCTACAGGGTTAATATTATATATAAGGTAGACATTTAATGGATAAATTTAAAAGCAGCTAAAGAACATAGCATCCTGTGTATAACTTTCATAATTGTGCGTTCCTCCAGAGATAATGGGTATCATTATCAGCGGCGCCTGTCCTAGGAAACTTGGCAAGGTTATGATTGTTTGTTACAGCTTTGGTTATATTAACATACACATTAATATTTATAAATATTTGATGTCATGTTAATTTTTCATATAAGATGATTTATGTAATGTTGCTGTGCCCTGGTAGAGGGCATTTGCAATATGCTTCAAAAGGGAACTGAATTGATGCATGTTCTTTAAGGGAACTTGCCTGTATATCACTGTTCTTACAATGCATTATTCTGAACAAAAGTGTTTCAAAATAAATTATGTGAATTGTGGATTTACTCCATTAACATTTTAAATAAAACATAAAGGAAAAGATCATGCTGAAACTATTTGCTGCATTTTAAAAAGGAGCTCTGTTCTCCAGAAGCAGGACAAAGTTTACTGAAATACTCTTTTTTCAAAAATGAAGTCCTTAAGAAAGCAGGGCTTTTGAAATTTTGTTTTAAATATTACATAGTCTATATAGCATGCAAACTAGAATATTCAGAGAAGGATATTAACTTGGGATGGAAAGAAAAACTCTGCAATACTCTTGTTTTTCTTACTTTTCCTTTGCTAACGTATTTCTCACTGTGACCAAATTTGAATAGTAAGAAAATTGAATATAAAGTAGGCAGGATATGTATAATAAATAAATCAACTATAAGTTATTAAATGAATATTTGCCCTTGGTGAAAAAAAATTAAGTTGTTTTTAGAAAGTTTAGGCAGCTTTAAGCAGAAAGTTAGGCATATATATGTATATGACTTGAAACCAATAATATATAGTATGAAGAATTTAGACTTACTTAGTATTACAGTAAGGTTTTATAATATAGTTTATCAGTCCACATTACAAGTGGTATTATTAATAATGCTTTAATTATTTTTTTCATTTCATGGTCAAAAGTGCCATTGAATAAAATCTGTTGAAAAATTCTCAAAAGCCCTATTTTATATGATAATTCATTTCTCTATATTAATGATTGTTATCTATTTATTCTTTTTCTTCTATGTAGACATTTTTCAGTACCGACTATAGTTATTGCTATTCGTGGAAGAGCCATTAGTAAAATTTGTGTTTTGATATACTTTTATCTTTTCCAACATCTTTATCCCTTTATTTGTTTCTTTCTGACTATTGAGATCAAGTTTTCTTTAATGAGAACAATTCAACATGTACTTATTTTTCTCCTTTTCTATATTCAAAATGAAACTTTATCCTGTAGAATCTATAAGAATCTATTAAGTAAATTTTAGAACTTTGGAAATCTTGATTTAAAGTATATACATGCCTTGAATTGACAATTTTATTCTTCTAAATTTATCATCAAGTAATAATTGTTACATTTAAGCCACCTCTCACACTATGTTAAGCCTTTAAAAAACTGAAAAGATCAACTCAAGAAATTAGCTTTGATTTGACATTATAAAATTCATTAGCTCTTACTATCCAGTTCACAAAATTAACAGTTAATATGAATTAAGTGTAATGACTTATTCCCCTCATATTTTCATACACAAATTAACTCTGTCATCACAATTATTCACATTACAAAAAAAATTGCAACAGGTCGTGAGGGAGGAAAATGGTTTAATTTGAGGTTACCCAGAAAGATCTGTGGCAACAAAGCATATGGCAAACATGAGAATAAGGGCTATATTCCCAGGTGACAGACAGCTAACATTCCACAAAGTATATAACTATCTGTCATTTTGAATTCACATAATAAATACCACGTGAAAAAAAATGTTGCTAAGGTAAATAGTGAAACAAAGCAGTAAGCAGTGGATATATTTTGTTAAACATAAATAACTTGAGCTTAGGACATTTATGTTCCAAACGTGGAAATCTACTTATGTTCTATAATGTGTAATACAAAGAAAAGGCAAACACGGACATCAGTATTTTTAGAGCACCAGGAATCTGTATTGTCAAATGTTAATCATAATTCATTTCAGAATTCTTCTTGAATGAAAAAAATAAAAATGTAAGAAGTATACTATTGTGTGTGATCAAAAGATTACAAAATAAAGTAACTGAAATCGCCAAACACATCTCCAGAGCCACCCTGTTGGGAAGATGGTAATACACCATCCATTAGGAAAAACCCAGAAATTAAAAACTGTAGGTATAAAAGAATAGATAACTGGAAAAGAGTAATCAGTGAATGGATCCCGCATAAATGTTTCACTTTATATTTGCTGAAGAAAAACCTTTTGACAATTGAGATCTACAAAGAAATCATGTTGACAATATTCTGTGTTACACTGATTCTTTTATACAAGCAAATATGTATTAGGAAAATACTAAAGATTATTAACTGTAGCATTTTTAAAGCATCTTTCTTAAGAGATTATATGCTGCCAATGCCAAGAGACTGGGCTAGCATAGTGTATTTAAAAACAAAGGCTAACTATAAAACTGTTCTAGAAATATAGATTCTATCTATCTATCTATCTATCTATCTATCTATCTATCTATCTATCTATCCTTACACAAAGATAGAGATACACACGGATATGTATGAATATTTGTAGATATCTCCAAATACTCAAATTTATGTTGGGCTAGCTACTGTTGGTTCTATAGTAAAATTTCTAATCTTGCCGTAATATTTCAAGAAAAAAAAACATAATCAGAATAGTTCGCCACTGTCATTAGATTGTATTATTTTTCCAAGTTTAAGCAAACAAATGTTTTTCTTAAATATACTTCAAAAAGAGAGAGAGGTCTGAGAAATCGCATTTACCAAAATAATGTACAACTTAATCAACATCCAGATTTTTATATTTGGGGACAAGTTAGTTATCAAAATTAAAGAAATGATGGCACTTCTAGATAAAGACTTAACTGAATGAAAATACTAAACCTCAAAACAGTTTTTTAAATAAACCACGAAAAAATTCTTTTACTGATATTCTCACCAAAATTTGATATCAAAAAAGATAACCCATGGCAGATCAATACTAGTAAGATTAAATGGATCAAAGTCACATACAGACAAATCACATTTCTTCTTCTGATTAATTCTCAGCCATACAGTGCTGTCACCAAGATGTCATGCCAGGTGTTTGAGTAATAGTGTAATAAATTAAGGCTTCATATGAAATGCAATGTAGACCACTTTTTGAGAAGTGTACTTCCTTAGTCCAAGACACTAAACTCACTCAGGTGGCACGTTTTAATCACTAATTAAAAGAAGGAGTTATTGAATGAGCATGGAGGGCTCAACACAATATATCATTACAAGAGAGAACCAGTTTATCAGTCCTGTATGCTTTGTTTCGCAACTTTAGATCTGTGTGGATGGTATTAAAATTTAAGACAAAGCTGAAAGATTATAGCATGACTTCACACAAATTATTATATTTACCTATGACTAAAATACTTTATTTTGGTTTTTGCTACATGAATGGAAGAATAATAACTTAATAAATGAAAGATATTAATAAATTCTCAATAACGTTTTAAAACTTAAAATTGCTATTTCATTCGATTCTCACAATATCTTATGACATAAGCAGATCTAGAGAGGACTTTCTGTTACTTCTTGTGTGGTAAATTTAATCCCAGGCTGACATAAATCGTTATTTGACAAACAGTTCGGTTTGTTGGTGATGAGAGGGATCCTTGGTGTATCAAGTGGATTTTTGGCCATAATCATCTCCATAAACTACTCTAACCCCTTCTAGTTCTCTACTACCTGAACGTGTTAACATAAATTAAAAACCTAAAGGTAGTGAAGGTTGAGAAGATGAAGAGTAGACAGAGGAATTATTTTCTATAATTTAACTCTGAACATATGCCATATTGATAACGCATAAAACTATGTGCCCAGTACGGTCATATAATAGTGTATTGATAATTACAGATCACAACAAAATATGGTTTTTTTTTAAAAAGTTTTTATGCATTTATTCATGAGAGACACAGAAAGAGAGGCAGAGACATAGGCAGAGGGAGAAGCAGATTCCCTGCAGGGAACCCAATGCAGAACTTGATCCCAGGACCACCCAGGAACACACCTGAGCTGAAGGCAGACACTTTACCACTGAGCCATCCAGGTGTCCCCAAAATATGTTTATCTGTATAATATGTATCCATTATGAAGATAAGCAAAATTAATAAAGTAAGATCAGGCCATTGTTCACTTCTCTTCCAATTTATGTTTCTTCTTTTACGAAATCCTTTTTAAGATAACTTTCCTATCATGAGATATTATTTCCATAAAGAAGCAAAGATTATGTGTTTATTTTCTACTCCAGTTTCAGTTCTCCACATTAAATTCTGCCTTTAAGAAGAGCTATAGGTGATAATTTTAGGGTTAATCTGTTACTGCATGATTAAATATAAAAGGAAACAATTCAAAAGTCACAAGAATGAAAACTAACAGAATGCACAAGGGGTCAATAAGGATGTGTATTTTTCTTTCCACTGTGATCTATTACTATTCAGAACAATTGATTAGACAGGTTCATTATTGTTTTGCAACCACATATAAACCATTATTATCCACATTTACTCCCTAAGGTGTTCTCATGGACAGTTTTTCAATGATTTGTCATTTCAAGGAGCAGCAAGCTTACAATTCACTCTGCTTAACTTTCCTATCCTTTAAAGAGGATTACTAACTTCTGCATATTAAAGGCCATTGGAACAGCAACAGCCTTCCTGGAAATATTGTATCAGAGTCACAGATGTTTATCATCCCAAACTATATCCTTAAAACAGTGATTTAACTCTATCCTGCATAGATTACTAAAGAGAGAACTATCATTCTAGAACTGAAATCTTTTGCAACTTTAGCCTCAAACCATCATTTTAAAGTATGTGCTGATGGTTGCAGTAATTTTGTTTAGAGAAATAGATAGAGGAATTGTGACATGTCCTATTTGGGGCAATTTTATTTTAAATCTGTACAACACGTAAAATACAGAAAGATGAATAATCTTGCTATGGAAGAAGACCTAGAGATTTGTTGAGTTTAATTTTTTCACATTGTAAAATAGCTAACTTTTCTCAAAAATCAACTCAAGCAACAAAAAGATGTCACCTTTCTGAAATTTTCATTAGGGTCATGTTGAGTTTTTTAAAGAGGTAATTCCCTTTCATTAAGCTCAAGTTTCTTTTTTTTTAAGATTTTATTTATTTATTTATGAGAGAGACAGAGAGAGAGAGAGGCAGAGACACAAGCAGGCTCCATACAGGGAGCCCAACGTGGGACTTGATCCCAGATCTCCAGGATCACGCCCAGGGCTGAAGGCAGTGCTAAACTGCTGAGCCCCCTGGGCTACCCCAAGCTCAAGTTTCTATTTCTTTCTGCATATGATTTTACATAGGTGTATAAAAGGTAAACTAACTGGGGCACCTGGGTGCTCAGTTGGTGGAGCATCTGGCTCTTGATCTCAGGGTTGTGAATTCAAGCCTCACATTGGGCATGAAAATGAAATAAAATAAAAGGCAAACTGACTTATAAGCAAAACTGATCCTACTTCTATTTCTGTTAAAGAGGAAGTATGTGTCATTATTAAGTGTTTGGGGTCTGGAATCAGGCTTACTAATATAAGTGGCTCTTCCACTTACATTGGATAAATTGGTTACTATTCAATTTACTCATCTTTTATAAAGACTTGTATATACTATTGGAAGGAGTCCTTTGCTTTTGGAACCCACCCCTTTCCTGACTCAGGTCCTCTTGAGCTCTGAGGCAGGTCCCTCCTGCTCTTGTCCCCCACCAGTCCCTCTCCATCTGTGGTAAGACACCACTGGAGGAGACTGCGGTAGAGCAGTAGTGAATTAAGAGGGCAGAGGTAACCAGACCAGCACCCTAAGATCAACCCCATCCCTGGCCCCAGCTATGTGGTCCACCCTAGAGCCTCACCACCACCACCATGAAGTGCTCCCTGCCACGAGGTGCCTCAGAGGGCCCTGCCCTGGGCAGTCCCTGTAAGCTTATGCCAAGGTGGGTGATGTGTCTCAAGGCTCTACTGAGAATGCCCCCTAGGACTCCCCTCCAGGGGAGGGGCCCCTGTACCCACATCCAGGCAGTATCTGGGGAGGCTGGGTCTTCCTCCCGAGTAGTTCTAGCCCAACCCTTCATGGCTGAGGGAGGGCTGTGAGGCCCAAAGGAGGGAAGTCACCAAAAATAATAATAATAGTAATAATAATAATAATAATAGGAAATAATAGTAACTAGTTTTGAAGTTGCCATGAGGATTATATGAGTTAATGCACGTTGCGTGTTGAGCACAGTGTCTGAACATGTGCAGTCACATCGAGTTATGAGGAGGAGTCAGAGGAGAAAGAGGACCAAGTAGACTAGCAATAATTATAGTAAAGATAACATAAAAAGATTTATTCTAAATGTTTTCCCCACTATCTGTAATAAGGACTTTAAATTTGTAATGTAAGGGAAAACAACATCACGTCCTTCATATATTAATAGCACTTCGTTAAAAGTCACATCCTTCAGAGAAGGAAGTGGTGTTGGCAGAGTAGAAATAACGATATGCATTAAAACTTAAAGGCTTTTAATGTGAGCAATACTTCTGAAAACTATCTTAGAAATAGTGTGGGATGCTAACCTTTAAATGCATAGCTTCCAAATGAAGCTCTTAATTTTTTTACCTCAGTTTCATTGAGAAATAACTGACGTATACTACTGTGTGACTTTAAGGTATACAGCACGGTTTGATTTGATTTGCGTATATTATGAAATGATTATCACAAGGAGTTTACCCAATATCTGTCTTCTCATATAGATACAATAGAAATTTTTGAAAAGAAAAAAAAGACTTTTTCCCCCCTCACATTGAGAACTCTTAGGAATTACTCTCTTAACTTTCCTATATATCCCATAGCAGTGTTAGCTATAGTCATCATGTTGCACATTCCATCCCTAGTACTTACTTATCTTATAAGTTTGTACCTTCTGACCCTGTCCTCCAAGGGTGGGCACATAAATATTCACAATTCTTATATCTTTTTGATATCATTTGTTAGACGTTATATAATGACCTTCTTTGTTCCTTTTTACCATTTTTAGTTTAAAGTCTATTTTGCCTGATGTAAGAATGGTTTCCCCAGCTTTTTTTTTTTTTTTTTTTTTTTTGGTTACCATTTCCTTGAAATATCTTTTCCATTTCTTCATGGTCAGTCTATATGTCTTTAAGGCTAAAGTATCTTGTAGATAGCATATTATTGGATCTTATTTTTTTAATCTATTGAGCTATTCAGTCTCTTAATTATAGAATTTAATCCATTTATGGTTAAAGTAATTATTGATAGGTAAAAACTTACTATGCTCTTTTGTTCATTGTTTTCTGGTTGTTAATAGATTCGCTGTTCCCTATTTCTTCTCCTGCTTTGACTTTTTAATTCTTTTGGGATTTTTTGTTTGTTCGTTTGTTTTTTTGTTTCTGTTTATTTGTTTTTTGTAATATAAATACAAGATTTTCCTTTCTGGTTACCATGATGCTTACATAAAATATCTTGAACTTGTAATACCATACTTTAACTGATAACAACTTTACTTCAACAGAATTTGTAAATTGCACAATTTTACTTCTACCGCTCACATTTTAGATTATTTTACAATTCATTTGTGTTTTATATCATGTAACAAATAACAGATTATAATTATAATTATTTTATTATTTCTTTTTTTAAAACTTTCAAACCAGAGTAGTAAGTGATTTATGCATCACTGTTACCATATTGCACAATCCATTTATAAGCTATATATTATCAATACCTGGGATATCTACACTACCTTTTTGTGGTTTAATGATGTTAATTAAAACATTCTCTTACTTCCATTCAAAGTAAAATTCTCTTTAGCATTTTTTGTAAGGTAGGTCTGGTGATAAGGAACCCCTCAGCTTTTGTTTGTTTGGGAAAGTCTTTATCACTCCCTGTTTCTGAAGGACAGCTTTGCCAGGTATACGATTCTTGGCTCACAGTTACTTTCTTCCAATCCTTTGAATATATTATCCTATTCTCTCCTGGACTGAAAAGTTTCTGCTTAGAAATCCACCGGTAGCCTTATGGGGGTTTCCTTGTATATAACTTGTCTATTTCTCTTGCAGCTCTTAAAATTCTTTTTTGTCTTTGTCCTTTGACAGTTTAATTAGAATATGTCTCAATGTAGCCCTATTTGGTTTCAACCTATTTGGGGTCATTTGGGCCTCATGGATCTGAATGTCCATTTCTCTTCCCTGGGTTCAAGAAATTCTCAGCCATTATTGCTTTAAATATGCTTTCTATCCCTTTCTCTTCTTCCTCTGGAATTCCTATCATGTGAATATTATTCCTTTTCATTGTGTCCCATAATTCACAGGCTTTCTTCACTCTTTGTCATTCTTCTCTATTCTTGCTCCTCTGATTGGGTAATTTCTAATGTCCTATCCTCCAGGTCACTGATCCTTCGGCATGGTTGAGTCTACCTTTAAAACTCTCTGTTGAATTTTTCAGCTCAGTAATTATATTTTTCAACTTTAAGATTCTTGTGTGTGTGTGTGTGTGTGTGTGTGTGTGTGTGTTGGATGGTTGCTTGTTGAACTTCTCATTTTGTTTATGCATTATTTTCCTAATTTCATTCAATAATCTTCTGTGTTTTCTTGTAATTCATTAAATTTCCTTGAGAGGATTATTCTGAATTCCTTGTCTGACAGTTCCTAGAGCTCCATTTCTTTAGGGTCAATTAATTGAGCTCTATTAGCACCCTTTGGTGGTATCATATTTACCCGATCTTTCATAATACTTGATTGTTTACATTGGTTATCTGTGCACATGAGTAATAGCACTTGTCTTCCAGACTTTATAACTTTGCTTTGATAGAAACAGTCCTTCGCCAGTCATCTTAGTTTTGGATTCTAGCTGTGTTGGTTGATAAGCTGTGTCTTGGGCTGGTAGGGCCTGCTATTATGGCCTGTTTTGGAGCAAGCAACTGTTTGAGTTCTGACGATGGGGATATGACTGTGTGCCACTGGCTGAGAACAGTTAAACAGGACTGCTGGCTTGGTTCCCTATCCCAATGGAGATGAAAAATGAGCTCCATGGTTTCCTGGATTCTCTGGTTGGGCTTATTAGATGGGCTTAGCCTCACCCTCTTGCTTCCATGTTCTAGAATTCACTCGGTGATGTCTTTTTCTTGAATCGTTGTTAGTTGTTCTTCTTGTGAGGGAGACTGAAGTCAGGAGCAACCTGTGTTGCCATCTTGGTGATGTTTTTCCCCTAGCATTTAATTTTTTAAAAAATATTTTTTAAAATATATTTTTAAATTAAATATATATATTTAAATTTCTATTAAAAGCTATACATGTTGAGCCAGTTCCTATACCATCTCACCCAAAGTATCTTTAATTTCCTGTAATAAATAGAACTAATACATATTTAAAGTTTCATTCAAAATCTATACAAGTTTGGTCTCATACATATGCTATTAAACAATATAGTCAGCAAAAATTTGTACCCAATAATCCAACTACAGAAGAGAATTGAAAATTCTATTTGAATTTACAACTTATTGATTTTACTGCTCTTAGAAAGAATGATTCAAGATCTAATTTTGAAGTGTCACTGAATTTTCAGCTGGAATATCTTCAAACAGATATCCTCACCCTCTTAATTTTGTGGATTTTGGTTTCTTCCTGAAATGGAAATGTGTCACTTTTGAAAATAATTCAACTATAGTTATTTGCAACAACCTCTCTTTAATAGGCTTATGATAAAAACTGAAATATCTATTAGCTTTATGCAAAACATTGAGCCCAGGGCAATACTTCTCAAACTTCCCTGCAAGTAGGAATACTCTGGAAAGCCTTGTTAAAAATGCTAGCTTATTGGTTGTGTCCTTGGAGATTCTGATTCCATAGGGCTGAGGTAAGAGCCAGGAATGTATATGTTATTAAGAACTCCCAGGTGATTCTGATACAGGTGATCTAAAGGTCGCAGTTAGAACCCTGTTGATCTAGGACTACCACAGATTTTGTCATCTTGTTTATTATCAAGCTAATCTTTACATTTTAATATAGAATCTCTTTGTTATCAAAACCTTTATAGTAAAAGTTGATTTCTAATAAGTTTGAAAATAAATATGACTCGTACTATGGCCTGATTTAAATGTAATTTCCAAGTAACACTATAAACTCTTGAGGCAAGTTTCCAGTACTCACTCATCAGTGTAAATAGACCAAAGGTGATGGCAGAACTCCATTAAACCAGGATCATTAAACCAAGACTCTAACCTACGAAACTCACACACACACTCTCTCTTCCTTCCAGCATCCTTGTGGTTTCTCTTCAGTTTAAGCTGTTCTCCCTTCTTTCTCCCCAACTCAGATTCTCTCTCTGCCAATTTCCTCCCTTTTGATAGACTCTTAGCTCATAATCTTCTCATGGCCTACTTTTTTTTTTTTTTTTTTCCTCCTAGATATCTTATCCAAGGATAAAAGAGGGGAAGGACATCCTGGCCTTTCATAGATTTTTGTGGATTAAAACTGGTGGATTTGGAGGCAAGGGCTAGGAAAATAGTGTTAAGTAAACAGAGAGAAATTTGGATGGTTCCAATGGCCAGCCCAGAACCTTCTCCTAGTCTGCTTAAAAAACACCTGGCTTCTTAGATTTTTTCCCTAAACCAAACAAAACTCAGAACTATATCTTCCTCAGAGAGATGAAAACTCAGATCATATGGCCTGTCAGAACTTGCTTATTCCAATCTGAGTCCTTTAGCCATTTCATGGCCTTAATCTACAATTCTCCTCTTTTAGGGATTTATCATTCTATACAGCAAATCGGGGTTTGCTGTCTTAATGTAATGTAAGCCATACACACCAAGTCTCAGCCAGGAGAATACCTAAAATGTAGAAATACCTTTTTGTGCCCCATTTGAGAAGACTTGTACTGGGAGTAGTATATTTCGTGTGTCATCTTTAAAACAAACATCCAAACAGATAAACAATTCCACAACCCATGAAGATGATTGCTTAGCCTTCCAGACACAAACTCATGTGAGTTTGATCTAATTTACTTGTGAAATATGGGTTTATGAATGATCCAGTTTCAGTCTCTTAGAGAAATCAGTTCTGAGTCAAACACAGACTTAGAATGAAGAAATAAAGAAGACACAAAATATCAAAAACCTGTGTGTATTTAAATTTTCTGAAGTCTTAAGGAAGCTATGTGTCTCACTATCTCCATTTCAAGTGGGTACAATGGTCTATGATATGCCTTGCTATTTTGAGAAAATAGTGTCTGAACATGAACTGCATCATAGATGTGTGTGTTGAGAGTAGCAGTGGCATCGATGATGTGAAGAGCTTTTCCTTCCCAACATTTTCAGACAGAGATGGGACTTCTAAAATCAGTCACACACACACACACACACACACACACACACGCACAGAGGCAAAATGTGAGTCTCACCTCTCTGCTTACCTGTCTTTAGCTGATATTTCACAGACAGAAGTTTTGTGAGCCTGAACCCTAAATGATCTGTTAATGATTTGGGATTTTAAACAGTTCCCTCTGAAAGGTGGTTCTTGTAATCAAGTTTGACATGAAAATAGTACTGTCATTAAATTCAAGGAAATGCCATAGTTTAATGCTTAATCACATTACATTTAAGATAATTTGTACGTCATGAAGCTATATTTTGGAAACATGAATGCAAACTTTACTACTGAGCAGACCGTAGATCTACCTAGACTTTTAGCCTCTGAGCACTTTGGTATTGAATTGTAGTTTCAGGAAGTTGGTGTAGAAAAAAAATGCCCATTTATTAATTATATTTAAAGGCTTTGGAGAATACATACATGTAATTAAAATGCCAATGATGACAAATAATAGTGCCATGATTAATTTCTTGCAGAGCCAGTATCTTTCTTTCAAGGAAAAAATTCTTGCCCCTTCACCTAGCTGATGAATTCCCAGGAGTATTCCTAGACTCCAACTTGAAGCATTTTAATGTGTTTTTTTTTTTTTTTAATGCAGTTCCGATTGTTTGTCTTACACATTTTTGTGTGTAGATGTTGTCTGGGTGATGGAAGGTAGGGATTAAACTGGGTTTCTTACAGGGTCAATTTACAGGGTCAATTCAAAAGGACTGAGCAGATAAATTTACATTTTCAAGCTAAATCATTAAAATTATGGTGAGTAATACATCTTATAAAGATATTAACATACACCTAATAGGTCACCCACACCCACGGCAGAGTTTTAGTACTTCTCAGTAATTCCATTTACTTGACATAAATGGTTTTGTCTGATTGCTCTAACCTATCATGATACCTTGAGCAAAACAACTGATGTCATTCAATAAGGAGTTAGGATCCATTAAAGAGAAGCCCATTATAACATTTTATACAATCTACAATGCAAATGAGAACACTGTTTAAACATAAAATTGGGAAAGAAAATCTGAAGGAGGCTGAGTATTTCCTAAATCAAAAAAAAAAAAAAAAAGCTAGTCTTGACTCCTAAGATTTAAAAAATATCCTGCAAAATATCAACCCAAAATTGTGGAATACCTCTTTGTCTTCCCAATCTAAGGATTCTAACTTCTCATAATGCACAGAAAGATCTTCCAGCAAGAACCCCCCTCCACATACAGCATTGTGTTAAACTTCCTCCAATTGTTCAGCTAATTCTTATGCTTCTCCAATTTTACTGGATATGATGTTTTTATTGGGGTTCAGGGAAGCATGGCTAATGACATCAGCAAGCTTTGTGATTTCTCGCTGCCAGTTTTCTACACAACTTACACTTTTGTCACTCAAACGGCACCAAATTGCTCCAACAATTAATCTTAAAGCGCAGGAGCAGGGGGACTTTTAAATGGACCCCTTCTTGGGATTTTGTGTTAAAAACAGAAAAGTTCCCATGAGTGAAGGGGGTAAGTGAGCTTCTCCAGCCTCTGCTCTCCCCCAGGTCTCACTCTTCTGTGCCACCCCCTCCCCAAAGGAATGAATTACATTTCTCTTCTTGTCCTTTAAATGAATAGCATAGTTTGGGTGAAATTATCGGGCAATTGCATGCCTTTTATGCAGATAATGCTATTTGATGAAAGCGGTGTTTTGATCTGCTAAGGATAATACAGATCCAGGGTTGGATTCATTGGTGAGAGTAAAGCTGTCTTCTGTGATAACTTCATCTCAGCATGAGGTCAGTCGGCGAAAACTAGGATGGAGGATTAAAAAATGACACAGTCGGAGCAGTATTCAGTTCCCTGCTGTGCTCCTGGCTGCACACTATAGCTTATGTTTCTGATCTGTTATGGTATTGTCTGCCTTTCTCTCTCCGAGCAGAAAGAGATTGCTTAAAACTTTTCTTTTTTCAGCTAGAGGGATTAGTTCTGTGCAGCTTTTTTAATTAAAGAAACTGTATCTTTTTCAAGGCAATTGAAAGCTGCAAGGGAAGGACCATCAACATCCATAACTCAGTACTATTATCTGTAAAAAGTGGGAGCTCTAAATTTGATATTCAAACACAGGAAAAGGGAGCTCTAGAATTCTGGTTGTGTTCTTAACCTTCCTTGATGCCTTCGATCCCCAAATGAGGAACAGCAAACACATTATTTGGGCTAAGTCCCCAATATGCTCCCATAAGTCGTAACTTCCCTCCGCTTTGCGTTTTGAGCGTGGCCGAGCTTGCTTAATTAAATCTTGATGATGAGAGCGAAGTGCCCTTGAAAATTGTGTGAGAGGAAATAGGTTGGACTATATATCTTTTTCTTTACCCAGAGATCATTTTTAAACATTTCCATTCTCCTGAAAGTGATAACAGTAGAAAACGTCTGCTTAATATGGGCAATTTGCATTTAAACAGTGCAAAGTACGACGTTATGGTACTTTATCACCATGCACCTCCGCATTTGTGATAAGCGGTCATCATCTTTATTAATCTGAGGGGGGCATGGATTGGATCTAGCCAAAGTGATGATGCATTTGTCAGGACGTATCCATTTGAGTTGAATTTATAGCTCAATTTAACCCAGGTTAATGTCGAAAATCCTCAAATGTTTCAAATAAGGCCCATATGGTTATCACTTTACAAAGCATACAGGCTCTGCGCTTCGGTTGCTATATACACATCTCCAACTAAATTCCATGCCACATCAATTAGAAACAGTCCTCCTGAGCAGACAGGAACAAACAGAGATTGTTTCCCCAATACCAGCTGAACCCTTGTCTTGCAGAAATGAAAAGCAGTCATCTTAGGCTCTCCACTTCTTACCATTAAAAGTCCAAAGGAATTCGGTAAACAATAAGGGTGTCAGGGTATCATATTTAATAGAAAATACTCTGGGTATCTGCATTTGATAGGTGCCTACTACCAATTTTTCCAAATTTCCGTATACACAGTTCACTGAAAAAGAGGAGAACAAAATCTGATATCTTGGCTTTTCCCCATTATTCTTGTCTTTACTTCAGACTATGTGTCTGAGAAGTCAACCAAGTTCAGAGGTGAATCGATGTGGCTTAATATCATAACTAGAATTTTTAAACTATGTGCCATTAAAAAACCGGATGACCAGAAAGTGGAGAAGTGTACTTAATATTTTTGAAGTTAATCTTATGTATGACCTATCCTTTTTTTAAAAGAAAATCAGAATGAATAGGGTGAAAATATTTTATTCATGCATTCACTCATTCATTCAACAACCACTTAATGAACATCTTCTGTATGGCAGCCCTTTGTGCTGCTAAACCCCGTGGTTTTAAGGAGCTATTGGAAAAGGCCCATATAATAAAGCAGTGGCAGTATTTATTACATGCAGAAAATACTGTGGAAACTCTTCCAAGGGAGGGAAGTAACATTAATAGGCACTTTAAAAATAGGTGTTTCAGAAGCTGGGAGTACTGGACATCCCAGACTCAGGAGTGGGCAAAGGGAAGAGAGAGCAGGACACTTCTGGGAAATGAAAAGGTGCTTTGTGGGACTACAAATAAATTCAGTCACTCGATGCCTAGAGTTTTAATCTATATCTACAAGTTAACTTATAGACTGGATCCTGAAATATCTATAGGACATCATATTATTAACAAAATTGTCTTCCGTCATCAATTAAACCTTGCCAGCAGCTAGTGTCTACCTTAAATACACTAGATATTGTATATGTTGTATTCCTTAAATATGGTGTATATATGCTGCTTATTAAAAAGCTGTCCATAGAAAATGTGACAGAGCTTAAAGGGCACTTTCATGCTATTAATGACTGAGGTTTCATCTTTCAGCATGGAATAATGTGGCACATTTTAAACACATATGTGGAATTAGACCAAAATTGAAAGTGCCACATGAGAAAGGATGCTCCTGTGTTCAAAATCCTTCAAGGAACTGGGTTTTTTCTATGTGATGGAAGCAAAACCAAGGCAGCACTTGGGTTGGGCTCTGCAAATACCTTTTCACGGAGCGAGGGTGGGAGCCACGTGTAGGCTCTGTGTATCCAGTGGAACACAAACCCGCGTACTGGAAAAGCATGGGCCCGTTTAAAGGTTCATTTGTCCGATCACCAGTTCACTGGGTAGCCCCGAAATGGATTTGCATGGAGAGGCCTTTCTTGCTTTAATTAAGGTAATGAAAGCATATTTTCCACCACCAATAGTCAATTTTATGACTTGATCGGTGATCAAAATAGAAGATTTGTTTTACAGTGTCTCTCAACCTAACAGCAAACATCTGATAACAACTTTAGAGCTACTTGAGAGACTTCGGTGTAGAAGTTAGGTTCTAGTGCTGTAAATTGCTCCAGATTCGTCGTTTGCAAAGTGATTTAACACTCCAAGTGCCTAGGACTCTGGCTGGGCTCTTCCTTCCCCAGACTGCCAGCTTCAGCCTCTGTGTTAAGCTGCTCATCACTTATTGTCCTCAGTTGAGACATAACATCCTTTTGGAAGTAATATAGATTATTGGCTTTCCTGATCTCTTCGAAGGGTCAGCGGGAAGTCCTAAATGTCTAAACTGTGGCTCCCTGAGTCATTTCCCCCCTTCCTTAGCAGCGATGTGAGCCCTACAGTCAGGCCGTTCTTGCCTCGGTTTGCTAGAGCAGATGTAGTAACACCAAAGGATGCCCACGCGTGGAGCGGTGCCCAGGAACCTCCTGGGAGAGCCTCCTACCTGCCTGCCCGGTGCTCCCCTTCTGCACGCCTCAAAGCCCCGCATGTCAAGGGAGGAAGTGGCTGCCGAGACCGGCTGCGCCCCACGGGAGGGAGCCAGGAACAGCTGCCACCCAGCCTCCACGGCTCCAGGCTGGACCTGTAGGACGGGAGGCGAAAACTGACAGCCCCCAAAGCATCAGCCCCCAGGGGAGGCTCACGTGATACCGACTCAAAGGGATCGGCACCACCTTCAAGTGAGGAGCGACCCTCCCCTGAAGTGGGGAGTTGATGGAGCCCCAGAACAGGGGCTGGTGGCCCAGCCTCAGCAGCAGGGCCAGAGCCTGTCCCTTCCCCACCCCATCTCAGTCCTGAGGGCACAGCCTTTCCTTCCTAATCCCAAAGTGGTTCGGTCTCTGATCTGCCTCCCCAGCAGGCCGTAGGGGTTTGCAAGGGCCGCAGGCGTGCATTTCCAGGTGTGGGGGTAGGGGCTGCAAGGGGAGCTCGGCAACGATTTTTTTTTTCCGGAGAGCTGCGTATCACTGTGACAAGGGGGCCCCACGGGAGGTCGATGCCGCCAGCTCGGCCCCATTATCCTGTGCACGACCGACCAGCTGCCTTAACGCGGCAAAGTCACCAGCCGCGCCGGCAGAGTTTGCTGTGAGCAGCCAGAGGTTTGCAAAGCAGACAGCCACGTCTTGCATTTCTTCTCCCGCTCAGAGTTTTTATTGCAGCCGAGGGCACGGCGTGATCTCCCCACCGTCCCCGCCCTCCCCTGACGACTGCTCAGCGAGGCAAAAAGCCTGATGGTCACGTAGCAAGCCGCCTCTCTGCTTTCCAAGGATGCATTCGGAAGAGAAAGCGTTGGTATAGTTGGGCACTGTACAACATCAGCTTTCCCCAACCACCTCGAATGATGGAACTTCTTTGTTAGTGAGAGAAAAAACAAACAAACAAAAAACAACCCACCACCCACGAAGCCTCAAACTTAACACACGTAAACTGCCTGGATTTCGGGCTTAGCCTTCCACTCGCAGACAGTGGTTGAGGACACCCCGTGGTGTGGCACAGAGTGCAGGGGCCTGGGTGAACGAGTTCTAGAGTTATTTTGTCTATGTTGCAAACAAATAGTGTGAACGTTCAGCATCACATACTGGAAAACTTTGAATATCATGTAACGGGGAGCTGGGCTAGAGACAAGCTTCAAGATTTATTACCATTTCTAAATTTTATGAGTTCTATTGTTTCCTATGCTCATTACCAGCTTTAGCTATAATGAGGGCTGAAAAGAGAAAAGAGCTGAAAAGAAGAAACATGCCACTCCCCCCCCCATACACACACACACACACACACACACACACACACACACCTCCTGCCTGTTCTACCGGCAATTGACTTCCTCTGTTCTGGCCTCTTTAGGACGCGTCTTATCTCTTGTGTGTGTGTGTGTGTGTGTCTATTCCTAGATAATAAGGTACAAAAGAGCAAGGGGGAGTGTTACATGGACACTTAAAGTTTTGAACACTTAAGATGTTTTTGTGGGAACTGGGCTACAAAGGTGATTTATGCAACACGCTTCGGGTTTCCTTATGATCAGATCATCAGGGATGCAAATTTTCAGCAGCTGGTGTGACTGTCATGTAATATCTGCAGTACAGCTTCACAATTCAAAAGTTTTCTTAAGAAAATGAGGATGACTAGGCTGAGAGGGGAATAAGCATTCGTTTGCCCCCGCTGCCCTTTTATATTTTCAAGTGTGAAACATGCAAAACAGGAAAGAGCCTGAGCCACCCCAGGGCGACTCCAGATTCCTGCGGAGTAGGTGTGCTTGCGGTGCTTCGCGTCACTGGCAACCCCGGGAGTGGGGTCACCGCGGTCACGCATTACCGTTGGTTTCCTAACCAGTGGGTGCGTCTGGTCATTTAACAACTTGGGGAACTCGGTGCGACTGGGCGCGCTAATTCAAGTTCAGGGACTCTCCTGGTCAATCCTGCCCAAAACTTTGGAGAAACTCTACGAGGAAGCCTCAGGCTGTCCTAGGAGGCACTGCTCTTGTTTTCCGAGGGCTTGGTCTGTCTCTTGTTCTGCGCGGAGTTACAAACACAGGTGTCTGTCCTTCCAGCCCGGGTCCCTCCCCGTTAGGGGCTGGTCACCTGCTCTGAAGGTGAAAGTGGAGGATGCAGGGAGCAGGCTGGGAGCTCGCGTTCCTCGGCCAGGCTGCCTGGGTCAAGGGTGCCGGCGGCCGGGAAGGCCTGGGGTACTAATTCAGGGCTGCTCCCGGCAGGGGGAGGCTAGGGCGCCGGGAGGGGAGCCCGGGGGGTGGTGCTAGGGCTCCAGGAGGGGAGCCCGGGGGGTGGTGCTAGGGCTCCAGGAGGGGAGCCGGGGGGTGGGGGGCTAGGGCGCGGGGAGGGGACCCCGGGGTGGGGGCTAGGGCTCCGGGAGGGCAGCCCGGGGTGGGGGGGAGGTGCTGGGGCTCCGGGAGGGCAGCCCGGGGTGGGGGCTAGGGCTCCGGGAGGGCATCCCAGCGCGCCCCGGGCGCCGCGAGCGCGCTCGCCCCAGCCCCGCTGCGGTGGGTGCGGAGCAGGTTCCAGGGGGCGAAGGTCCGGGAGCGGCTGCGCCACGGTGGCGGAGCGGGTGTCCAGAACGCCCCGCTGCCGGAGCTGCCGGAGCTGCCTCTGCCCCGGGCGGGCTTCTCGGAGGCCGGGGAGCCCGGCGCTGGGGAGTCGGGAGCGAGGGTTGCAGGGAACTTAAGTGGGTAAAAGCGGCAGTTACCCTGCGGAGAGCAGTAAACTTTCCTTTCCCTCCCACCGCAAACAAAGTGGAGGCCGGGGCTGCGTGGGGCTGCTCATCTGGGGCAGGACGGGGGGTGGGAGGATGCGGGGTGCGGAGCCTTTAGAGGCCTCCCTCCAGGAGCCATCCCCCGCCGGTGCGCGCCGGGGGTGGGGGGGTGGGGAGGGAGGTCCCGGGGCTGCTCCGCCGCCGCCGGGTCGGGGCTCCCGGGGGTCCCGGTGTGCGCAGCCCCGCGCAGCGCGCCGAGGTCACTGGCGCTTTCAGCCTCGCCCGAGAGGCCAGCCTGGAAGGCAAAGGCGCAGGGCATTTTCAGAGCCTCTTGTAAAGGACCGGCCGCCTCCCGGGGCTGGAAATCCTTAATTGCACCCTTCGGCCTCGGAATCCATCTTCCCGGCAGCGTCTCGCACTCCTACCTCCTCGGGTGACTCAGCTGACCTGCGATGCCCACCCTACGGAAGGATCAAGAAAAGTACTTTTCCTATAAGGAGGTGAGAGGTCTGATTGCAGCGGGAAGTGTTTCTCCACTTGGGTCCGAAGCACGGAATGACCCGCCCCTCCCCCCGCCCCCCGCCCCCCCACGCACCCCCCCCTGCACTTCGTAGGTGCGCGTGAATTTCATTTGGCGCTGTAAGTTCATTAGTGTTTGCAATCAGCGGCGGGCCGACCCCTCATCAGGGCCGCCAGCCGGCAAGAGCCATTCATCAGCGTGAAGTGTTATTCACGGATGACCCCTAAATCACGGCGAGAGTAGTAGATGCCCTGATTGGTCACAGCACGCGGGCCTCGGAGCTTCCCCGCGCCCGACGCGGCCGGGAGGGGGGAGGCGGGAGGGGGGAGGCGGGAGGAGGGAGCCAGGGAGGGGCGGCGCCGTGGTTCAGTCCGGCAAATCCCATTTGACAGCAAGAGGCAGCAAACGGGGGAATCTCGGTCTCCTCTCATTTTTTTTTTTTTTTTGGAATTAAAAAAAGAAGAAGAGATAAAGTACCTGTCACCTTGACAAGTGGCGGAGCGGAGGCGTCCAGGATTATAAATGATCAGAGCCGGGTCCAGCTCGCCCGTGGTTGGGCTCTCCCGCGATCTGCACGGGGGGAAGCGCATGGTAGGCTCCTCGCCTCGCGCACACACGCGCACACACACACACACACACACACACACACGCGGACACGTGTACGCGCCCCCCCGCCCCCCGCGCCCCGCGCCCGGGTCACACAATCAAGGTCCTGGATGCTGCTCCCCGGCGCGGCGCCCTCGCCTCCTCGCCTCTCCCTCCCTCCCCCTTCTCCTCCTCCCCCTCCTCTTCCTCCCTCGCCCCGCCGAGCACCGCAAACTCGGGCCGGGCCTCCGGGGCCCAGCTGGAGGCTCCGAGGGCCCGGCGGGAAGGGAGAGGGAGGGAGGGAGGGAGGGAGGGAGGGGGAGGGGGTGGAGAGCGCGCGCCGGGGAGGAAAAGAAAGTGAACTCATTGGCGCTCCCGCGCGCTGCCCTGCCCCCGCCGCGGCCCGGGGAGGGAAGTTGTAACACTTGCCGTCCGCCCCCGCCCCGCCCCGCCCCCGCTCCCACGCTCCGCTCCCTCCGCGGCCCCCTCCCCCCGCGCCCGGCTCCTTTGAATTTGGCCAAGTGCGGCGCGCGCGGCTCGGTGGACGCGGCGGCCGCGGCCGGGGACAGCCGAGCGGGTAAGTGGGCGCCGGCGCCGGCGCGCCTCCTGCCTGCTCCCGGGGTCCTGGCGCCCGGGGCGGGGGCGGGGGCGGGGGGCGGCGGCAGGTCGGCCGGCGGGGGTGGTGCCCCCCTGCCCTCCCCTGCCCTGCCCTGCCCGGGTCCGGCCTCCCCGGGGGCCCCCCCCCGCCCTCGCGTCTGACACCTCGGGCCGCCGGCTCAGGTGGGAGCTCGGGGCTCGGCGCGGCGGTTCCGGGGAGCCCCGGGCTCGCGGGTCCCCCCTCCCCTCCCCCGAGGACGGCAAGCTCGGAAGGGGGGGGGTCCGGCCCCGGGGCGCTGCGCCCTCCGAGAAGCTGCCCGAGGAGACCCCGGGGGGCTCGCAGCGAGCGGGAGGCCCCGAAGTGTCCCCGCTTTGCGGGGCGGTGCACGCGGGGCTCCTCCAAGTCGCGGGCAGCCGAGTTGGGACGGCGGGGAGCGCGCAGCCCGGGGCCCGGGACTTCGCCTGGAAACTCTGATGGGGCCGCACGCAGGCAGACCCCCTGGGGTGGGCACGCAGGGCGACCGCGGGCCCGTGGACCTGCGCCCCAGCTCGGGCTGCAGCGAGCCTCGCGCCGCGTTGGAAGGAGCTTCACGTGTTTCCCGTGGAGGTGGACCGTGGTGATCCCGCTCAGCACCCTCCTCCGTGCAGCGTGGAGTCCACGCTCCGTACCTCACCTTCCAGGGACTTGCAGTGGTGACCTGCTGCTGAGCTATTGAGGAGAAAGGGTGACAGGTAATCCTACCGCGCACTAACAGCAGATGCATGTGTTTTCTGAAGTCCCGGGGATTCAGAGCTGGAGAAAAGTTTCCAGGTACTTCTGGGTAAGCGCTGAGCCGGGGAAAGGGCGAGAGCTGTCCAAGCGCTTTCCGCAGGGCCCCAGCCTGCTGGGATCCCGGAGAACCCGGACTGCCTCTTCCTAATACTCTTGCTTCTTAGCTTCTGACAATGTATTTGTCAAACATTTGTAGGCTCTAGCAGGATCCGCTGGGTGGTCTTTTCCCTCGAAGCAGAACTATGTTCAAGCGTTACCTTTCCTTTCTGTTGTCACAAACAAAACAAAACAAAAAGACAGGACTGGCATCTTTGGGAAGCTTGGAAGCGTACCCCCAAAAGGTGGTATTGCAGCTTAGCAGAACTTGCCATTTGATTCCTTTAGCGGATGTGTTTCAGATACGATGCATACCCTCCTCCACACGGTTGCCTACCTGCTCAAGTATTTTTGGTCTCTCTAGCTAGCACATGAGGAACAGAGTTTAGAATTGAGAGAGTATAATGAAAACTCAAAGATTTCAATATTGCAGTTGACACAGACGTTTTTACACAAGCAAGACACAAACGGTCTTGCTTTGTGCACTCCTTCATACATTCTTAATGATCTAAAACTTCTAGCCTTTATTTCTTAGTATCTGAAATTCTGCTAAGAGCCGTGAAACTTTCGATTTGTGATTCTAAATGCAGAGCAAATATTTAATTCTTGCTCTAAGAGTGAGAGGTTAGTTCAGTAATAAGACTTGCTAATCCCACTTTAAAATGTCATGGCATTCACAAATTATTCCTAAATTCTTCAAAGATAGGGGTTTATAATGAGTTTAGTTAAGTTATTCTATTGTGTATTTCAGGATTGAATGTATCTCTCTTCCTGTTGCATTTTCCTTGACAATTTGCCTTCTTTCTTATTTGAATTGTAGTATTCTTCTTACTCAAAGGTACCGTTTTGTTTTTTGTCTTTTTTTTTTTTGCTAGTGGTGAATATATTTTATTTTAGACAATTTTAAAAAGGATGTATGTTATGAGAGAAAGTTGTTCCTTTAAGTAAGATAAGGATATTTTTGTATATACTACACAGTTTTTATGAAAACGTATTTATGTACTAATAACTATGCCAGTGCTTATATATTTGAAAAACACATATTAGTATCCTGTGCCAACAGCATTAATGTTAGCAACTCATAGACAGGGAGTATCGACCCTAATGAGGATTTCTTAATTTTGTGAAATAAAGCAGATAAAATTATAGTAGAATTCTGACTATTTTTTTTCTTTCCAAGTTGAATCATTTTGTATGGCTGAGTTTATTTTCTAGAAAGTAATGTTTTAGGTAAATTATACAGGCTTTGCTTACTATGATCTTGTAGGCGTGTCATGAGTCTTTAGGTTAGAAAAAAGAACCTGCTTTATTAGGGTGAAGACAAAGAAAGATAAGGATGCTTATCTTCCAATAGAAGAAAGCACCTAAATAGAGTGAAAAGTTTCAAATTTATTCCGAAAGAAACCCTAGCCAAACAATAATAATCCAGTTAGCAAGTTCCAGCTACTCTTTCTTAGCTTTGCTTCTGAAAGCCAAGAGTTAAAATTATTTTCTTTGTAGAGAGTCAAGCAAATAAGACACCAGGCAAAAGTGTATGGCTATCGTTGTGAGTGAGAATGACCTATCAGGAATACTTGATCAACTTTGAGCTTGATGGACAAAAAATGATGTTTTTGCAATAGCTGTGAAAGCATGTTTGGAAATACTCAAGTTTGTCCTGCGTACAATGGTGCTGGGGAGTGAGTCCCGATGATACTCATAGTCTAACATAAAAGCGTCATAAATGCAACTTTATTTGTTTATTAATATTGATCATTTTAATAAATAGATTACCTCCTTTGATTTAAGCTCTATTTATCCCTGTAAAATTTTTATTTCTGGGCGGCTGAGGAGTGTCCTCAAGGTATTATACTTACGTGAATCAGGGTATTCAGCAGTGTTAATGAATTGTCGACTCTTTTCCTGAAGATGTGCTTGTAGAAACCTGTTAGGCATGTTCAGTGACACATTGCTTCTCTACCCCATGTTTTATTTGATAGCCGAATGTATTTGGACTTTCAGAACACGCTTTCTTTACTTCCATTGAGAATATCAGCAAAGCATACGGTAATTTGCTATCAAACTTTTACTCTGATCCACACCCAGTTGTGTATCCCTTTGAATTTGCAGCTAAAGCCATTGTTCATATTTGTTTCATACAGTGGAAGGATAGTCTGGAGGAGAATTTAACCCCCTTTATTCAAAATAAAGAACTGTACCGAAAAGATAGCACAATGATGTTATGCTACTCAAAAGTTTTAGTAACTGACTCTTAAAAAATTATGTCATCTAAGTTTCTTTCAGAACACATTCAAAGCCTTATTTTGGAGAGAGCAGATGTTTTAAGAATCCTGATGGACATTTTGTACTTTAAAAAAAAAAACTTATAAGTTTCAAAACTGATTAATTGTTGTGTCTTATAAAAACTGATTTATTTCATACTTTTTTATACCAAGCATTACCATTATGAAGCTCTCCTTCTAATTGAGATTAATGTTTCTGAGCAAAGAAGTGGTTTAGAGGGCTGCATTCATTTTGAGTGCTGTTGTAATCAATTTTAGATACAGCATTCCACAGTGGGTCAGTTTGCATCCAAACCTGCCTTATTATGTAGAATTAACTTGTTGGTGATTGATAGTAATACTTCTACATCTTGAGAAGTCATTTGTTTCCAAACAAGTGTGATGGCTTGTATGAGTTTTAAAATATTGCTTCTTATAATTAAAACATCCTTTTGGGGACTTAATTTGAACTTTCTCTAAGAATTATATAAAACATGAGGAAACAATTCATTAATGCATATTCAACTACGATAGCCTTTTTTTTTTTTTCTCCAGATACAATATGCCTCAGGTGTATTTTCTTGTTCATCTAAGGGCTTTGTGGTCTTTTGGAGTCGTAAATGGTAAACATTATGCAACTAGGTTATTTCCTTTTTTGTTTATATCAATATTCTAGTTGAGTTTTACAAGAATTCTTAGAATTATAGAATTCTACATCTTGCACATGTGTTATAACTTTATTTTATAAGGGGGGAGGTATAATCCTGACAATAATGCTTGTGGAGGTAATTCTTTACCCTCTTTGGAAATCTGGAAAGATGGTGAATATTATCATCCCTACGGTGATGTTTGCATTTGTACCTTAGTTGTGCTTGGTCTCAACTTTATCAGCATTTTCTTCTCTTCCGAGAGACCACGTGAATATTTTCTTGGACTTTGGTCCATACTGTGATGTATGCTTATAGTCTTGGTAAATTAAGATATTAAAAGCACAGAATATAATAATAATATAGATAAGTATTCTAAGATAGCCATCATCTATAGGATTTTTAAATAAAGATGTGACTGCTTTATAGTGAAGATAAAGTTCCCACAGTGACAGTGTTTTCTGATTTCAGGGAAAAAAAAAAAGACTTGGTAGGAAATATGTTCATTATATTTTAATTTTTTTCACTGTAATGATAGATTATGTACACTGAATTAGTGTTGTTCCAGTTAAAAACATTCATTTAAAACAATTTGAAACATTAAAATAATGTACTTAAAATATCATTTTCAAAGCATCATTTTAGCCATCCATTAGAATATAAATTTCAAAATACAGAAACATGTTCTAAGATATATAGATGCGTCAAACACCAAAACCACAATAAGATTCCTTCATTAGAAAGAATGTTGATTTGTGTGTGTGTGTGTGTGTGTGTGTGTGTGTGTGTGTGTGTGATTTTGATTAAATAACTCAGGTGACTGGGTAGTTAGAACAGCTGTGTAGGATTCCTATAAAAGATAGTAATCTACTGAAACCTGCTTCTTTCTACTTTAAATAAGTCACGAAGCAAATGACTGTCAGTATCGTAGGACGTACTCACAGGTCATGAGTATAGGATTGCAACCATATCGTATAATAATGATTATGATAATTATTATAATAATAATAAAAAGGAGACCTTAGTAGCCCGTTGATACTCTGCTGGAAGACCTAGCACTAGGGTAGCATTGACTTTTCAAACAAGTTTGTGATAGGTGGCAGTCTTAACTGAGTTCCAAGACTTCAAGGAGGTAATAGATGGCTTTAATGTTTTAGGAGCCTGTGTTGAGTACCGTGTGTCACATTACCCAACTATGGTTATATTCTTTCCTATAAGTTAAGGAGTTGATGATCGCTTATGGAGCGATGGCAGTTTTAAAAATCATTTTCCAAAACCACATCTGTAGTCATCTCTGCTTTCCTGTGGAACATACAAAAAAAGAGATGATTCTTTTTTGCAAATGGAGTATTTTGAGAAAAACAGGTGCATATATTCACCCTTGTATGTTCAATTATACAAAAGTTATTGTGAGATGCTGTTTGTTGAGAAAGCATTTTCCGGTACCGTGGAATACTTTTTACTTTCAATTACAGAAGTTGGGGAGGAGTGGGATGCTGTGATTTGGTTTGCCCTGGGGCGGGGTCATATTATTTAATAATAAGCAGCTATTTTATAACTGGATCTACTGGGTCTCTGCCTCAAAACCAAAGGAAGATACAGAGAGAGAAAGAGGAAGAGGGAGGAGGAGTGAAGAAGAGGAAGAGGAGAGAATATGAACATGAATATCTTTTATAAAAAGTGATGGTCCTTTGAGCTGCTTCTGTGTGTAGCACTGTGTTTACAAGGAAAAGCGATCTATAAAGGGCAAATTTGGTCATTGCAAGTTAATTGGGTAAGTACAGAAGAAAATTAACTTCTAAATTTTTTCACTTTTAAGTATTTGCATTTTAGATCCAGGAATATAAACATCACTAGTTTCTAAAAACTAATCAAATTTCAAATATTGTATATGGTACTTCATATTTACAGTGAAAAAGAAAATGTGTTAACAGTTCTACTTTATATTTTCTTTGTATATGGGACTGAACACCAAATTATAATTTTCTAATTCTCAAATTTATAGAGCGACTTAAAAAACAGTCTGGTTATTTTAAATGATCATTTAGGAGGTGACTTACAAGGTCACTTATCTTTGAAGATACGGCTCATAATCAGTATATTTTAGTCATTCTGTCATTTCTTCAATTATTAGTTATACTTGCCAGAATCTTATGATAATTCCTCTTCAGATTGCCATAATTTAGCAAGAAATAACAGCCTGGTAATGACTGTCTGCCTTCAGCCAGATTCCGAACCACTTTTGAAGAGTAGGATGACATGAAATTGTGGTCCTTGCTTTTTCTAGAGAAAAATTTAAAAAAAGAAAGAAAGAAAGAAAGAAATAAAAGGTATTCTTTTAAGAGAATGGATTATTTCTCTCGAGTACAGTTCAGCTCAACTAATATTTTACAATGAGAATGTGGACGCACTATCAGTGTGAGGAAGTGAGGTGTCTTTTTTATTACAGGGGCGTTTCCAAAGAGAGGTCCTCCCCCCAGGAAGCTCTAGCATCCCTATTGTGGCCAGCATTTGGCTTTCCTACTAGAGTGCTACCTTAGGAGAGCTAAAATGCTGGGACAGCACGTTGGAAGGTATGTTATGCAGAGAGTGATGAGACAGGACCGAAATTAACTTAATTTACAGAGAGAAATGCATGAAGTATTTTAATGGGTTTGCATGAAGCACTTACAAATATGTTAATATTGGGATATGTTTATTTCAGTAATTGCAAAAGTGATCCTATTGAAAAGTATGCTTGTTTATTCTCAGCCTACCAAATGCTCTTTTAAAATGTGACATCTATGCTAATACCTTTATCAGAGAATTTGAAATTTTTCAACATGTAGGTGGAAAAAATTGGCAAGGGACTGGTCCTTTATACAGAGCTGGCACAGAGCTTGTCATTTAAAATAATTATGAAAGCCAAAAGACAGCTGTAAATTTTATTTCTTTCAGAATTTATAATAACTTCCAGCTCAAGAAAGCGGCCGGACCTATAGTTCTTAAACACAGCAAATCTGACTTTTCCCCCCCTCTGAAGAACAACAACAAAAAAGCATTTTAAACAGTATTATTATATTTTTCTATGTTTATAATAAAAAATTAGATGAATATTTAAAAGGTAAATTTTTTGCTTACATTTTGTGCAATGATAAGAATAATGTAGACAAAAATACTACAAGTCATAACTACTCTGGGAATTTAAATAAATACAGAAAAGTGATTCACTTAATTTCGAAAAGGAATTAGAGCTAGAGTACAACCATCGCATTTTGTCTCCTGATGGTCACAAAAATGAGACATTCTTCCTACAGCAATATTGCTAAATTTTATGATGGCATCAATAATTGTTTGGAGAATATCTTGACACAATCAAATTAACTAAAATATTAATCCTTTCATGTTCTGTTTAAGAAATATTGCTAGAGAATTAGAAAGCTCTCAAAAATAAACATACCTTCCAGCAAAAAGATGTTTGTTGCCGTACAAAGCTTTCAATGAATTTGGATTCAGAAAGGGCTGAAGGTCGAGGAGAACTTTTGCCTGAATATTACCATTCAAATTAAAACAGAACAGACATTTTTCATCTGTAATATATTTCTAAGTTGATATCTCGATCTTCATTTTCACCCAGTCTTTCTCTAATGAAGCTGTGCTAGCATATTTAATGTTTAAAATAAATTTCAATTTAAACAAAAATTAAAGTTCTTACTCATAGGTCATGTGTACCTATCAAACCAGAATTAAATCCTCATTTTTGGAGTAATTTTTATGCTGTCTTATAACTTTTTCTTGCCAGATAGAAATAGAATAGCCTATTCTGCATTGCATGTGATTCAAAAATTACATGAAACAAAATTCTCCTTTACCGGTTACTTTTGCCCTAGAGTGTACAATCTCTGAATGAGAACCTGGCTATACAAAAAATTTTGTAAACCATATTGCCGTGTTAAGTTGATTTGCCAATAAGATTTTTTTCCCTTGTTACTCATTTTAAGAATTACAGCTGTGGCAGGAAAGAAAACTTTTTAAATGTTTTCTGTCTTGTGTTTTGATCGTGATATAATTTTTAAAATTATGTATTAATTTGTATGATATTAGGTGGTGTAGTATATGTTTGGTGTTATTCCTTTGAAGGAAAATAAGTCATTGCAAAGGGTGTAATTTATAAATTAAATAAATGTAAAATTATTCACATAGGATTTGAAGCACAATACATTATGGTTAAAAATGCAGTGTCAAACAGAAGTCTTCATTTTGTGTTTTCAAATTCAAATACCGTTTTACTGATGATATAAGTAATTAGATCTCAATAATTTAAGTTATTTACACTTATGGCTTTTATCTTTTACATGGTTCCACTAATCCGAACTTTGTATTTTTATTTAAAAGCATATTATGCTCTACAGTCAGCAATTAAGAAATCTAAAAGTATTAGTAATTAAAGTGTACATTAACTCCAATATAAGGTTTTGAAGAGCCTGATAGGAAGTATGATAATTAGGTAAATCTGGTGTTCTAGAAATCCTAGAAATACTTTAATGCATATCCCGTCTTGTATAGTCTAGACACTGGGAAACCATTCATTAATATATATATATGTATATATATATACATATATATATGCAATATCCACACAGATAACCAAAAAGTTTTTTTATTACAAAACTGAAAGACGAATTATGCATTGATGTTATTTTATTTTCCCTTAAGTCACACAGCATGAATGCATTTGTAAAATAAAAGTCACATTTTAAGATACATCATTTATTGGTATTCTGGCTTAAGGTAATCTCAATAAAATCCATATTATCTTGCATTTCATTTCAGCATGATGTTAGCAAGTTGAGGCAGCCCTCAGTCAGGGCCATGGCAAAAGTCTGATCTCTTTACTTGAAGTTTTATATAAAACCTGTATTTGAAGTGACATACTTCATCTCCATGTGCAGGTGTTTTCTGAGATTTTGACAAAAGAGAGATCTGAAGGAGAGGACCAAGTGCTTGTTTTAAGAGATGCCATCGGTTCATTCTGCTCACATCATCTGATGAAAATATCTTTTAAAACTGTATTATACTTCAGATAGGAATTTTAACCTATCAAGCTGGGTGAATTTCATATTCAGCTATCAGCAGAGGGTAATTTTGAATTACTTAAAACAAATCATTAATGTATCACATATTTCATGTGAATGTGATATAAAGTATACGAATTGGTCGTGCAATTACCACTTGAGCTTTGAAAAGGTTAAAATTCACATTAAAAATTTTAAATGTTGAAGAACGCAAAGTACTAATAGTTCAGTCTTGGAAATTGTTATCAATGTAAGCCTTCTAGGGACTGCTTTTTGTTGTTGTTATTTTGTTTTTACCCTTTTTCAAAAAAGTACCTTCCATGATATTATCACTTAATGTTAAGTCTGGACTATAAACATTTGATTTAGGAATAGATGTAAATTACTAGAACACATTATGTATTTTTTTTCCCCCAAATGAAAGTATCTCAAGGCTTTCTGGGTGAGGTTCTGGTTCTTTTGGGATTAAGAAGCATTGGTATAAATGGCTAATTTCGGTAGAAGAGTGTTACATAGTTTTTAAGTCCTCGTTATTACTTTTAAAAGAATATCCCATCAGGAATAGGAAGCTTTGTGGATAAGCTGCCACTCTTTGATGAAGGATTATGCATTCTCCCCTAAATCTGTGATCCCAGAATCTGTTACACAATGGTTTTATCAAGTAGCACTGGACTAGTTTGGCCATCATTTCATTTCCTCGAATAAGTTAATTGGTTCCTTTCCTAAATCTAATATTTATGTAGAATTTTGGTCTAAATATAAACTTGAGGCATTGATAGATCCAACTTCTAAAATCCAGAGGTTAATAATTTGATGTAAGATTACGATGAAGCCAGAAAAGTTTGGAAGGATGCTTTTACATTTATACCAGATGACAAATGAATTGATTATTGCGGGTACCCAGTCGTTTACATGGTTTACCTACTCAGTCAAGTCTGCAGGGTCTGTGGCCTGAGTGAAGTTCCTTGTAAGCTTTTCCTGTGTCAGTGATATTCAAAGCAACTTGAGACAGAAATAATAGCATATAAAAATGAAGCCATCACATATTATTAGTTGATTATCTCTAACATGTATGCAAAAAGTGAGCATATTATAGCATACTTTGATCATGGGTTTTTTTTAAAAAAAAAAGAATGAGTGTTTTGTTATGTGACTACATTCCCATTAGAATGAATAATTTCTTGCAGAGCATTAAGACTGTAATAAAAATGTGTCATGTTGTAGGGAGTTTTTTTTTTAGTCAGAGAACTATATTAAAGATTGGTCAGTTCATCTTATTAATCAAATATCAAATATTGGCTAATTAAGATAATTTTAACTGTAAGACCCAGTGATGATATCTAAAAAAGCATAATTTATAGACATTTTTCTTTAATAAATGGATTCTTATTTCTGAACCTATTAGCTTTTAAAAGTTTTTTGAAAATGGCAAAGTTTACTAAAAAATTGCAAAGTGCAGAAGTAAATTTCTTTTTACAATTTAAATCTAGTTTTTGTATACTTATTCATTGAATCATACTATATAAACTTTAGAAGTTATAATGTTAATATTCCTGTTAATATTCGTGTTCTGATTTTATTAGCCTCTTAAACTTGTATACAGGCATAAATATGTATCCATTGTGAATGAGATATGAATATAAAAAATTGGTTTTATTCTTAAATATTATATTGAGCATATTTATGAAAAGCTATTTTAAATTACCGCTTTTAATGATCAATTTAATGTGACAATTGATTATGTAAACCTTCATAAAAGATTCTAGGCTTTTACAATTGGTATAAATATGAGTTTTAAAAATAAAAAATACTGTCTGGAAACTAGCTACATATAACCAAGTTTTCAGGTACTTTATAAGATTTTTAGAAGAATTGAATTAAGACCTTAAGATATTTTATGTAGATATTTGTACAAATTTCCAATTTATTATTTCTAGGAAAACATAGGGTTTAATACACTTCACAGTAATTAGTTGAAAAACATTAGTCATCATGTTTCCTGTTTTTAATTTGGGAATATATGTGTTTTAATTTCACATGTAAAAGTAACAGATTAAGGATTTTGAAGAGCAGGGTTTTGGGTTTTTTTTTTTTTTCTATCTTTCATCAGCTCTGTAGCTGAACCCATACAATCTCTTTCTTCATTATTCTAAGCCACTATCAGATTCTAATCTTTGCTGTGTCCACAGCTGTTTGAGGATTTTTTTTTTTTTTTTGGCAAGTGTAATTACAAATACATGTGTTTTGTGCACCTCACTTCTTATAAATGCCTATAAAGGAAGATGAAAGAACAGCAGGACGGACTCTGTACAGGTGCATGGGTGATTCTACTTGTTTTTAAATCATTATGTCAGTGGTTATGAGAAAGAATTGCAAAGATTAAAACATAACAACTTTGGCTTCAGTGATGTTGGCCATAAAAATCACTGAAAATTAAATAATTTCTCTACATTTTTATGGAGTTAAGTACCACGGGAATCAAGTGGTTTCCACATTTCTTTAGGTCATATATCTACAGTGATGGTCATAATTTAAACTCTAAACAAAATATGATAGTTTTTTTCACTTCTTAAAAACCCATTAGAATATGACATTGTAGAGAGATTTATTAATCCCTTGCATTTATTTGGATGTGCCAAGTTGGAGAATGATTGATGTCAGATGGGCACTTAACAAATGTACAGTGATATAACCCTGCAGAAATTAGAAAGAGTGCTTTCTGGAGAAAATTCAACATATTTGTTTGCATTAATATTATTTATAGAACCAAATTGGAAACTATATGTAAACCCTAAGAAATGTTAAGTGTGTCAACTTGTAAGGACAACCTGTCTTCATTATTTATAATATCTCTCTTTTGTGCTGTTGGAATGTTCCCATCTCTGTGGACAGTGGGATTGGCTCTCAGAATAAGTAAAGGTACTTCCTGTGATTAGTAAAGTGTAGAAAATGAGTTCAATACTACTACTTTTAGGAAGGTGTCAAAGATGTTGCATAGAAACACGATTATTTTTGTTTTCCTCTTAGGAGATTCTAGAGAATATCTGATGCCTGATGAAAATTCTTTGGACAACAAAAGAGGGCAGGATGAGGAGTGGGATAGGCTTCATTTGGAAAAGATAGAACTACACATGGTTCGTCATTTTTCTGCTACTTTTCATGTAAGCGTATTGATTGTGGGAGAAGGTCTTCAATATTTTGAAAGCCAAGATAGGAAAAAAGTGCTTTAGTTTTAGGAAGGCTTTTGAGAATTGTTCAGGGGTGGACATGCACTGCTTACCAGTCAAAACTTGAAAATTTTCCCCTTTTATATTTAATATATTAGAAATTAGTAGACATTGAACCTATAAAAATTATGAGGCTATATAGATGTCATAAAGCTCTGCCCTGATTTGAATGTCTATCTTTATTTTTATTTATTTATTTATTTATTTATTTATTTATTTATTTATTTATTTATGATAGTCACAGAGAGAGAGAGAGAGGCAGAGACACAGGCAGAGGGAGAAGCAGGCTCCATGCACCGGGAGCCCGACGTGGGATTCGATCCCGGGTCTCCAGGATCGTGCCCTGGGCCAAAGGCAGGCGCTAACCCGCTGCGCCACCCAGGGATCCCCGTCTGTCTTTATTTTTAATGTGTGCCTTACTTCCACAGGTATTTTTCTTCTCCCGATTCATTTAAGTCAAACCCCAAGTGTTTTGTCAGTGTTCTGTGTCCAAGTGACTCCGTCCTGGGAAAGATTAGAAGAAATAAGACATGATCTCAGACCCCTAGGAAGTTTTCCCTTCTAGTTGAGGCATGATATAAAAGATAACAGACCGTTATTAAGGCTATTAAGAAAGCTGAAAGAGGGTTTGGAAGAATTACTGCTTTGGTCAAATTGTGCTCTAAAAGCCCATGGATCTTTGAAATGCCAGGGAACCGAAGGGAGTACAGAATCTAAGGCTTCCAGCACACAGCTTTCCTGCAGCCTACAGACGTTAGCAGAGCCTTGAAACTCTATGAACGTTGGAAAGGACACGAGGCCGTAACTACTGACAAACAACAGAAGTGCCCTGGGGCTCACAAGCGTTTAAAAGGATAGACAGCCGAGTGAATCGGAACATGGGCCTGATACTTCTGCTCACAGGCATGGCCATAGATACCTAATAAGGTCGGTCACAAAGAGCCAGGGACCTGGGGAGAACAAAAAGTGGCCATTTGCCTCCTCCCCTGTGGAATAACTTGGCAAAATGTTTGTTGCAAGCTTACCCACAAAAGTACTGTGAAGGCAAAGGCCCTTCCATCCTGTTCTCGACACAGTGCCTGGCCCTGCAGAGTCCATCGGTAAATAACTGACGTGGGAATGCAATCCCCCCCCTCCGTGTCGGTGTCGAGGGCCCTCCCTGGAGAATAGCTCCTTTCTACGAAAGCTTTGTTCCCTCCAGACTTAGGGCATCCCGTAGGACCACTACAATTCAGTAAGTGTATTATTCTATTATTTTAAGATTGCCTCTGATTCCCGATAAATCTGTAGTGCCAACAAGAAGTTGTTGGAGTTTAAGAGCAAAGGATACGGCATAGACTATAGATCTCTGGCAAAACCACCAGTTGACACGGAGAGGTAAGGGGATCCCAAGGCAGGGAAACGGAAGGAGCAACAGGAATCACCCACAGCAAGGCCAAATTTGCAAACAAGTGTCAGTGATGCCCAACAGGTAACGTGGACGCATGCAATTGGCCGGGGTAGTTGTGTGCTGCATTTTCACGTCTGCCGAGATATATGTTCTTTCATATTTCCTAAAATATGTGGTTCTCCTTGTCTTTTGTTTTTCCACTTTTGAGAGAGACATGCATGCAGAGAAATGTTTCTATGCTATTAGAGAAACAGCAGAGCAAGTTTGATAAGAAATAGTGTTGGCATAGGCTCAGAGACGGAGACACGGGGTGATGGGAGCCCAGCACTGAAGGGACGCATGCCTCATCCAAAAGGAGATACCACGTCACACCTCTAGACTGGTTGTTGCCATGTGGGGGTGAAACAGTGTTGCCAGATTGCAAGAATCTTCAAGAAATGCCAGAATATGAATTATGTGAAATCTCTAGATTTTTAAATGTTGGCTCATTAAAAAAAAAAAAAAAAAGGCAACGCACAAAACACACAGATAAAACAAAACACGCCTGCAGGCTGGGTTTGGCAGTTGGGCCACCAGTTTGCAACCTGTGATATAGAGGCAGAGATCTGCATGATGTCTTTGGGAGATCGTGGGTGAGCAGCAGGAATGGAGCAGAGGATCCCCCATGGAAAAATCTGTGATGAGCTTGGAGAGAGAGCTTGGGCCCAGATTGTGGATTATCTTAAATGTCATCCTCTTCTACCCATTTTGGAGAAAAAAAAAAAAAACCATGTTTGCAGTTTGTAGTACACTTTTTCCTGCTTTAAAACAGAAACTTGGGTTGCCAGCAAGCCTTCCATAAGCATTGTTCATGCCAAGTCAGGAAAGGATTAAGTGACAGTAGAGGTTATAACCCACACTTTTGACCTTTCATTCAGATACTTGAGATCCCTCCCTCCCTAGCTCATCTTCTGCCCACCAGGGACTAAACGTGCCAGGCTCTTGATACCTTTAATACACCTATAATTTGGGGCCACTCCAGTAGCAAGCTATAGCTAATATGTTTTTCTGATAACATTTGACTATCACCTGAATCCAGATCCTACATTCTATATGACAGGAAAATCCAAAGTTAAAGATGACGTATTGGATTAGGTCATATCCATTACGTTAATTGAATAAAAGGAACACTTAGCTTCCCTTGGCTCGCTGTTTTTTATTGTTGGGTGCTGAAGGAGTTGGGCTCTGGAACTAGAGAAGCCTGCTCAAATCCCACATCTGTCATTTATTTTCCGTGTGACCTTGGGGAGAGCCACCCTGTCTCTGAGCCTCACTTCCTCATCTGTAACAATGGTTGGTGACATTGCTATTGCCAGGAGCCTGGAACCCTGTCCTGTACGCTGTAGGTACCACGGTGGTGGTGGCTGCAGTCACTGGAGGGGCTGTCATTGGCACTTTTTGGTGAATATGGTGCTCTCTGACATGGCTTCATGTGAGTTTTGGAGTCAAATTTGGAGACGAAAATCAAGTCCCGCTGCGCCACTTAGTTACTTTAGTCTTCGTACCAAAAACTGGGGTGGATGTGAAGATGAAATGATCTGAAGCACAGAGAGGGATTACGTAGTGTCAGGTATGTAGTGAGACTTAATGTGTG
Source organism: Canis lupus dingo (assembly GCF_003254725.2). Lineage (NCBI taxonomy): Eukaryota > Metazoa > Chordata > Mammalia > Carnivora > Canidae > Canis > Canis lupus. Next base: position 49,126,702 of record NC_064258.1, on the reverse strand, counting down.
TGTACAGATGTGTGTGTATCAGGAGAGTAGTGCACGTTAATCCAGCAGCCAGACTGCTGTAATATTAGCTCCCTAAATTAGGTGAGAAGAACCAAAAAGCAGTCACAGACCTTCTTCTCTTTTCTTGGGCTGTCATCTAGAATATTTCTCTTAATGAACAATTTTTAACAACCCTGATTCTCTGACTTGCCAAGTTACTGATTATAAGTGCTAAGTTCAGGTGGAGGAGTTGAGATACCCTGTTCAGCTTTGGCCTGTGGATAGCCGGAAGATTAACGGGTGCAAGGGCTTATCCACAGAGCAGCATACACAAAAGTACTGATGAGAACAGTCAGCCCCCATCATGATGGTCCAGAGTCACTTAAAGAAGAGAGGGCAATATCTGTGATGTTTTGCAACCGTTTATATAAAAAAGATGAAAAGATTCTTGAGGCACCTGGATGGCTTAGTCGGTTAAGCACCTGCCCTTGGTTCAGGTCATGATCCCAGGGTCCTGGGATTGAGATCCATGTGGAGCTGCTGCTCAGCAGAGAGCTTGCTTCTCCCTCTCCTTCCCGGTCCCCCTGCTTGTGCTCACTTGCTCTATCAACTAAAGCAATAAAATCTTTAAAAAAATTTTTTTTGATATTTCAAGGAGTATAAGATTCATCTCTAAAGTGTATTCGAAGACACATTCCTTAATGATGTCAGGTAACTGGGATATTTTGTGGAAAAAAAAAAACCTGTTTGACAGAGTCAACATTTTTTTTTAAAGATTTATTTATTTATGATAGACACACACACACACACACACACACACACAGAGAAAGAGAGAGAGAGAGAGGAAGAGACACAGGCAGAGGGAGAAGCCGGCCCCATGCACTGGGAGCCCGACATGGGACTCGATCCCGGGTCTCCAGGGTCGCGCCCTGGGCCAAAGGCAGGCGCTAAACCACTGAGCCACCCAGGGATCCATCCCCCCAGGGTCAACATTTTAAGTATATTCTAGTTCATATTTTTTAAATGAAAACAGACATCTTTTTCCCACATGACTGTTGGAATTATATATGTATATAATATGTATTATATATAAAGAATAGTGTTAATTATATATACAATATATAACAAAAATAAGCTATGTAGTTATATAAATTATATACATGTATTATATATTTATAAATTCTTTTTATAGGTTATATATAAATTGTAATAGAGATGCCAGGAAACTTTTCATGGAAATTTCGTGTCCAAGTTTGAAACATATATTTAAAATGTATTGATATATTAAGTAGAAATAATTACAAAACAAATGAGCATAGTGAAAAATGTTTCCATTTACTTAAGAGAATTACTTAGCATTTGGATGTATCTTGTTTATTTCTTTCAAAAAGACAGGATACAAAACATATCCACTAGCATATTAGTTAGCCCAGTGGATTTCTTAATGTCTTTATGAAAAGCACATTTTAAGCATTTGTGTGAAATGTTAGTTGGCTACAACGGATGGTGGCCATTTGTGTCTTTTTTTTTTTTTATTTTAGCTCTGATGTCTTTATTACATTATCATTTATTAAGTATCTGCTCTGAGTCGACCATTGGTTTAGGCTTGGTGAGAAAGGGATGCAAAAATAAAGAGGATGTATATTTTAGAAGCCCCCCCAGGAAACATATGCTAATTAGGTGACTGTACTAACAACGTGCAGCTAGAATGAAATCTGAGGATGTGACACAAACTGTACACCCTGCAGGAACTCAAGAGGAGAGAGAGGAACGTGTAAGGTGGGAGTCGTTCCTTATCACTTCAACTTCATTGTTTGCAAGAAAGCATACTTGGCAGCTTTTCTCTCAAGCTTGAGGACGAAAGCTGCCCCTACTGTGTCTGCACCATCCTCCTCTCTGATCACACAAGGTAGAAGTCTAACGGCATCTTCTAGATGGTCCCATGGCTCACTAGTCACGTCTGACCCGCCACCAGGGCCTGCCGATGCTCCCTAGGCTGGGTTTCAGTGCCCGCTGCTCCTTTCCATCCTCACTGCCAGCTCCCCAGTTTGGACTCCCCTCATCCCTCATCCTGACTACGAATCATGCCTTCCAGCTGGCCTTCCTGCCACTCAACGTACGTCTCTCCAATCCATTTTTCTAGATCCCCGTCGGGGAGTACCCATCCTGATACCGTGATCTGGTCATGTCACTGGCTCCTGAACTCACAGTGCCTCCCTTTATAGGGTGAAGCCCAAGCTCCTTAGCATGGTAGTCGGGGTATATCCTTCATGGTCTGGCCAAGACCCTGCACAGCCCACCTCCCAGTGGGTTTCTCGTGCACAACATGCTTTTACGCAGGTTGGTTTGCTGGCTCTTTCCCCATTCACCGGACAAGTGTTCCCCTCTCTGTGCCAGGTTAAATATTCTCTGTGAAACTGTTCCGGATTCTCTCAGTAGAATTAATTGTTCATCCATCTCTCTCTCTTTTCTTTTTTCTTTTCTTTTCTTTTCTTTTCTTTTCTTTTCTTTTCTTTTCTTTCTTTTCTTTTCTTTTCTTTTCTTTTCTTTTCTTTCTTTCTTCTTTCTCTGGTATCTCTCTCTCTCTGATACCATATCAGAGTATTTGTCCATCTTTTTATCATTTAACTCATTCTGTGCTGTCTTCTAGCTTATTAGAATGAAAGTGTTCCAGCAGTAGGAAGGAATTTAAAAGATCATACAGGTGAAGCACTTGATTTTAAAATGGGACAAAACTGAGGCTGGGGTGACATCCTTTGACCTCGGTAGCAGCCCCTGAGCTTGAGCTTCCCTTTGCTGTGTGGCACGCTGCTCCCTGCATCCTAGCACAGCTCTGTTTACTGTGTTAGCATCTCGTCCTCTTCCGGTTGGCCTGCAAATACTGGAGTGCCTCAGAGATCAGCCGTGAGACCTTCAGCTGTCCTCATTGTGACCATTCTCCCAACTGCCGTGATGTCATATGTTCCTACGGCCTCTGTGGTCGCTTGTGGGCAGTTTGCTGATATTCCACTCTGAACTTCTGCCCGTAGCTCAAGATCTACATACCTGGGGTGGAGAGGGGGGCCTTATAATCTGTCATCCAAACAAGGATCTTTGCAGAGTCAAAGTGGCCACCAAATGTCAGGAAACCAGGACAATTGGTATGAACTGTCCCGGGCAACACATCCCTGTGGTTATCGTAGGTGTATTGAACCACCTGACGTATGCTCTTGGATGTCTGCAGTGCTCCTAACACTAACATGTGAGCTGAACTTGTGATCTTTCTTTTTTTTTAATTATTTTTATTTTTTTAACAATTTCTTTTTTTTAAGATTTTATTCATTTATTCATGAGAGACACAGAGAGAAAGAGAGAAAGAGAGAGAGAGAGACAGGCAGAGGGAGAAGCAGGCTCCATGCAGAGAGCCTGATGTGGGACTTGATCCCAAATTGCCAGGATCAGGCCCTGGGCTGAAGGCAGCGCTAAACCGCTGAGCCACCAGCTTCAGCCTCTCCGGGTGAGCTCCAACTCAGTGAATGACATGAGTATCGATCAAGTCCCCGTATATCTGGTTATTCACAACACCTAGTTTGCATTTTATCTTTTTTTCTTTTCTTTTTTTTTTTTTTTGCTTTCTGAATACCTCCTTGAAACCATATACAATTTTGTCTCCACCACTGCCACGCTAATCCAAGTTCCCATGACATTTGGACTGAACTACCACATTAGCTTTCTAATTGATCCACTGGCATTCGATCTGGACCTCTCTCTCCAATTCACGCTCCACATCACAGCCAGAGTGATTTTTTTAAGCATGCAAAAGGATCATATCATTCCTTATTTAAAACAATACATAATACAAAACCCCTTTTATGTCCTCCTTTTATACTTTGCTGTAAAGCCCATAAAGCTGGGAACTTTGTTGGCTCTGCTCCTTCATTTTATCAGTAATGTGCATTGTACCTATCCATAGTCCTTTATAAATACCAGTTAGTTGAATAAGCAGATGAGTGAAAGATCCAGGATTCTAAAACCGGACTTCAGACTACTAATTCTGGAGTCTCTATATTCTTTTTTTTTTTTTTTTCTCCAAAAGCTTTTAACCATCTGAACGTGGAGCCTAGACCATTCTATTATTTACTATTTGTGTTCTCTCTTATTTTGGAAAACAGGGTATCCCCATCTATACTTTGTTTATTCAGTACTTTACAACCACAACTACACTTTAGAATCACCTAGGGAGCTCTCAAAAAATACCAATACCAGGGTTTCATCCTGGACTAATTAATTCAGAAACTCTGGAGTTAGGACCTGGTCATAATCAGTAGCTTTAAAAAGCCTCCCAGGTGTTTCTGGCACATCTGTTGAGAAACCACTGCTTTGAATCCAACTGTCCTTCAGATCCCATCTCAAACACCATCTCCTCCAGGGAAACTCCTAGATGGCTCATTTTTTCCTTAGAACTTAGCATTTAGTGGAGCAATGATAAGGTCAAGACTTATTTCATTATTTTAGGATTTCCATTCCTGGGTTGTAAGATCCATCAGGGTTGAGACTCTACATTACGTTCAGAGAGTTCCTGAGGCTGGAGAAGTTACTTGATAATAATACCCTTTTATCAGACTGCTGACCACTTGTCACATGGCAAAGACCCAGGGTTAAGAAGCCCAAATCAGCCTTTTAATTTGTGACTACCTCTAGAGTTGGACACATCGGGAAATTTTTCTTATCTGTTCCATCTCATTCCTGCCTCTCTAGTCACTGCATGGTAGTGGGGCATGGGGCTTTTTTTTTTTTCAAGATTTATTTATTTATTTATTTATTTATTTATTTATTTATTTATTTATTTATGAGAGACACACAGAGAGAGGCAGAGACACAGGCAGAGGGAGAAGCAGGCTCCCTGAGGGGACCCCAATATGGGACCTGATCCCAGGACCCCGGGGTCACGACCTGAGCCAAAGGAGCCACCCAGGCGTCCCCAAAACAGCAGGTTCTAATACACTTTCTTGATGCAGTGGCAACTTGCCACGGAACACGCAAACGGCAGACAACTTCTCATATACCTTTTCTGTAAGTCACTCTTAGGGGCTTCAGTGCTGATGCTTTAACTAAGGAGAGAGAGGAGTAACCAACCCCCTCCCCCTGCTTCTGTGCTGACACGGAGGGATGGTGATACCCCAGAATCTGGCCTTTCATGTGAATCAAGACTATCCTTCTGAGGGGCGTCATAGACTGGAACAGATTTTGCCATCATTTTGCAGCTGCCAGGGGAATCTTTTTTTTTTTTAACTTTTTTAAAGATTTTATTTATTTATGCATGAGAGACACACACAGAGAGAGAGAGAGAGGCAGAGACACAGGCAGAGGGAGAAGCAGGCCCCATGCAGGGAGCCCGATGCGGGACTCGATCCTGGGACTCCAGGGTCACGCCCTGGGCCGAAAGCAGGTGCTAAACCGCTGAGCCACCTGGGGATCCCCTGCCAGGGGAATCTTTGTGGCAGTTCACCCCAAACCCCAAAACCTTTAGCACAAATGCCTATCGTGTGGAAGTAATGCTTTCGAGTAGTTTTATAATGGGCTTTGAAATTTATTTCTAACCAAATTTCTGCTCTCCCTTTAAAAAAAAAAAAATCCAGAGATCTACTCATGTAATTATTGATTCTAACTGTCAAATTCCAGATTCTTTCAGACTTAGAAAATTGTGTAAAGGTAAAGAGAAGGAGCAAACCGTGTTCTGCCTTTAGCTATATTTGTTTTGTGGATGCTCTTCTGTGTTGGAATTAAAATGGGGTTTGCCTGTATGATGGAGCTAGTCCAGTGTGGATCCCGGTGTGCTCTGTGGGTACCTGGATCCCCAGAAGCCAAATGGACTTCACATTCACCCTTTATGTAAAAGCACCAAGATCACATCTCATGGTGCCATCTTCGCTGGGCCTCAGGCTGCCTGACTACAATGGCTGGCATTTTCACTGTTCTCACACTTGTAAAAATAAAATTAGAAAGCAGGAGAGGATACAGAAAGACATCTGGTAGTACAAAATGAAGACATTTATCAGAAAGGATGCCTTTTTTCCTTTCAAAAACTACAAAAAGTTTGTTTCATCCAATTATCCTTAAAAGTACTGATTTCACAGGACTAGAAAGTCAAATGAATAACAAAGTCAAATAAATGTTTTCTTTTGTATTAAATCAGAACGCAGCTTCCTTTTTCTGTAAATGCCTTGCCTCAATACATTGATTATCCTAATTCACAACCTAAGTGCATAATTAGATTCTGAAAGTGTATCGGGGACAGAATTTGGTAAAGAAGAAGAGTGACACACGGAGGAAAGAGAGAATTCTTGGGTTTACTTATCTCTTTCAAAGAAATGAAGTGTTACTTCCCTTGTGCAGCTGCACTTGTTTTGTGAGATAGGACATTAGTCACTGCACTAAGTTAGGATATTATGATGGTATGTAGGACAAGGGACAAGCTTGAATTTCCACTGGTGCTGTTATACCGCTCAGCTGGGGATTACAGGTACACTTGCAAATCAGACTAGATTCAGAAGCTTCATGTGAAACCACCTACATCATCATCATCACTCTCTTTCCGTATCCATGAGGGTCTCTGTTGTTAGTATATGGTGACTAGACCAAAAAAAAAAAAGATCATAATGTCTTTAGACTTTATGTAAAATGTAACTTTCAATGTGATGTGGGTTATATGTGTAAACACTTGCTCTAATTTTGGTAATTTGTGTTGAATTTTCTGCTCCGCCGCACCTGATAGCTCTTTTATTGCCACTAATCAATCAGCTTATTTTATCTTTTTATTTATGTGGGCCACTTTTCATTTACTACATGATCTGAAAAAAGAACATACTGTGTATAGTTATTTATTGCATTTGCCCAATTTTTTTCAGAACCTTTATTTATATGTCTATTTATAGGCTTAAAATTATTCATCAAGTCCATGGTGATTAAAGTTTAAAAACGAAAATTATATGGGGGGGGGAATGTGTGTGTGTGTGGGAGTGTGGGTGTATTTTTGTGTTGATGAATATCATCTCCAAAGATCTGTATGTTAGACGGCCATTAATCAACACTTCCTGAAAATTAGATTAGATTAATTCATAAATCAAGTGATTTTGAAGCCTGCAGTCTAGTTAGGTAGGCTGGTTAATTCTGTTCTTTTAGATAGCTTAACTGAGCACAAAATTCAAAGTGCAGCATTTCAGAAAACCCTGCTGACTCTACCATCATTTTGGAACACTTAGGGTAAAGATCATTTTAAACTCTAATGGAAGAGACACCAGGAATCTCCCAAAAAGTCAAGGAAAAATCTGCACCAAGAAAAAAAAAAGCCTCTTGAGACAGATTGAATTCTTCTGAAGAGAAAAATATATAATTTACTACCATCTAAAATATTAATGAAGATATATGTGAGGGGCTTTTTAGAGGAGGATTTATCTTATGTTTAGTATGAGAAAATGCTGTGCATTTAAAATCTTTTCTCTTGCCCCCATCAAACAGAATTTCCAGGAATAATGAAAAACTTATGATCCTTGACTATCTTGTTTACCAAATATCTCGTGTGAGGTATGGCTACTGGAATCACAACTTCCGGTGTAATTTACACTAGCGTTTGTTAACAGCAAAAGACCTCTCCATTGGGGGTTAAGAATATTTAATCCTTTAAAGCTGACATATATAACATGTAGCAGTGTCAGCTACAGCTGTTTCTAAACATCAGTAACAAAATTATAGACAGGTTTTGAAGCTTCTGTGGTGGGAATGAATACATCTGAGGATTCAGCTTGCTGACAGTGTTTATGTAATTTAATCTTACCATCTGGTAGAAAGTAAACACTTTTTATAAAATTAAAGTTTATAAAGTGAATCCCTTATACTTTTCCATTGTTGCAAATGGCAAATTCAAATGGCAGTTTGATGAAAAATAAATGGAGATCCTGTATCTACTCTTTAGAGATGAATACTGGGTTGCAGTTGGTGTTGCAGTGGAGTCTGCACTGGCTCCTTTGACAGCAAACAATTGGTTACTTTCATCTCCTGTAAAGATTCTGCTCTTCATGCTTCCTGCATTCCTCTAAGATAACGTGCATGTTTTTATTTCATTTCTCTTTTACACAAAAGAAACCACGACTCAGCAATGTTGTATGTCAGTAATCTCAGAATAAATGATGTCACAACTAAAATGCATGTCTGAACTGAAAATAAATGACTCCCTCTTTGCATTCCATATTTCTCCATAACAATAATCTTTGTATATTGTGCATTCAGCTATTACGTGAATTACTTGGCATAATCCAGTGTGTTCACTTTGCAGGTAGCACCTTTCCCCTTGCCTTAGAAGTCAGCAAATTAGTACATTTGTGAAACTGACAAATTAGTCTGCAAGTCCTGCCAAGTTCAAACTTTATAAATCTGACCTGGACATTTTACTTGAAATAAACAGGCAGACTGATAGACTCTTGTGTTTATAGTTGCGCCCTGTGTTAAATTGGAAGTCTATGCTCTATGTTGATGTAATAAAATTTAATTAGTTGTAAGTCAGGTTTTGGTTTAGTGGTAATTAGTTTAGTGTATAATTATTACGTCTAATGGCAATCTGAAACCTGCAAGTATTTTGATCTTTTTCCAAGTTAAAAAAAAACCATCTGTAAGATTTATAACAGAAATAGCAATAATAAAATCACATTAGCTAATTTCATTAGACAAATTATGGAAAATGTTAAGTGGCAAAGTAAAATTTCAGTGATGATGTACATGTGTCATGTTGAGCTCGTACAGAAAATATTTTAGAGTGGGTTTTTTTTTTCTAATCAAATTTAAGGCAATCTAATGAGACTTCTGATGTTTCTTACTTCTTAAAATGTACTATCTGTAATTTGCATGACGAAATTCAGTGTTATTCATGTAAAAGCTATAGTAGGATGGTCATCAGGTCCAACAGGCCCATTATAAATCAAGGCAGTTTTATTTAAAAAATTGAAAATTACCTTTAGTTGTTTGAGTTCTGGCAAGTGTCTAGAAAATTTACATCAAAGTATTGCCTGCTTTCAATAGGATACAAAGTATTTTTCAGCCAACATTATAACTACGCAAAAATATGCTACTTAAATAAACTTACACAAACTTTTTAAATTGGTAAACTTGATAAATTTTATTTTTTTAAAGATTTTATTTATTTATGATAGACATAGAGAGAGGCAGAGACACAGGCAGAGGGAGAAGCAGGCTCCATGCAGGGAGCCCGATGTGGGACTCGATCCCGGGTCTCCAGGATCAGGCCCTGGGCCGAAGGCAGGCGCCAAACCGCTGAGCCACCCGGGGATCCCCAACTTGATAAATTTTAGAATGTAAGTCTCTGTGTGTTAGATAGTTACTATTCTGGTTAAGTAGTCTCTCAGAGTCCTAGACTAAATTAGGGGCCAATGATATTTTTTTAAGGGCATTTTTCTACTTCTTTCAATCTCCTTTTCTCTAATAAGAGCCTTCTTTCTACTTGTATGATCCAAGTGCTAACTGACTTCTGTTTTCCAAATTATATTTAATAGCAGCTTTTTTATTTTCTGCAAAGTGATTGTTACTTTTAACTTAAAATTTACAAGCCAGATAGATCTGTTATAATCCACAACACAGTTCAGTACCAACTGTGTTTTCCACATCAAAGATCATGTTTCTTGTCATTGTCTATTTCACTTTAAAACATTTTTAAAAATGAAAATTTAATAAATAGCATGTATGGCAAATAGTGCAGTCTTAGTAAAAGTGGGTGAGTTGGTATCACATGGCTATTAAATAGTTTAAAATGAATCTTTGTAGCTTACTGATTTTTATAAGCAGAACTTCGGTTTACTAAAAATATATAGAAAAAAATGTTAAAATTTGCTATTTCTTTGATAATTCTTTCTTTGTCATTTTTACTTTATTAGCAAAGGGTCTCCTTTGACTTCAAAAGAGGCCTTATGATCATTTCCATTTGGCAAGGAGAAAGAAATGATTTGAAATAAAATATTCATGAACTGACATAATTAAAAATATTAACAGAGACATCTAAATTGGCTTTTATAGTATGCCATTATAAATATTTATTTAGACCTTTGTGAATATCGTGATATATATGTTTTACAGAGGCTATCATTTCAGCTTTTTAAAAAATATGAATTTGTATTTATTTATGTTGAATTCATAGTAACGCGTTATTTAGCCAATAACCCTGAGTATTTATTCAAGAAGTATTTACTCCAGACATAGTAGGTACATGGTACAGAACTGAGAGGTGATGGGAAGAATGCTAAGAAGGAAGCCCACAATCAGTGGACTGTCTTTAAAGTGGTCAGACCTGCCTGTTTGAGTTTGCAATACAGAAGAGTATATACTTAGGTGTTGAATGAGAGAGATTAAAAAAATATGAAGTTGGAGTGTTGCCTTAGGCTATTTCTGAATAGCGTTACCACCCATTTTTAGTTTGGTAATCAACCTTTAGAAATTGGCTGCATCAGCTCCGTGGCTGCAGAAATCATATTCACAAGATACTGTTTACTAAACAGATGATTGATCAGTTTATGAATTTATATTGGGGAATACCTCTGTGTCCAGAATATTTTTATTGATTACTTTAGGCACTGGCAATCAAGGGACCCCCAAATTATAGAAAACTATAGAGTTACAAGGTAAATTTAAAATTATTTGTAAGTTCCCTAAGTTATTAAGTCCTGTGTGCAGAGACCCATGTTAGGAACAATGAGAAATAGAAACGAACAAGGTGGTAAAGAGCTTGTATTAAAATATATAAACAGAGTCCAGACCCAATGTAATGACTTTAGTGTTCTGCTGAATATTGTGCTTGAACTATATTGAACTAGAACCTGGAGAATCCTTACTGCTCTGTTATAAAGTGGATTTGCCTTATGGGGACTAATTTCAATAATTCTGTCCTGAATATAAACCTGAATAAACATGCATAGTTGACTAGACCTTGCGACCGTGTGAATATGAATGAAAAAGAAGAATCCAAAGAAGATTCTTAGATTTTGTCCTAGGCCCTGAAAGTAAATATTTAAAAAAAAAAAAGAAAAAAAAAGGATAGGGGAAGGAAAGGGTGCCTGGGTGGATCAGTCAGTTAGGTGTCTGCCTTCCACTTGGGTCATGATCTCAGGGTCCTGGGATCGAGCCCCACATCAGGGTCCCTGTTCAGCAGGGAGCCTGCTTCCCCTCTGCCTCTCCCCCTTACTTGTGCTCATTCTCTCTCTCTCTCTCTCTGTCAGATAAACAAATAAAATGTTTTATTTTTTAAAAAAAGGAAAGGAAAAGAAAAATAAAGTTATTTCTATTCTTTATTTGACTCTCTAACTTTCATGATTCTATCAAATAAACATGAAGAATGATAAGCAGTTTTTAAAATATGCATATGTACACTTTTTAAATATGCACATCGGGATTGAGCACCTAGGAAACAGCACTTGGACACTCAGGGCTCTGAACTGAAGTGTCAGGACAGACCTGGCGCCTGCCCTCCCTGCCTTTGCAGGTGACACTGGCACATCAGAGTAAAACTCCAGGAAGATTTTGAAAATTCATGACAAGAGTTTGGGGGAAATACATCAGAAGTTTTGGTGAAATGCATTTCCAAGCAAGTCCCAGTTAAACTCCGAGAGGGAAAATATCTCTGGGAAGAGAGAAAAGCGAGGGCCCAGAAGAGCCTTCAGTGAAGGAGCCGTGAGGAGGTGAGGAGCCAGTCTTGGGAATGGAAACCACGTGCATGGAGTTTGGAAAAGCGTCAAGGCCACATGCACAGACATTGGCCTGTGTGACCAGAAAATGTTAAAACAGGAAGATTGATGGGTAATAGGGGAAGGTCTCTGAGGCAGGAAGTTTGGATGAGAACCTCCATACATTGTGAGGAGGAAAGGAGTATCTTCTGCTGTGGCTCAAGGACACAGTGGGGGACAATGAGATATGGAGTAGGGGAAGTAGGGGGCTTCATACATCCAGCTTGTACACAAAGCTAGCAGTGCCAGGAGGGTGACAGCTTAAAAGTGGAATATCTGCAAGAGGTGTAAAAATAATGTGGGGACAGGACACCTGGGGGGCTCAGCGGTTGAGCATCTGCCTTCGGCTCAGATCGTGATTCTGGGGTTCCGGGATCGAGTCCCACATCGGGCTCCCTGCAGGGAGCCTGCCTCTCCCTCTGCCTGTGTCTCTGCTTCTCTCTCTCTCTCTGTCTCTCATGAGTAAATAAATAATCTTTAAAAATAAATAAATAGGGATGCCTGGGTGGCTCAGTGGTTGAGCATCTGCCTTCGGCCCAGGGTGTGATCCTGGAGACCCAGGATCGAGTCCCACATCAGGCTCCCTGCATGGAGCCTGCTTCTCTCTCTGCCTATGTCTCTGCCGCTCTCTCTCTCTCTGTGTCTCTCATGAATAAATAAATAAAATCTTAAGATAGAGAAAGGAAAGAAGAAAGAAAGAAAAAGAAAGAAGGAAAGAAAAAGAAAAGAAAAGAAAAGAAAAAAAAGAAAAGAAAGACAAATATTCAGGCCTCCTTGGCCGTGTCTGGAGTACTGACCAAAATTTTCAATGTTATTATCTTATAAATATTGACTCTTAGATCCCTTCTTGGGTGATACTAAGTAAAAAAATATTGCTATTTTTATTGCTATGTTATTAGTTAGTGTTTTGTAAATCATAAAGCATCATTTGAAAAGGACACTTCATGCAAATTGATAAGTCAGAAATAAAGATTAATTTCCTCAAAGATTGCGGTCTCTGTATCTAGTTTATCTTGATGATCAAATTATGTTGTCTCAGGAAATTTCTCTGGATCCATTAACTAAATCGATTTTGATGCCAAGGGTAGTATCTGGAAGAGTAAGAATTGTTCCTTCATTAATAGGTAATTGAAAAAAAAGCAAACTTATATATGATCATTAGACATTTAATTTACATACAGTCTAAAATTAGAACTGATTTTTTCTTTGCCCTCCTTATTCTTTTGGGATTCTTTTTATTTTATTTTATTTTATTTATTTTATTTTATTTTATTTTATTTTATTTTATTTATTTATATTTATGATAGAGAGAGAGAGAGAGAGAGAGAGGCAGAGACACAGGCAGAGGGAGAAGCAGGCACCATGCACTGGGAGCCCGATGTGGGATTCGATCCTGGGTCTCCAGGATAGCGCCCTGGGCCAAAGGCAGGCTAAACTGCTGCGCCATCCAGGGATCCCCTTTTAATTTTTTAAAAGATTTTATGTATTTATTCATGAGACACACAGAGAGAGGCAGAGACACAGGCAGAGGGAGAAGCAGGCTCTCTGTGGGGAGCATGATGTAGGACTTGATTCCAGGACTCCGGATCACACCCTGGGCCGAAGGGAGATGCTCAACCACTGAGCCACAGGCACCCATTCTTTGGGGATTCTTGAAACACATATGTAAGTGTATATGGCTGTGAAGCAAAAGTTCTGAGTAACTGCCTACTTTCATTCCATCGCTGGCATTCTTTCTGTATTTTTTCTTCTTCCTCGTCTTCACCTTCTGATTTCATCTACAAAATCCTCCTTAGCTACTAATTCACTCACATCTGCGCGCGCACACACACACACACACACACACACACACTTAACAAAGAGATTGTACCCTTCAAATTCAGATTACCTGAGTGACCCACAGTAGTGGAAAGAGTCAGTTAAATACTTTGGGGCAATAGGAGTCAGATTGAGCCCCACCAGGGAGAGGAGGGCAGTTGAACTGAAATTAGGAAGTAGTGAAAATAATTGAAATGGAAGAACTCTAGTCCATTAATCTGGAGGTTCCTAGTATAACCAATGAGCTTTAATATCCAATTTAATGAAAGATGCTTATTTCACTTTCCAGAGCAGAAAAATTAATTGGTAGCTATAATTTAAGTTTGGTCTCCTTTCTAATTGAAAGAATGTCTAAAGGGAGGGAAAAAAAAAAAGAAAAACATTTTCATTCTATTCATTTTCATTTTTTAATTTCTTTTTTTTAGAAAAGTTTTATTACAAGTATTGACATTTTCATTATTTCAATTGGATACTTAATTTGTTACACACTGTAAGTAGGGGAAAAAGAGCTTTTAAAGACAGCAAACACTTTAATGGACTTGCAGTCTATTCTCTGGATTTGCAAGGTGTGAGAATAAATTTGCCCAGGAAGAATGTGGTACATGACTATTTCAGAAAAAGCATTTTAAGGCAGATAACATGATCGTCTATATTTTATCTTTTCACTAGAAATTTTATGAGTGATTCCTCACAACCTACTATGGTATATTTTTTAAGGATGTCAGGAGCAATTGGCTTAGCCCCGATGCTCTATTGAGTTTGCTCATACTTTAGAGGCATGTTTTGTTTTTTTTTTTAACCTTGATTACTTCAGATCTCTGGTCTGCCTAATTTAAATACATGTACCTGTATATAAACATATGCATTTGCCTGTATGTATACACACACATACATATATACCTATATTTGCAAAGCACAAAACGTCTATATGCTAGTGAACATACTGAAATACTTCACACCCTGGTGGTTTTTCTTTTTTTTTTTTTTTTAAGCTGCTCTTTTCTTACTTCTCTGCATAATTCTAAAATCAAGACCAAATCCCTCAGAGTGCTTGTACAGAAGTGCCACCAGAATAAAGAGGCCCATAGGAGTATGGCCTATTTAAAACATCTGAAAATAACTTGAGAGGAGACCCTCCTACTTTTTCCTCTGCCAAAGAGACACCGACAGCACAAGAAAGCTTTTAGCTGTCTTACTGTCAATTTCTGTCCTGGCATAAGGACATATGGCGCTAAAATATGTCCATTGACAATGGTTGCTTCTGTAAGGCATAGCCAAGTCTGTCTTCATGAGGACAGCAGGGGGAAAGCCAGTGGTGTTGGTCCGTTGGAGCCCCGAGATTTGAAAATGAGGTAATCATCTTCCAAATAAAGTCAACTTGCCTTTGCATATCTTATGCGCATAGGTGCCCATGGGTGTTTATGGAACTCTGGAAGGGCACCTCAGTGGCTCTGGGAATATGGCTTGGTCTACACAAACGAAATGATACCTGTCCAACAGTTATGCTTTGCTGTATGATTGCTTCAGCCTTTTTGTGTTGCACAGCGAATGATTTATTTTGCCAAAATTAACAATGCCTTGAACAAATTAGATGTTGTAGTTAAGGTAGTTAGGTCTGAGGAAATGTACAGGATCAGTATTCTTCTGTGTGGCCACATACTATTAGACCAGCATCGTCCTACCACAAGACGAATGCTCAGCATAGGGCCTAGTTTCCAGGAGGCATGTATTAAATGGTAAGAGAATGAAGGATCATGGAAATAACACATGTGAGAGGCAGTAGAGCATATTAGTGAAGAGTGTGGACTCCCAAAGGAAACTACCTATGTTTGTTTTTTTTTAAAGATCTTATTTATGGGGATCCCTGGGTGGCTCAGCGATTTAGCGCCTGCCTTTGGCCCAGGGCGTGATCCTGGAGTCCCGGGATCGAATCCCATGTCGGGCACCCGGCATGGAGCCTGCTTCTCCCTCCTCCTGTGTCTCTGCCTCTCTCTCTCTCTCTGTCTATCATAAATAAATAAGTAAATAAATAAATAAATAAATAAATCTTTAAAAAAAAAAGATCTTATTTATTTATTCATGAGAGACACACAGAGAGAGGGAGAGGGAGAAGCAGGCTTCCTGCAGGAAGCCTGACTTGGGACTCAAACCCAGGACCTCAGGATCACACCTTGAGCCAAAGGCAGACACTCAACCGCTGAGCCACCCTGGTGCCTTTGAAACTACCTGTGTTTAAATTACAGCTTTGCCACTTACTGCCTGTGTGACTTTGGGCAAATTACTTAATTTCTGGGGTCCAGTGTCCTGTATCTCAAGTGGACATAATAATAATAGCTGCCTCACAGGTTTCTAGTGAGGATTAATGACTTTATACATGTAAAGATATTATCATCACTCCTGGCACATAGTTCAGGCTGAGTAAGTGTTGACTATTTTTGTTAATATTATGGAACGTAATACATAGAATATTCTTTGGTTTGAAAGTGATTTTTTTTTTTTTAGAATCATGAGTTTTAAACTTGTAATTATTTTTAACACGATCACCAGCATTTAAATAGTGTTTTATAGTTGGCAGAATTTTTGTCATATATATATATTTTTTTAAAGGTGATTCACTGTTTTATTCAAGCATTTTGAGATGGGCAGGAGAGATGCTCAGATTTTAGAGGTGATTGGTTTTAAGTTACTTCCCAGAAAAGGTGGCCCATGAGAATCAATAATGAGTGACAGGCCCATGGGGGCCCCCCTGGGGTCAAGCCAAGAGTAGAGGGTCTACCCCGTGTTCATCGGGCATGGCCAGTGCTTGTGTTCAGGCGGTGCTTAATAAAGGCTCATTGTTTCCCTTTGCCTTGTAGGAGGTATTACCATCCCATCGTCCGAGTAAGACACTGAGATTCAGTGATAAGTCTAAGTGTTCTTGGTGTGCATTTGGGATGATCCAAAACTGAGCCAGATGAAGGAGTCCCAAGCACTTTCCTTTTCTCAATGTGAAAATAGATCTAACAGATTCTTCTGCCCCGCTGAATCTGGAGTTCCCACTCAGCATTACACTTGGAGCTGCTCAGAGAATCCTGTCTCCAGGCCCGGTTCCCACCCACTGTTCTTCAGCTTCAGCCAAGCTGATGCTTCTGATTCACTGTATTTGGGGAAATTATCTGCCATGAAAGCACCCTGGAAACTCTCACATTAGGTGATTTTAAATCGTAATTTATAGTTTTAATTCTTTTATTAAAATCATAAAATATTAGACATACATGTTTTCTTTTGTTCTCTCAAAACTACTTAAATTGATCTTTTTGTTTTTTTTAAATTGATCTTTTGTTTTTTTTAAATTGATCTTCTTATAGAAAGTTTTGAGATTCAGACAAGCCAACGATTGAACTATTCCAGGGAACTCATAGGATTTAGCCTATGGGCAAAAGACATATATTTCTGTACAGTATTTTACACACTTTGGTATAAAGTTTTTGCTCTGATGGGGACACCTTTTGTTAAAATACTTTTTAAGTATTTTGTGTATGCAGAATATATCTATCTTCCTGATAGATTACAAGTAGTCCTCGGCCAAGAATGGCGTTTTGTAATTATCTCACATGCTGCAAAATGGAGCACCAGATTTAATACATATCAGCTCTTCAATAAACAGATGTTGGAATCACACATCCATAACTTAAACTTTTGTGCCTTTACTGACCCCAGATGTCTCCAAGATTTGTGGAGGCTGAGAGCATTCAGATAACTAAATTGCCCACTTTTCTTCTTTTAGATAGATGGCATCAATTTCTACTGCCTCACCAAAAAATTATGTAGGCTGGGCATAGAACTTTCCTTATACATTTTACAACCAGCTTTGGCCAGTAGAAGAGCATTCCCTTCCCAGCACTGTTGGTCTTCTCCGTGGCTTTGGTGGTGGTTCAAACAATGGGACGGTAGCCATCCCCTAAGGAAAAATTTAAGAGAATTAAAGAAATAGGAACCTACAAATAAACATACTAACTCTGCCTAAAATCCGTGTCTTAAATGTTCAGGAATTCTCTTTTTTGTAGGCCCTAACATTTCTCATAACATGCGTTTCCCTTCTAAATTTAATAACGGTAATTTCGTTAGCTATGGAATATGTTAGTTAAGTGGTTTAAAAGCAGTAAGAAGTTGAGCTCATTACTTAATTGTTTCTCAGGAAAAAAAAGTGCAATTTCGTAATCATTTTCCTATAGTATCTGTGGAGCTTTCAACTTTTCCCAAACAATTAGGACTACATATTTTATCCTGGGACCAATTAGGCATTCTAAAATTTTTTTTTCTAGTTAATTTCTATGGCTCAGCTTTTTAAACAGGTGATGTGCTTACAGTACTTCATCTAGACAAACCTGTAACTTTTTTCATTCCAGACAGTCAAGCAAAAGTCAGTACTGAAATGAAGGAAATGTAACAGAGTATATATTTTATAACAGTAAATGAAATCATTTGTTCTCAGCCATGTCCTTTTATATAGGATTTTACTTCTCAAGGATTCACTGACTGAAGAATAGTTTAGTATCTTCAAGGTGGGACTTTTTGTATTAAATAACTAAAATAAACCTTTAAAAATGCTGAGCAAAAACATACCTAAATCTTGTATTTAAGTTAGATTTCATTTCAAACCGCTTTTAAGGACCCCTTTTACTTATTCTCTTGGTGGTCTTTCAAAAGCCAGGTGTCTGGGATTGTCTCCAGCCTGCTCTAAAAGCACCCCAGGCTTTGGATTAATACACGAGGGCTGCCTTTTATTTAGCAATTCCTATTTACATAATGCCTGTTCATTTAAACTCACTTGGAATGTATGGCCAAGATGAACCCAAACCCGAGTGGGTCAGCAGTGCAGGGTCTTGTTTCTTCATTGAATTAATTTTAAAATATCCCTCTGTTCCACAGCTGGAATGAAAAAAAAAAAAAAAGTAATGCAGAGGCATTTCTTAATTCAACTGACATATCCAAACTTCAGAATAAATACTGTATAATAACAAAATGTAATAGAACAGGAATTTTAAAAACTCAGTGTCTATTATTAAACGTTTCATTACTATAAAACTTAGCGTAATTTATACAACAGAACAACCGAATGTATCGCAAACCTCAAAGTACTCTCAGCCCTGAAATCATCACTTCCTTTGCACAGAATACATTTACTTAATCCTCTGATTCAACTTTCAAGTTCAAAAAGCGTCTTTGTGTGTGTGTGTGTGTGTGTGTGAAATATGAAGTTTTTAAATGTGATCTCTGTCTTCTCAACACTGTTTCTTTTTAAAACACAGTAAGTCACATTGAATATTATGGGATAAAATGCTTCTTTAATTTTAGGCTTTTACATGAGTGTTGAGTATGTTTGTGGCTTGGTCAGGAAACCTTAACCTTTGTCATTATTTCAGACCTCACATTCAGATCCACTTTTGTGTTCTTCCCCCAGAAGGTTAGATAGTATCGGCTTTGTATTATGGGGAGGAATCCACTTCACTAAATTACAGCTTGTTTTAAGTATTTACTTAAGTATTTGTGGGACTAAAGGTCCTTAATAGTTGCAGTTGCACGCACACTAGAAATTTGGATAAAACCTGCTTTCAGGGTTAAAAAAAAAAAAGCTGAAGGATTTTTCTTCTTAAAATAATGTGAACTTTGAATTAGGAAAATGTGGCTTTGAAAAGTTTGTTTTCATCTGTAACATTTTAATGCTTGTTTTTCCTTGGCTTTTACCAAATGACTTGAACTTAAAAATGTTGAGATTTAGTTACATGTTTATGGAGAATGATAATCTCACCCATGCGTCTGCATTGCTTGCCTGTGTTTTTCCTCCAGCGTTGAGTTAATGTGATGTTTATCTGCTGTTATACTTTGGTTATCTTTTTGAAATCCTACTTTGACATCTTTCTTTAGAGTACATTTACGCAGTGATTAAGTCTTCTTGTCTTCCTTTATAGCATCTCCAGATGCTACATGGTGGAGAGAGCCTTTTTTACACTTCTTTAAAAGTTGATTAAGTTTCATTAAGTCATTGTATGTGAATAAATATCTGGGCCTTTTTTATCTCATTATTATACAGGAGGCATGTAACATATACATTATTTTTTTATTGTGCTCCTTGAATAACAGTCATTTTGTCTGGAAGTATTTTTATTAGGAACTTACACTTGTTAAATTATACTTAATTTCACTTTCTCTTACTTTAATGAAATCTCATTGTTCTTCTCCACAAAACACATCATTTGTTTTATTTTATTTTATTTTACTCTCTTGTTGTACTTATGGACTATCATCTGGCCTCAGAAAACTTCTTGATGAATTTTTTTAAAAATTTATTAGAGATAACCTCATTTTTTTTATCTGCATGGATATATGAATGAGCCAGCTTTGTGACATTGAAACAAATCAAAACTCAGCAACCAAATAAAGCAACAAGGCAATTAAGATTTTGAAAGAATAAAGCAACTTTCTCAGGAATTGCAATCAAGTATTCTGTATACATAAACTAATCAGGACTATTTCATTTTTCCTTTGCAAGTCCCCTTGAACCTTGAACCTAACAATAAGAAATAATAGAAAACCAAAGCCCTGCTATGGCTCACTAAACTAACACCCTTAAAAGGCATTTGGCTGTGACTGGATATGAATGAGAATGTTCCCCAAATCTTCTGCTGAAAGATGGGGCCTCCTGTGGGAGTCTTTAATTGTTTTCCTCTTTTTTCTCTGCAGGAGCCACAGAGCTCAGCTTCTTAACAAAACCAGTATTAGTGAGGCGATCAAAACCAAACCTCTAATATGGTCAGTATTTGACCACCTTTTTATAAAGTTAATCAAACCTGTTAAGAAAAAAAGTAAAGTAGCAAAATGTAATATTCTGGAAGGAAACTCCAGAATATAATGTAAAATTCAAATAGTTTGACCCTGTGGTGGGTGTTTACCTAAAAAATAATTAATTGATTTTCGGCGGAGCCAATCAGTTCCGATAAATGGATTCCTTCATTTATGTGATCACCTTTATAAATTTAAGGCATCTGTTTAAAATATGTGTGTGTATCAGATTGTGTCAGATTATTTATGTTCAACATTGCTTTATTTTCCTATCACATTTGACAAGTGTAAAAATATAGTATAATGCATAATCAATCACCAATAAATCAACTTAAATCCATTTAAAAATAAATCAGTTGTAAATGTCCCATTATGATTTTCACTGATGTTTATCTTGTTTGTTTTAATTTGCTGGTAAATTTTTTTTTTTTTAGGGATTTAGCTAGGTAGCATGTGCTTTGGCTTTAGAACGTAAATCAGTGGTCGCTTGTCTGTGTGCTGCGATGTAGACACTTATCCGACTGATTTAAACAGATCCTAGCATACATTTATAAAATCCAGTTTCTCCTTTTGAACAATTATTGCTGATGAAAAAATATTGGCTCGTACAATTGGGTATTTGTACTCTCCTCGTTCAGCAATGAGAAAGGATACGAAAATTTTGGACCCAGTTCTAACAAAGAACTGAGTTTTTTGGGGTATGATATCATTTGAAGGGCAACTCCTTCCTTTAAGAACCACTTGTATTATTCTGTGATGCCTAAATTATCCCAATAGAATTTCATTCTTATTTTGTGTGAGTGAACTACTCCTTATTAAAATGTTAATATCTCCTGGTCACTTATATCTAATATCTTCTGGTCACTTATTTCTAAGCTTTGAACTGTTAAATATTGAATTTTGTCCTGTGTGAGGGAGAGAATAAGTTCAAGGTGATAAAGTACACAAAACATAAAGGCATGGATTTCTTGGAGTCCGTGTAGAAGCTCTAGGAGATAGAATAGGGTACCAAAGGGAGAAAATGGACCATCACTAAAAATAAGATTGCCCTAATAGGAAATTTTGTTGTGGCAAGTCCTTGGTACAGGAATAGGGCATTCCTAGACTGACAGGATTGATTTGCAGATTATGTGCATCTCTTTGTGATTTAGGTCTTCTAAATGGCCAACAGTATGAGCTACTAAAGCAGGCTAAAGCATTGATATTCAGGCGCATGATTCTGAACTTAACTGCCCCCCACCCCGCCCCTTGGGTGGGTTCTTTTTTTTTTTTTAAGATTTTATTTATTTATTCATGAGAGACAGAGATTTTATTTATTTATTCATGAGAGACAGAGAGACAGAGGCAGAGGGAGAAGCAGGCTCCATGCAGGGAGCCTGATGTGGGACTCGATCCCGGGTCTCCAGGATCAGGCCCTGGGCTGAAGGTGGCATTAAACTGCTGAGCCACCCCGGGCTGCCCCCCCCTTGGGTGGGTTCTAAGCTCCCCTGTGTTATTTATCCACTGTGTGTTCTTTTTTTTTTAAAGATTGTATTTATTTATTTATTCATGAGAGACACAGAGAAAGAGACAGAGACGTAGGCAGAGGGAGAGGCAGGCTCCATGCAGGGAGCCTGAGGCAGGACTCAATCCCGGGACTTCAGGATCACGACCTGAGCCAAAGACAGATGCTCAACCACTGAGCCACCAGGTGTCCGTCCCTCCACTGTGTTGGTAGGCAGGAAACATCCAGGAGCCTTGGTCCCACCTCTGTAAATGCCCACCTGCTGGGTTTATTGGAAGGATGAAGTAAGGCTGATTGTGTAAAAAGAATCTACAAGGCACACGGTTGGTTACTTTAAATGTGACTTTTCAGATGATCCAAATGTTGCTGACCAACAGGCAGTATAATGCAAACCCATCACTACTCTGTCATGATTAGCTAAGGAAGACCTAAGATAAACCCTTTTTTTTACCCTTGCATACATGTTTCTTTTTAATTAAATCATTTTAATTAGGAAAAACACCAGACTGAACTCAAAAGATAATCAAATAAGTGTGATCCAGAATGTAATAACTTAAAACTATACATGTTGTGATTCGTTACATGAAAATATTAGGCCTCATAATACCTTCATGGACCGACTTATTGTTGGTTGTTTACACTTAGTTTACTTCGTCTGACTTTGTGGCAGCTCTTCTACATACCAGGATTCATTGCGGAGACAGCCTCTGTATCCTGCAATTTTACTCATTATAATCTCCTAAACATTTTCTTTCAATACTTTTCACCTGTGTTAAGTATCATGATTAACATTTTTGGGGGGTGAAGTGACTAGCTTAAAGTTAAAAAGAGAGAAATCAGTGGTGCGATCACATTTCTAAACACGACGTATTTAACTTATACCCAACTAGATGCAATTTACCTCATGATTGGTGACTTATTGTTTTCCCAAAAATGTTTTCACTTCAGGAGACTAAAAAAAGAAATAATAGTAATCACTAGAGGAAATGCCAAAAAGCTGTGGAATTTCAATTAAATGTGTGGTGGGTTTGTGTTTGTAATCTACAGAAAAGTAACACTAGATGAATAAAACATGTGTGTAGAACTGAATCTTTATTCCAATGGGGAGGAATAGCCATCAATTTGATAAGAATATTAGATGGAACTTGAACAGTTAACTTATATTAACAACCGAAAGAGGGTGGCGTTGCAGAAAATTAAGGGTGAAATCGGTTTTCAAAGATTAGAACTGCATTTTAAAGGAAACCAGAATTTCCTGAGAAATAATCAAAAGCTACCTTCATCACCAGAGAACCACCTAGAAGATGATGCGTTGTTTTTAACCAGTTCGTTATTTAAAGGATTCTATGCTTTTGTGCCCAAAAAGGATGGAGAAGGAGGTCCTTGTCTGTATTTCTTGCTTGAGGAAAGGACCTTGATTATAATTCATTAATATGCAGATGCAGAACCAAGGACTACTTTGATAGAAATAATTTCTACTCCCATGAACTCAGGGGAAGTCTCCAAGAATGATAAGAAATGGATTGGGGAAGGATAATTTCGTTTCCTTCTTTTCTAGTTATTTCCGCTGAAGTTTAACATACTGAGAGACCAGATAACATATGTCCATTTTTTATCAGCATTTTCATTTGTACCATGTCCTGAAGCATGTGCATATTTACAGAACTGTCCTGAGTAGAAGCATACCAAGATTGTAGGGTTGTTTTTTTTAAATTGAAAAAAAAAAAAAAAAAAACAGCAAACCTTATCTAGATCATAATCTATCACTACGACATGCATTATTTTAAATATTTGCTTCGAATTTTTTTTTAATTCACGTGGTCTTGTGTACTCGATCTTTTGTGGAGAATAAATAACAAACACATAAGTATCCTCTAGCATCTGAGTTTATTAAGGTTGAAAATATATTCTATATTAAAACTAAAAATGTAGTTTGCTACATTTATATGAAAAACCCAATAGTTATAAGTTTTCATCTTGATACAGAGAGTGGTAGTTCTGCCTATTTTATTATTCCAAAATAAATGTTTTATAAATTTTGTGAAATGCTGACCAGCAGTTTCATTCCTCAACTTCAAAAAGTTCAATATTGTAAGAAATGGTTTGAAATTACAAGAGTGCTTTAGGTTAGACAAGCAGAATATTTTTGTACAACAAAGATATTTAAACAGGCTGTACTAGAAGGTTATTACAAGTGCATTCCCAGTAGATCCCCAGGTTTTTAAGACTGAAATTTCTGGGATAGGAGTTAATCAAATCCTTTTATTGAGTATGCAAATCACTCTACTGGGCCTCTGGGGAGTTCCATGGGATGTTTCTTTCTTTAAGGAGTTTACAGTTGGATATAGAAGCAAGATAAGATCATCCAAAAGGACCAATGATCTCTAAAAATGACCATTGTATCAAAGACGTAAGCACTTTAAAAACATATCTGATGATGCTGACTATAGTGTTACACCAATAAAGGGATGTATGGTTGGACATATTTTAGAAAAGGAGTAGATTTCTTATGGCTTTAATGCGGATTTTTAGTGTCTGAAAGATTAAAGTGTGTTTGAAGATTTAAACAAACCTTTTCAAAATAAACAGCCAGTCAATTTCTATTATTCATCACTATAATTACCCAGTATTCTTTGATTTATTGTGGAGGAAGTATACAGTGAACTTCCTGACTAATCCTCGCAGAGAAGAAATGATCTGGTCTTGGAGAATGGAAATACTAGTCTCTTTTCTTTCTAAAGATTTTATTTATTTATTCATGAGAGACAGAAAGAGAGAGAGAGGCAGAGACAGAGGCAGAGGGAGAAGCAGGCTTCATGCAGGGACCCTGATGCAGGACTCGATCCCGGGACCCCAGGATCACACCCTGGGTTGAAGGCAGGTGCTCAACCGCTGAGCTACCCAGGCGACCTGCCATTTCTTTTCTTTCTTGATTTAAAACTAAGTGCGTTATAGTCACGTGGAAAGCATCTATTGCATTTAGATTCTTGGAAGGACAGATGCTGTCCAAAGAGGGATTGCAAATAAGGCTTAGGGTATTTTCTATCAGGTTTTCTTTTTTCTTTCTTTTCTTTTTTCTCTTCTCTTTTCTCTTCTCTTCTCTTCTCTTCTCTTCTCTTCTTTTCTTTTCTTTCTTTTCTTTTTTAAAGTAGGCTCCACACCTATTACAGAGCCCACCTTAGGATTTGAACTCACAACCCTGAGATCAAGACGTGGGCTGAGATCAAGAGTCAGACACTCAACTGACTGAGCCCCGCAGGCGCCCCGTATCTTCTATCAATCTTAATATCATTTAATTTACTTTTTTGTATCTATCTGGTCATCGAAGCAAAATAACCTATTTCTCACTTCCATTAGCTTTACTGCCATCTTTGGCTTCTGATCAGCAGCCGAACAGAGGTTTCAGTTGATGGCACCGTCACATAAACAGAGTTCATTTCAAACACTTAGTACTGTTTGAACAGAAACTGCTTTACATATTTTTTTACACTGATCTGTTATTTAGAGGATATTGGGAACCTGATCAAAGGCAGTGTGAGTCACACCGAATCTTTGGCTTTTGTGAATTTGAGGTCAGCCTTTGAGTGAAGAAATCAGAAAGGAAAAACAAAACAAAACGAAATGACTTTCATTCTTACCTAGACAACAAAGGCCACTTAGCCATTGCTATCTTGTTAGTTTTTTCTGGATCGTCTCACCAGACAAAGATCTCATCAGTTCCAATTCCATCATTACTCTTTCTAGCAGTGCTTCAAGCCTTGTGCTCTTCAAAGTAGCACAGAGCAGCGGAGAGCACTGTCTGCATTTGGTCCCGCCACTCGGAGCAAGAAGCTGAAACAAAATGATGCCAACTGACTTTAAGGCAATTTCCTTCCCTCTGTGGAAATTTCTGCTTCTCATATTGAATCGATTCACTGAGTGAAACTTGACCTCTTGTTATAGTGCATACACTTTGCAATGTGCTCAAGTAATTCAAAATGAAATACCAGTTGTATATAGAAAATACAAAACCTGACTATAGTGTGTCCAGCTTATTTTGAAAATGAAAATGCCTTTAAAATCTGCTTTTCTATTAAGAGAGCTACATTTACCGTCCATTAGATTTTTCTGCTCATTGTAAGATAATTAAAGTAATGGAGTCGAGCCTGAACTATAATTGTAAGCACACAGTTAAGCTTCCTTTATATATGGGAGCTGAGATGGGAAAATGATGCAATTAATTCAAAGAAAAGAAAAACTTTCTTTGTTAGATGGTGGTTTTGACCTCAAGTATCATGATGATCAAATTTCCCATGTGAGTGTGCGTGTGTGTGTGAGTGTGGACAGTCCATAGGAGATACAACATTAATATTAACTTTTTGTCAGTATTTGTTAAAGGGTAGGGAAAGTTGGTAGGTTTAAATGTGCAAGAGTTATTTCTTTAAAAAAATAAAATAAAAAATAAATGTGCAAGAGATAATATTTTGTTTAAATATATTATTACTTTAAAATATGTACATTGAAAAAAATAAACATAAAAAATAAAATATGTACATTGTTTGGATTATTCCTCCTACAAAACTTGCCTATTGCAAACAACTTCTAATATTTATTGACAAATACCGTTGAATTTATGCTGAAGGAAAACAGGCTTATGCTTTTAATTCTAGAAGATTGCTTGTGTGTTTTTAATAACAAATTACTTCACTGGAACTTGTTACATGTATTACGCATTGCTTATGTAAGTAAAGCTAAACCACACTTACATGAATAGAATGAATGGATCTCAAAGCAGCAAATTTATTGACTTCTTGATCAATACTGATCACTACATTTGTCTTAATTGAGTGCCAATTCATGCAAGTGATTTTTTTTTAAATTCTGTTTGTATGAGCTCAAATAGCTTGAGTAGGAAATATACTAATGTATCTCATAAATATTATATGTATTTATATAGAATTCTTCCCTGTTGAATAATTTGTGTTAGGCGTCTCGTTTCTCCAGATTTTCTAATATCTAGGCAGTTGGTGTGAGGGTGGAGGTAGGAGGTATTGGCAGAGATAGCACTACTTCTTCAGATCTTTAATAAAATTAATTAGTTGAGTTTTATGCCTTGCCTTTTTTTTTAATAGTGAAGCAATTGCAGTATAAAAGAGCAGTTGTTTGACTATATTATTTAATTAAACAGACTTTCCTCCCTTATTCTTTAAAAAGAAAAACGGTTATTCAAAGCATTAAAAGAAAAAAGAGATTGAAAGTAATGGTCTGTAAACTTTGCAAAGTACATAAGGAAACCTCATTAATTCTGGATATTTAAAGTATAATCTAAAATCTAAAATAAATATGAAAAAAATACAAGAACTGAAATCTTTTGAAGAAAACATGATAAATTCACTCACGGTTTTAACACTTTAATGAATAATTATAAACAAAAGCAAGGCTATTATCAGAAGTCATATAGTAAATGTATTAGTAGCAGATGCTTCCCGATAGGATCAAGTCTGTGAAGCTGTTCATATCTAAAAATGGTTATATTTCTGTTTATGTCCGTCTTTCAAGAGCAAAAGACTTAAATTTTTCTAGAGTCATAATTATTTATCAACTCTCCTCAAATGAAGAGTAACACCTAAATGGGAAAGTACTCCCCTTAGAAGCATTATACCTTCTGTGCCCGCCTTACTTATTTTTTTCTTGAAGACCAGAGCTCAGAAATGGGCTCGCTCATTTTATGAAGGCACTGCTATGATAGCAGAAGCCATAAAAGGAAAGAATTCTTTGGTTGAACAGAAATTAATTAGGAAAAAATGAGGAAGGAAAGGAAAGCTTTTAAGTCAGTGGCTTAAAAAAACGTTCTAACAGCTGTAATATGAGAGAACATACTAACACATTTTTTAATATAATTATATGAAAAAGACATTTTTATATTTCCCTCTTCTAGCATAAAAAGAGTTTTTTGTCAAGCAGTAACAATTTATTCCTTATGGAAACTGCTGTATTATTGTCTGATGGCCATTTTAGATCCATAAAACGAAATGGATTAAAGAAAATTAAACAGTATTTTTAAGTGTCTACAGCTTGTGGCATGTTAACAACAATCTATGCGAAACAGCACCAAAAATTAAGCTTGTGTTTCCAAGGTTCCTTTGTACTGTAATATAATACTTAAATGTTTAACTCTGAGAGTTTGTTTTAAAATATAATTGTAAAAGCCTCAAAAACGTAGGAGAGGTAAAATGAGATACAACCAAATGTAAGCACGTGTTAGACATGTTATATATTATGCACAGTAGATATATGTGTAAAAATATTTTTTTTTCATTCTGCCTCACATGATTTGTTATAGGTCCTTTAAAACTTAGATAAATAAGATGAAGTACTTTTTGAGTCAGGAAAACCACATTCTAATTCAGAATTTGTCACTAAATGTATGCTCTTAGCTAAGTTGATTCAACTCACCCGGCCTCAGTTTCCAGTTTTGTAGATGAGAGGATTGGATGCCTCTTTTAAAACCTCAGGGTACCTCCCGATTTTTATTAGTATTCAGGTCATTTTCCAATATTAGGTTAAAAGCCCCAAAAGCAGCTCAGTATCTCTTAGGACACTCAATGCCCTAGTAAAATCTTGTGCTTGTCCCCGAGAGGTTCGTAACCTACTCTAGGTGGGTATCGCTTATGTGTTGCAAAGAACAGTTTGGGGTAGATACTTTGAGTTGGATTGAATATGACTTGGTGAGTTGCTGCGCTTTTGCATATAGTTAAATGAGCGATTAAAAAGGTGAAAGTGACAAGAAATAAAGGGTAATGACTTGATAGTATCAAATGGTCAGGGTGTCTAAACTCTTAAGTAATTGCAAAGAGGAAAGCGTGAGAGGGCACATGAGTCCCCCAATACTTAGGGCTCCTTGGGACAAGCCAGCAGTCTTCTCCAAGGCACCCGGTCCTGCTGAGTATTCTAGAAGTGCAATGACTAATTGCTGATTGACTCATGCCCACTTGGCTTGTCACATGTCTATACATTCTGTCAACGTGAAACTAACTTACTTGCTTATCCTTCAGCAGCTTCTTAAAAACTGGATACAATAATTAAGAGAGGATTATGTTCAATATTTATATGCTAAAGCATATGTAAGACTTTGAGAAAATGAAAGTCCATTGAGAATCTTTTAATAGTAAAAAATCAGACTATTGAAACTGGTGTAGTTCTGTTCTGTATGTTTGAAACCCACCAAAGTTTTTTGTGAGATATCTGTGTGTTTGTCTTCTTTATCACATGCTAGAGTGTAGTAGGGGACTTTGATGTATCATCCTTGGCGGCCCTCTTTTTCCTTGTCCTGGAAGACTCTGTAAGTCCAGCCTGGTGAGGTTTTCCTGGAGTAAGTGGGTGCGATTGCTCACATGTCACCAGCACATCAGTGCTGTACGTTTTTGTCGCATTCAACAACAAAAATTGTATGATGCATAGACTTCATAATGAGTGGGAGATTTTAACTAATGAGTGGGAGATTTTGACGCTAGACACTACACCCACAGTATTACAGCACAAGCAGACACGCTTGTGTAGGTGTAGATTTTTTAGATGTACGTGTAGAAGAAAGTCAAAGGTTGAGGGAGAAGATCCACTAGAAAAACCAGACCTGGGGACTTGGCAGCATGTGATCTGGAGATGAGAAGACCGATTTTGTGTGTGGCACACAGTCCCAGGCTCACCCCAGACTCATTACTGAGGATTTTCTAGGCATAGTTCTGGGTAAACATGGTTTCAGTTCGCGCCCCCAGACATCTCAGGAGTTGGTGCATTTGGTGGTCTGGAATACTTCCAAAAGGGTGTGAACTACAGGTTTGTGAAGCAGCATCATTAGTCATGCCTATAATTTAGTTAGAGTGCACGCATGCATGGGTCGGTATGTGTGTGTTGTGTGTGCCCAGAGCCCAGACCTAGGCTGGCCCGCAAGGGGGCCGTACTGAGAGCCCAGTGGTGCCAAGGTCCCCTTACCCAGAATCCTGTCACCTACTCAGAGTCAGATTTATGAGCGGGAAAGGCGGGTAAATTTATCTTCTCAAGTTCACTCCTGTGGGTTTTACTCTGAAGATATTTTCTTCTCAAAGACTTTAATTATTCTTAGAAACTGTTTTGTGGTTTCCTTTAAAAAAAATCACTAAGAAAAAAAAATCACTAAGAATGACTAATGAGATGGGAAGATTAACCAATATTAGACTTTGAGTTCTGTACCACATTTTCTTCTTTTCTATAAATGTATCACTCTGTGCATGTACATTTTGATGCCTATAAAAATTGAGCATAGTTGCAAATTGAAAGAAAAAGGAAACTTTTTGTTCCCTCAGTTGAGTCCTGAAATATTATCTCCCCTAAACGTTAATTCTAGATGCCTAGAAGAGGCTCAATGAAAACTTTGTAAATTAATTTGCTCTGACAGTACAGACGTTCTTAAGAATTTCCAGCATAGCTCTGAGTCTTTCAGTAACTCAGATAACTACAGAAAACAGTGTCAAAAATCAGCACACAAACATTTGAACAAATATTCACTGTTTCTTATGTACGCCTGACCTCTGAAAGCTTGTGGTAACATGGGACACAAATAAAATTCCTGGCCCCTCGTTCAGTAGAGTTATAATTGGACATCCTCTAAAACATGTCATTTCATATGGTTTATTATACTGCCGTGCTGTAACAAGGTTCACAGGGCGGCTGAAGCCAGTAATCCATTTATAACTATACTCTGATGACAATGAACAGACCAGGGGATATTTGAGAATTAAAGTTACCTGGAGGTGGCAAGTTTAAATGTCAGGACTGTTGCTAAGCTCTAACTTTTTTAATTTTTTCCTTTTCATGTGCCATGTCTTACTAAATGAAATTTTTCATTGAAAAAAATTAAGGGTGATGTCATCAATGCAATAACAGTGAGATAATTTGCACCTTGCCTATCCAAATAAACATGTTGAGAATGGGGATTATTTGAGGTTCCAGAATTTTCAGATCATATTGAAGAAAACACTTCTTTTAGTTTCTCTTAAACGTCAGAATTATACTTTATTTCATTTGCCTGACGTTGGCATAGATCTGAACGGTAGTATAAAATTATTTACCTGTTTAGTGAGCACCTGCTCTGTGCCAGGCACCTGTTCAAAAACCCACAGATACCTCGTTCAACTATTTTAACCCTGTGTTATAAAAGCCAAGTTGATTTCTATTCAGAGCAGTGCCAGAAGGATTTTAGAAATAAATGTATGGTGTTAAATTATTTTATGAAAGTTTTCATTTTGTGATTAGAGTATTATTGAACTTGGGTTATAAAGAAGATTGCAGCTCTTCTGAAATTTCATTTGTATAAGAAGAGCTTGAAATTCTTGGCATTCATTTGCATAAAAATTGAGTCCAAACTTTGCCAGGTAGTGTTTAAAGACTTCTTTAATATGAATCTATCCTTATTTCTTGCCTACTACCAACTCATCCCTGGAAGTGCTCTGAGTCTTCCTCCACCCTAGATGCTGGTGTGTGACCCCCAATCCTTTGCTTCTTCGCAGGCTCTCTGCTAAGACTGCCCCTTGTTGTCATTTCCACTCAGATGTGTGCCCGTGATCACCAGACAGTCTCAACGGGTGCCTTCCTTAAAATCCTTAAAATATCATGACGGATCATCCCATTGGAAATTACCCTTTCCCGGCACATGTTATACTCAGTTGCTAAACTTAGCACAGTTGGTTTTATCTAGAATTATTGGAACAAGTATCTGTGTAGCCTTTTAGGATGGTTGGAAACCTGGACTATAGGAACAGTTCTTGCTAGTTTACCTTTATGTCATAGTTACCAATAAACACTTCACAAGTTCAGTTGAAATCAGTATGGGTTTCCAGGGGACACCTGGGTGGCTCAGCAGTTGAACGTCTGCCTGTGGCTCAGGTCATGATCCCTGGGGTCCCGGGATCGAGTCCAGCATCAGGCTTCCTGCAGGAAGCCTGCTTCTCCCTCTCCCTGTGTCTCTGCCTCTCTCTGTGTCTCTCATGAATAAATAAATAAAATCTTTAAACATATATGGACTTCCAGCCTCCTGTGCTGACCTTGAGCCTGAATATTCCCACCGCATGTCAGGGACTCTGCTATATGTCAACGATCCAAAGCCCTTTATGTTTTTGGGGTTCCATTTTGTAATGCCAGCCACCAGAATAATTGTATTGTCTTCAGAGAGATTATAACGGTCTTTTAGATTGAACTTTATTAAGTCAACTTTTGCATCCCTGATTGCTTCCCCTTGGAATTTTGTCATTGTGTGAGCCAATAAATCATCGCAGGTATTACATAATTATTTTAGAGAAAGGTTCAGCAAACTATGGCCCACAGGTCAAGTCAGGCCCTCCGCCTGTTCTGTATAGCTTCTGAGCTAAGGATGAGTTTACATTTTTAAGTAGATGAAAAAAATTGTAAAAGTGATCATATTTTATGACACGAGCAAGTTACCCGAAATTCCGATCTTAGTGTGCATGAAGAGTTTTATTGGCACACAAGCCACCTGTGTTTGTTTGCATCTTGTCTGTGGCTGCTTTTCTGTTCCCATGGCACACAGCCTCAATAACTGTCTGACTCTTTACATGGAAATGATTTTCCACCCAGTTCTAGAGTCCCTGAAAGATATTTCATTAGATTGTAAACTCTTTGAAGACAAGGGCCATCTTTCTATCTCCTGCTCACCCCTTCGAAGGTATGGCTTTGGGGCACTTTAAATGTTTGTTTATCGATTGGGTTGTTGATATTTGCTGGAAGTCAAGTCAGAGCACCGTGGAACAGCAGACAGGGCTACTTTCTTCAATAAGATTTGTGCCTTTCATTACTAGCGGGCATACAGTGAAAGTCAGCAGAGACCCAAGTAATTTTTGGAATGCAACGTGTTGATTATTCTTTGGCTACTTTGGCTACATTTCTGACACGTCATTCTTTCATGTTTTACAGAAAACACTAATTCTCACTTTGCAATGTGGTTTCCATTTATTCCCAAGGGTGTTTATGCATTAGTTTTTGATTAATGGAATGTTTTCTCCTCTCCCAAGATAAGTGTGGGGGATGCAACCTATCTAAATTGCATCTGGTGTGTGTAGTAGGGCTGAGCAACCGCTTTGTGAGCTTAAGCACAGTTAAGTCCGTGGATTTAGGTTAAGGGAAAAAAAAAAAAGTAAATAAATAAAAAGGCCCTGGATCTTTCTTCGGTATGCCAGCCACAAAGCTTTCCTAAACTTTTCTCTGTCCCTAGAAAAATAAGGACTGAGAATTCCTGTGACATCTTGTTCTATTCAGGCATATGTACGGAACCAGGAATTACTCACCTAATCCTCCTATCATTACCATGTTTTGTTTGCTCGCTCAACTTTAGCAATAGGGTTCCAGTCCTCCTTTCATCATGACATTAAGGTAAGCATTGTGTGGGCCCCTGAGCCCACGAGTGGGCTCTTGGGCATCAACTACACCATCACCGGCTTGGGATTTGAGGAAGCTGGGAGACTGTTCTCAGAGAAGTGTGTTTCATTGATAAACAAGGTTCTGAAAAATGAATGGGAAGAGTATGTCAGCAGTATGTATAAAAAAAAAAAAAGTGTGTAACATTCATTAAAGTGTTTGTTAAATAATGTATTCAGACTGACTGTGTTTCCCAGCCTCTTCTTTGCCCATTATATGTTCTAGTAAATTAAAGCTCGGAAACCTTTGTCAGAGTTATAATACTCAAACTGACATCTAATTCCCCCAGACAATAGGTACAAGTCTGCAAGCCTCTCTAATTCTTTCCAGTCTTTACATTTATTGATTCTTTTGTAGACCTGTTTCATTCAATCTATTACAAACAGCACTGGTTAAAAGTGTGAAGTTTACCACATTTGACCAGAGGCGCAGTAAAACAATAGCATCCTGACATACATTTCATACATCCCAGGGGTGTAGCTCTTAATCTGAGCAACATTTTCATCTATAATTACTATATTAGATTTGAAGTGCCGGCTTGATTCAAGAGATTGACATGTTTATTTTTTGGCTGACCTATTTGGGTAGATGTGGATTTGATTCGTCTATTGTGTGTGACCCCGTGGTACAGATACTTTATTCGTCGGGCAAGAAGCCCGTTTTGTTTTGAAGTCACCCTCTTCTCCTAGATTTGAAATCCCCTTATGATAGTTATGCAAGAAATCGTGCGTGCGGGGCTTCTCACGTACCTAGATATTGTAAATAAACATATTATTTTAGAAGGCTTTGGAGAGTTTCGTATTATTGAGATGGTTGCTGAAACCTTTATAAATACTGCATAAAATGCCCTCCACAACTCGATGGCCCATGTTCAGCTTTCACAGAATTAACATAATATACTTTTTATTGTATGCCATTCCTCAGGATTATGCCTTTTCTACACATCTGATATTGTAAAACATACCGTGTAAATAATTGATAATAAACAAACAAATTCTACTTTTGCCCTGGTGTACTTCACCAGTTTCAAGACTTTGAAGTTCTGTAAATAATTTATGGCACTTATTAGTACAGGCAAATCAAACGGTATCCTTGATCCGAGAGGCTTTTTGTCCTCGTTGTTTCTGAGCAGAATTGTTAAGTGATCCTTCTGATTGGGGACTAAACCGAATGCTGCTGAAAATCGCTGTGGCGTGCTTGCTGGTGTATACGGATGCACGTCATGTGGCCAAACCATTGCCATTTTCCCTCCTGGCATTTGTCAAGTTACCAGAATATACTCTGAAACTAGAACTTTCTCTATCTCTTAGGAAGAGAAATGCCTTTCCCCCTGCTTTTCATTTACCTATGACTTCGAACGCGGTGCGTGTTAAGAGGATTTTGACTCAATATGCATTCCTTGGCACAGATACAAGAGTGCTGAAAAACATGAACCTAAATATCAAAAGACAGATTATATGATCTTTTTTTAACTCATAAAAGCTTAGGCAGTATGCCAGCTAGCCAGACTAAATAATCCGCAATTGCACAATAGTCTTGCTTGGGTGTGGAAAATGTAACCATGTGATAATGAGAAGTGAAGTTTCAGAAGTTATGAAAGATTTATGACTGAAACATTTCTTTTTCCTCCTCGTGGTCTTCTGTGTTATTTATAATTACATGAATCTTAACCAAAGGTTCCATTGATTTCATAATGAATTCAAATAAAGATTTTAGTTCCTGACTGACCTTTAAAGGTTAGGCTGGTTATGCATGTTTTTTTTTTTTTCCTAAAAGTTTTCTGTTGTGAGGAAATTTATTTTTTTTGTCGTGGAAGTATTCATAATAGATATGGTCACTTTAGGCTATGGTTACAACTGCAAGTCAGATGAAATAAAATATAACAAATGCAATTACACATACACATGGGCACGTACACACACGTATGTGTGTGTATATATAATATATATATATATTCAGAAGGCTGTCTTGATAATAGTTTCATTCAAACAAGGCACATTGGAGAAATTTTGTTTCTTTTTAAGGGGGCCAGTATAAGATGAGCAATTTATGATACATTACTTTTTAGGGTACTTGCCACCTCTTGGAAGGGTTTGATTTGTAAGGAAAACCTCATGCAAAGTGTCATTTCCTGCACCCTACCATGTCAGTGATAGCTCCCTTCTAAATGGCGGGGCCCTACTTGTTTGTCAGGGTCAGCTGGTCAACCTGTCCTTTTGAAGTGGTTAAGGGAGAATATTTTAAAGTGCGATGCCACACTAAAGCGTGGCTTTTAAAAAATATTTTTAAAACCCTTGAAATAGCAGTGTAAATACAGCTTCGCTACATTTTGAATATTAATTACTAATCATAACCCTAAATTAATGTGTCATTATACTTTGTAAAGACATGTTAAAAGAAATGCAAATGCCAAAAAAATAAAAGATTTGCATTTGTTAGAAGCATTAACTCACTTAACTTCAAACAGTAATTATTACTATTTGTGAAGGAAATCATGGTTCTCCATTATATTCTCAGAAAAATCTCTAACCTTGAAAACCTACCCAAGGCCCTGGCTAGACCTCAACTCCTGCAAGCAGCTTGTAGCTTTGAAATCAATAACCCTTCTGGCAACTTCTTTTCAGGGCCAAGATTAACTGCCCTAGAAAGAGAGCTTATCTTGGATTGAACTCCAGAAAAGAGCTAACAATCCTGTTTGGGCTCTACTTCTCTGGTGTCTCTCTGCTTGGAGCCTCCTAAGATTTCTCCCTGAACGGCACTGCTAGAGAACAGTGTATTCTTTCTCATGGCCTCCCCTAGGAGGAGTGAATTTACTTGGGCTGTGGTAGGCACCACATCACTATTTCCCCAAGCCTCCCCTGCCTTGAAGCTTTTTGCATAGACTTGATGAAGATCATCTATTTACTAGACATAATATTCAGATACGTCAGGAAGAACTGTAGCACGTTCAGGTACAGGACAAGTTGACGGTGTGGCTTCCAGAAAGTCAATGTGGGATTACCAAATTGGAGGGTTGGTGATTCTCCAGAT
This sequence comes from Canis lupus dingo, assembly GCF_003254725.2. Classification (NCBI taxonomy): domain Eukaryota; kingdom Metazoa; phylum Chordata; class Mammalia; order Carnivora; family Canidae; genus Canis; species Canis lupus. The sequence continues at coordinate 49,090,345 of NC_064258.1, read as the reverse complement.
CTCATCTGGGAGGCAGGAAATAAGCCAAAGAGGAAGGACAAGCCTCTTCCCAGAGGTCAGTATGAGCAAGAGGTAAGCTGGTCCTTAACACTAGGCTGCCCTCCTCTTCCATCCGTTTCGTTTTCATTGTCATTGTGCTATCTGGGGTGGGGGGCTCCCTCTGGGCCTGGAGTCCTCAGGTGTACCAAAGTGACCAGGGCTAGAAGAACAGAGGGCTTGTTTCTGCTTCTGCTAAAGATTTCTAGCAGTTCCTTTTCCCTAAACTGTTACTTTCAAAGGACAATTCTGCTCATTGAAGGCTCTTTGTATATATCATTTCCTGTACATTTCAAAGAAACCTACCAGGAAGTTTTTACGACAGTCATGCCTTGTTAGTCTCACATCTCTGCGCCAAAACAAAAAGCCTTTAGAGCATCACTTCTTTCAAACCAAATATCATACTTGCCTTGGGCCTCTGTGTTTTCCTCTTCTCTCCCTGTGAAATGCCAAGTATCAGTGCTGGTCATGTGGACAGCGCCAAAGGGATGCAACACCTGGCTCCCGAGAAATCCATCTTTAGCTTCTTTACCTTTGGTCACACTTTTTCCATCCTCAGGACCCCCATTGCGATTAGTATCAGCATCTTACAATCCAGCAATTGAAATTCCTTCCAGGAGCTTTCAGCTGCCTACAATTGCCTTATTTGTGAATCTATTTCCTGTACCAATGGCGAGCCCTATTTTTCTTATTTTTGTTTCTACAAAAATTTTAACAGACTTACACTGCAGAAATAGGCTAGGAGGAATGGATTTACGTGGGCTGTGGCAGGCACCACATCACTATTTCCCCAAGTTTTTGCTGCCTTGAGGCTCAGAATCAAAGTAACTTCTCTAGCAGTGTGTTAGAAACGATGTCACGTGACCCTCTCCAGCCAGGAGAGGCTGGAATTGGGAAAAGCCAACTGTATCCCAGGGGTTACACTCCCCATTCAACAAGAGTGGTTCTGCTTTTTACTCCCTAAGAGTTCATTTCATCACAGAGGATATTATCCAGAGGATAAAGTGTCTCCCAACCACTGCTTTAATTACATAAAAAGTACTCGATAAAGAATTATCCCAATGTGGTATGGCATCGGGCAGTAATAAGTTCCAGCTCAGATATCCCCCTGAAAAATGTATAAAGGGCCATCAGTGGTATGATGGTAAAAGTATCTTTTGTATGTAAATGGTTGAAATAGTGACAATAACCTTAATTTAGTTTTTTTACCTAACAGATTTAGAGCAGCTGGCATACAATCTGGGGTGGCCTTCCGGTAGGGGTTCGTGGCTTCTCAGAAATGCAGTGCTGGCCTGTTAAAGCTGTTCTCCTATTTGCAAGGAGATGAAGAATCAATGAGAGGCCCAGAACAGATTCTCCATCCCAGAATGTTTCCCTTATCCCACGGTACATTCTACAGATCAGAGATTGATTTGCTTTAATAAACTCCCAAAAGGACTTCCGGTAGAGTTGGCTTATCAGTTTATCAGCCATATACACCTTAGTGTGTGTTACTTTGATCAGGTAATCAGATTACTTTTACTGAGGGAAGAGGTGCACTGCTGGAGGGCAAAGTAAGAGGAGACCATGTGTGGACTTGCAGTGAGACGGAAGGGCACCCACGTGGAGTGCCAAAGCCAGCCAGGTCAGCAGGTGGGTGCTGGGTTGGCCTTAAGACCCAAGTAGCACTTGGTGGGAACCATGCTGGTGTTGGTGGGAACAGTGAGGTAATCTTGCCTAAAGTCTGCCACTTTGGTGAGAAGAGAAAGACGAAAAGTCTGAAATTCAAATGGCTTGTGGCCTTGGGTGACAGGCAGTGGGAATGAATCCAGCAAGCAAAGTCAATGGCGGTGGGAATGGGTGTGAGCAACAGAGGCAGGCAGGTGTCAGGGGGTACAGAGTCGGATGGATGATGTTTTCAGCTGCTCAGTCTGTATAGACGCTGAATACCTAGCAATGGAGGACAGAGAAAAAGGAAGAAAAGGATTACTGATAAAAATGTGATCTGAGAGATGTTCAAACCATGGACTGAGATATAACGTGAAGGCATCAGTGGTGGTAGGAAAGAGCTAGATTGAAGGGAAGAGGGGAATCTAATCCAGCAGGAGGAAGCCAGAGTCCTATCACAGCCTTCCTGAACATGTACAGGATGATGATGGGCCCTTGCCTACTTCTGTATTTATCTCATTTTGAAAGCTTGATGAAAGTGCATTTTACTAACATTTCTATGAAAAGTTTAAGTGTAGGGACGTCTAGGTTGCTCAGTGGTTGAGCTGTCTGTCTTCAGCTGAGGGCATGATCCTGGAGTCCCGGGATCGAGTCCCACATTGGGCTCCCTGCATGGAGCCTGCTTCTCCCTCTGCCTGTGTCTCTGCCTCTCTGTGTCTCTCATGGATAAATAAATAAGATCTTAAAAAAATTTTTTTTTAATGTAGTTTAGGTAGTGTGGGAACAGAGTGGAGAAAGCTAGCCCATAGAGATGTCACTGTGAACTTCTTCAGAAGCACCAGTGCAGTTAAAGAAGGCGGTTGGTCAAGTATGGAGGAAGAAGCGCTGCACCTGAATCATGCACCTTGCATCATTCAACAACCTAGAAGCAAAAGCCATTGATGGTTAGTGAAGAAAATTACATTTGAATGGACCAAACTTTAAATGAGTTGAAAATTGGTAAAAAAAAAAAAAAAAAAGTATGTGTGTTAGTGTTTCTGTTGTTTTATGGGAAAAAAAAAATAATAGCTCAGCACCGAAGTGTACTACGGATGTGAGAATCCAGGGACAAACCTCAAATCTCTGGATGTGTAGACTAGAGTGTGCATGTACTTACATGATCTGACCTTAGATAGATGGCTTTCTTAGATTTAGATCCACATTACATATTTGAAGGTCTTCTTTGCCTAGGTTTTCCCAGGACATATTTAGATGTTTAGCTTATGAAAATATCATATTAAACAGACAAGTATTAAAGGGAGAGCTATACAAGATCTAGAAATGATGCAGTGTGGGACAGAACAAGGTACGAAGATACCCACATTTCCTCTATGACCATGCAAAAAGGGTCAGGTCAAATAATCCTTTTTTTTTTTCTTTTTTTCTTTGGCTAGAGATAATAGTTCAGAAATACAAACCCTAAGTATTAGCAATAGTATTATTGAGCCCAATTCATCTTTAAAAACTTGTTCCACTAACTCAGAATCAAACACTGAGGATAAAAGGTTTAAAATAAAAGAAAATATATCCAATTCACACTTCAGGAAAATGAAAATACTACAGACCAAGAGAACATTCTTATTGAGCTTTTTTTTCAATGCTCTCATTTTAACCAGCTGGAATTATTTTTAAAGTACATCCAATTCAACCTTTTAAAATGACAGATTTGCCTTTTAATGGGAAATATGTATTTCATCAGAAAGATGGAGCACGGTGTCCTTGGCTAAGTTATTCTCTACAGAAGGATGCTCTTTTTTTTTTTTTTTTTTTTTTTGTACTCTAAGCTTCGCCTATAAGGAAGAACACATATCATAGAAAATTTGCTCCTGGCATGGAAGATTAGAAGAATACAGACAAATAGAGAAAATCGAAAATGCGCAGTTTCTTCTGGTATCCTGGATTTTATATGTGGTGTTAATGTTATGTAATGAGCAGTCCACACAAGCAGAAGCAGCCAAGGAGAAGAATGACCTTAGACACTAGAGTTCCTTTGTAATTGAAGAGATGACCACAACTTTATTATTATTTTTATTTATTTATTCATGACAGACACACAGAGAGAGAGGCAGAGACACAGGCAGAGGGAGAAGCAGGCTCCATGCAGGGAGCCCGACGTGGGACTCGATCCTGGGTCTTCAGGATCATGCCCTGGGCTGAAGGCAGCGCTAAACCGCTGAGCCACCCAGGGATCCCCCAACCACAACTTTAAACAGCCAAAGAGTACATTAGCAAAAGTCTCCCACAAGTTCCTTATTTGGAGATATTTTCCTGCCTCACTTGAGGAACCTCTTAAACCTATATGCACTACAATTTTTCTTTGGGATTAAAAAAGCATCTCCCAATTTCTAAGGAAAAACAAACAGCTGATAACAATGAAGCTGGATTAAGCTATCTCAGTGTTTATGTTCGCAAAACTGACACATTTTCGATTAAGATTGACATTCCTGAGACAGAGGCATGACTGGTGCCGTTGGACCTTCTGGGAGCAGAGGGTAAATATGCCAGGACTGTGTACAAGGGAGAGGGCTGAGGTCGGCTAGAGGTGTTTACCCAGAATAGGGTGACTGGGCTGGGATAGTGAGCCGGTGCTTTAGAGCTGAAATGGGACAAATGGGGACAAAAGGAAGGTTCTGGAAGATCCAGGAGTGAGGGTAACAGTTGGTCAACGTGAGCAGTGGGAGGGTGGTCTGACATCATTCCCAAGGAAGGGCCTAGCAGCCTGGCCGGGAGAGCAGGGCTGCCACCAGAAGCACTCCCTCTGTCAGAAACCAATGTCCAGGGACCCCTGAGTAGCTCAGTGGCTGAACATCTGCCTTTGGCTCAGGGCGCGATCCCGGGGTCCTGGGATCAAGTCCTGCATTGGGCTCCCCGGGGGGGGCGGGGGGAGCCTGCTTATCCCTCTACCTACATCTCTGCCTCTCTCTGGCTCTCATAAATAAGTAAATAAAATCATAAAAAAAAAGAAATGTACCATGTATCTCATCATAGAGCTCTTTTATATAAAGTGGATTTATCTCAGAACCCGCTGACCCTGAATTACAAAACATGGTCCATCAGTATCTGGCATATCCAGTCTTCCTGATTTAAGTACTAAAGTGAAAGCACCCCAGTGTCTTTTAGGAAATAGAATAATAGCCCTGCATTTAAAGACATCTGGTGGAAGTTTGGTGTGCCTGCGCGGCCTCCAAAACTCGTTTCCAATCACGGAAAATGAATTGCACCTCTACTTACGATATGTAAGCAAAAACACTTGGGTTTGTGGGGGACATTCATCCACTTGTTCGTTCGCCCATTCACTCGTCAAAGGACAGTCGCCTGTGCCACGCGTGCTGGTCACAAGTGAAATCAGACCTGGAGCTGATTCCAGCTGAAGGGTCCAGCTGCACTTGAAAACTTGGGTGTCTGGCAAGGGGGTTTGCAAAGAGGAAATTGAAATTTTTTTAAAGCAGTTGGAAGTTCCTGTGACCTTTGCACATCTATGGCTTGTGAACTGTACTTTTTTTTTTTCCCTTTACATATTCAGTTCTGTCTTCATCCCCATGGCCCTGGACTCTGCTGGGGAGCGGCCGTGGAGCTGAAGGGCAGAGAGAGTGCTGGTGGACATGCCCGCAGGCCGAGCCAGAGAGGCTGGGCAATGAGAGCAAAGCTCTGGAGGCTTTGAAAAAGAGGGCGAGTGGGAAAACCCGCCTGACTTTCCTAGGCCTTGGGACGTAGTGGCATCATTATTACAGTGGGTCCAAATATAATGTCTTGTCCCCTCTCCCCAATTAAGGACAGAAACCCACACTCCCAACTCTAAGGCGACAGGTAGCTTTGTCTGAGCACGGTCAAGGTTTTGGGCATTGTAGAGAAAGAGAGTGGGCATGGGCTTCCTTCACACACGTCCCCTCCCAACCTTGCAAAGTGGTGGAAGGAATGGAAAGAAATCTCCCAAAGAACAGAGGGCAAACGCCTCCTGGTTGATGGAGCCCTGAGAGCTGCCGTAAGGTCTTCAATAAATGACAAAGGCAGTTGGGAGACTTGTGCTACTGCTTCTAGGGCCAAGAGTTGAAGCCAACAGATTTGGCTTTGAGCAGAGGTTGCTCTTCGGAGCCCACCCCTGCTCCAGCTTTGCTCTGCCTTCCTCCTCATCCTTCTTTTCAGAACTCTCTGCCCCCCCAACCAGCAAGCGAGGGCTTCAGTGACTGCGCTGGAGGGATTTGCCGCAGTTCCTGCACCGGCAGAGTCTTTGGCAAGTGGCCTCTGGTTGTGGGCACAGCTCATAGCCCCTCCAGAAGGACATCTGCTGCTAAATTTCACCATTGCCCGGGCATATGGCCTTAGGCCTCCCTCCCGAATATGGTAGAGGCCCAAAAGACCTCCTGAGGTCATGAAAAGTTTTAGAGCAGGGGAATGGCAGAAAAAATGAGCAGTGTTTCGAGAAAATGAATTTCATCCAAGGTGCAAAATGGATTCAAGGAGGGAGGAAGTTCAGAAGCTGTTGCTCTCAAGGCTAAACGCTACTGGAGCATCATCGCGCTGGTGGAACTGGAGGGAGGGCAGAGATATTGAAGGAGCAAAATCAAGTGGACTGAGTAATTAGGTGGCGTGTGAGACGAAAGAAAGAAAGGAGTCCAAGGGTCTGGTGAGGTTTTGAGCCTCGTGATGATAACAAAAAGTAAGGACTACCGAGACAGCTGGACAGAGTGTGGCAGTCAGAGGGCTTGGGTCTGAAACGGATTTCAGAAGGTGTTATTCTAATGCTGACTGGCAGGCTGTTATCTTGAGGCTCATGGAAGAGTTAAAATTCTTTCAGAATGTTTAAGAGCATTATTTTAAGTGTGTACGGCACAAGTTGAAAACCTGCGAAAACAGTTACTCCAAACTGATCCATGCTCGGCTTATTTTATTTTAGTTTTTTGGAAAGAGAGGTAATTCGGAACGAATTTATCTTGAAAAATACACTTGAAATAAATATGGGTTCACGTTTGAGTTTCCTTGCAGGATTTCGTTAGACACTGTGCACACCTCTGTGTCTTAATTCACCCTTTCTTTTTGACTCCAGTTCCCTCAATCATTGTGTCTCAATCTGTTCTGCTTGATGACTCAACGTAATCAACACATAACTGTCTTCCCATCCATTCATTGACTTTCCTGGCCATTATCTTAATAAGAGACACATGAAATGGCTCTTGCGGATTCCCAAAAACGACTTCCTGCAAGGCTGATACAGAAGTCAAGAGTTAAATTCGCTTTCGTGGAAAATAATAATTAAATGCAAATTGAAAAGAATTTTTTTTAAAAAAGGGAGGTAAAATTCTGTTCAATTAAAATTATGGCTTTAGTCTTTCTTCCTACAACTATATATGTTTGCATCAAATGACCTGGTGAGAGATTTCTCTAAAAAATAAACTCACATAAGATATTCATGAAAACTGAGTCCGTACCGTTCCCCATTTCCAAGCAAGCTCTGTGGCTCTTCAGTTTCAGCCTCCGTGGATCAGCTGATTCATAGTCCCATAGGATTCACATTCTCATTGATTCTCCTGAGCTTCTCTGGATTTGAAAAAAATAATAATAACAAAACCATCTGCAGTGAAATACCATTGGCAAATAATTCTGTTGTGCTCATGGGGTCATTTAAGTCTGACTTGAGCTGGGGCTCTGAGCTCACACATTGGCCATGGTTTACAAAACAAATGTAAGCTCTCCTGTCGCTTTTCTGCTCGCACCCTCTTTCCAACCGTATCCATTTCCCAACTGCTCCTTCCTTTGTGGACTGCGGCTGTCCCGACCTAAACAGTTCGCAGAACCTGAATGGTTCTTTACGTTTGCCTAATAAATCACCGAAGCCACTAACCTCAGCTGATTGCATGGCCACGTACAGAAATGTGGGCCCCTCCCTCTGCAGGCCCACCTCTCCCGTGTGTATCTCTTGGGCCCCTCTCCATGTGACCCCAGGGCCCTGGCACCCTGCTCTGAGGTCACTGTGACTAGATCTCCTTAGGGCCCCACCCCAGGCGTGGTGGAGCATTTCTAGGACCAGTTTACACCCCACCTTTCTCCTCGTGGGTGTTCCCCTGGGCCTCCCCAAATCACCATGCTACATCTGGCAACCTAACTCATTCTACAGCTTCACTTATGTTCCTTGCGCCCTCGACACACTGTTTGCATGTAGACATGCCACAAACAGTTTTATTTATGTGTTATTTATTTATTCGCAAGTTCTTGTCACATTTGACCGCTCTGGGGCCCCATGTGAATTTTTACGCTGGAAGTTCAGGGGAGACCCTGCAGAGTAGCTGTGGGTGCCCTCAGCTCACATCAGGTGTGGAAGCTCCCTTCGTGCTCGTGTACAAGTTAACGTACATCAGGTAGGATGTTACAAAGTTCAACCAATTGACAATTAATACGGAGAAGTCATGCTTCACATTCAAAACATGGACTGCCTTGCACCGGCCATGGAGGTCTACTCTCCTCCGAGGCTGGCCAGAAGACATCAAAGCAACTCCTTGGTGTAGACGGTTCGTTGAAAGAAGGAATGAGTAAAATGAAAAACAAAACGGGGCCAAAGGAACACGAGGTGTCATGCAAATGGTTGCTTGAATTTTTCACATTTAAAATGTCCACATTCAGGGACACCTGGGTGGCTCAGCGGTTAAGCGTCTATCTTTGGCTCAGGTCCTGGGATCGAGGCCCACATCGGGCTCCTTGCAGGGGGTCTGCTTCTCATGTCTCTGCCTCTCTCTGTGTGTCTCTCATGAATAAATAAATAAAATATTTTTAAAAATAAGATGTCCACATTCGGGACGCTCAGGGGGCTCAGCAGTTGAGCCTCTGCCTTCAGCCCAGGGCATGATCCTGGAGACCCAGGATCGAGTCCCACGTTGGGCTCCCTGCATGGGGCCTGCTTCTCCCTCTGTGTGTGTCTCTCATGAATAAATAAATAAAATCTTTAAAAAAATAAATAAATAAAATAAATAAATAAATACAATGTCCATATTCGTGTTTAAAAACACTACTGCAGAAAACAGCCCCATTTAATTGTGATCTAACGTGATGGGATGAGTACCCGAGCTCCTCAGGACAGATTTCCTGGGCTCCTGCCGCCCACAACGGTGCACACTAGGGAAGCCCAGCCCTGCTGCTTTGTCAGGTTTGTCTTCCGCCTCGTGTTGATGGCTCTCCTCGCCCTGTGCTCTCACTCGAAATGGCAAGTGCTGCCGCCCCCCCTCAGTCTCCCCACTTACAGGCATCCCCGACTCGCTTTGGGCCCAGGCCTGTGAGAAAAAGCCAGGAGGCCCCTTAACTTGCGATTTGAGGAAACGTCTCCCCCCCTCCAAGGCTCAAGCCTTAAATTCTGGACGCTGGAGAGTGATTCCTTTACGAATGCCTAACCCCCGTCCCTAACCCCTGTTACTCACTGAGAATTCGGCCAGCGTTCTTTATGATCGGGCTATTTCCCACATGTATCATAGACTTGGATTCATTCATTCAGCAAATATTTGTTGGGAACCTTTCGTGTTCTGCACTGGCTGTATGTCAGTTCCTAGTGCTCAAAAATCTAGTGATTTCTGCTCGTGTCTTCCTTCCCTAGAAGCCAGTTCCAGATTCTTTTGTCCGTTCAGCTTCTTTGCCCAAGGAGTACAGAGTGAGCAGGAGTTCCTGAGTATTCATTTGGGGGAACTTCTTTCTAGAAAGAGAATTTGGCTCATCTGCCCAAGTTCCCTGGACCCGAAAATTCTCCCTCTCCCTCTCTTTTCTTTGTAAATTTGTAGCACTCCTCTCTCCTATTATGATCTCGAGGTCCCTGCATGTTTTCTCATGTTATGCCCTCAGCCTGAGTGTGAGACGCTCAGAAATTTGTTTGCTAAATCATCTGGCAAATGGTCTTGTTGATGTCTGCTGGGCTGCTCAGAGCCTACAGTTGTTAAGTACTTATTACGGGAATCCAGCCGGGCAAATTAAGAAAGCTACGTGTTTGCTTGTTATTTTAGGACTATTATGCTCTGCTTCTGGGGGGGCTCCTTATTGGACCTTCTGACTTGAAAGGACTTGCTGTTCCTTAGTCAGGGGTTGCTGTGTGGAATCTGAATCTTTGACCTGGCGACAATAAAAGTGATTATCTTCTAGGGGGAGAATGTCCTCTTGTTGCTTTTTCATAGTTCAGCCTGCTGGAAAATGTAAAACATTTATTTAAGCAGCTCGAGGTTCACTTGGTATGTCATATTTTATAACTAAGCTGGGAGCTTTTTATACTTACAAATTAAGTTATTTACTTCCTTTTTTTTTTTTTTAACTTAAGTGCTTTATATAAACAGTACCCCAGCATTTATGCTTCCAGCTCAAGGTGAGCATCACCCCCGGGCCCCTTCCCCCCCGCCCCGCCCCCTCGCTCTGCTGCCCCCCTCCCTCACCCCGGTCCGCACAAAAAGATCTGTACAGCGGTAGAGCCTGTTATGTAAATTATAGCCGATGTTCCTGGTGGTTTTCTTGGAAGTACGTATTACAAATTGAAGCTGCCGTGTAGGTGACTTACGCATCGCATAGGGTATGTTAAAAAATAGCTAAGAAGTTCTATTAGCTTTTCGAAGAACCATCATTAAAGCAGACTCGAGATATCTGAAAAATTGTGCAGTGTGTAAAAGATTGGAAAAATATGATCAGAGGTAATTTAAGCATGTTAACTGTACGGTCCCCAAATACGCTGCTCTTCCAGAAAAACAGGAATTTGCTATTGTCATCATTTTAACATTTCATCTTTTGTATTGCATTGTATTCTACGCAAAGCTTTGCCTTGGGCACCTCCTTTCCGTGTAAGAGGCATCACAGCTGTGCCCAAAATCTCTCCCCAACAGTTTAAGTGGTTGCTCTTAAGCTATTTATAAAGGTTCCTCTGGTTAAAAATGCTGATGCTGCCACGATTTGCAAGAGAATACTCTTGTAGTCGGGTATCATTGTGTATCATTGTGTTTCCCCAAAACAGTGCAGCCAGGGTTCAAGAGCTTTAAAATCCTTAGTGATGCAAAAGAAGGTTGGTCTTCCCCTGTCTACGGTAGGCCTTTTTAAATAATGCAGGCTGCTTAAGCACAGAGTTAATGTCTAACATGCCTTTTTCTAGCAACAGACTTTGTACTTTATGAATGCTTTATGATGTCAAATATTTGTAAGAAGTAAAAGAACTTGCCTTTTCAAAATAAAAAGCATTGGATAGTCTTGCAGCAATCACATTATTAGGAAGTCAGATGCCAAATCTGAACGTACCTAACACATCATTTTCTGTGACTCTGCCCATTGTTCATTTTCTATAAATCTGCCTGTGGTTTTCTGGTCTCAAGAGTAAAGGTTACTTCTCATCACGGCTCGAAGGCTGTTTCTGAAAAGAGCCAAAGTGTAAATATTTTACGTTTTGTGTGTCAAGATTCCAAATCAAGGATAGTATGTAGGTACTAAACACGAGAGAGAACCAAGCTCCACAAATGTTTTTTTTTTATACAAAATTCAAAATATGGTAATAAGAAAGTCTACTACTCATTGTAATACAGGTCTACTATGGGGAAGAATGGGGTCTTTTGAGAGAGAGTTTTCATTTTGCTTTAGGGTTCAAAGTTAGTATTCTCTAGCATCAAAACTGTTGCAGTTCCTGGCTGTAAAAAACCATTCTTATCTCAAGGGCCATACAAAAGTAGGCAGCAGGCTGGATTTGATCCCAAGACAGTAGTGTGTTGACCCTTCTGTGAGATGGCTTTTCTTAAAAGGCAGTCTTGGGGTCATCTGGTGACCCGTCACTGAATTAGTTTTTTATTTTTTTTATTTTTATTTTTTATTTTTTTTTGGTTTTTAGAATTTTTTTTTTTTTTTTTTACTTTCATTTTTTTTTTATTGGTGTTCAATTTACTAACATACAGAATAACACCCAGTGCCCGTCACCCATTCACTCCCACCCCCCCGCCCTCCTCCCCTTCTACCGCCCCTAGTTCGTTTCCCAGAGTTAGCAGTCTTTACGTTCTGTCTCCCTTTCTGATATTTCCCACACATTTCTTCTCCCTTCCCTTATTTTCCCTTTCACTATTATTTATATTCCCCAAATGAATGAGAACATATAATGTTTGTCCTTCTCCGACTGACTTACTTCACTCAGCATAATACCCTCCAGTTCCATCCACGTTGAAGCAAATGGTGGGTATTTGTCATTTCTAATAGCTGAGTAATATTCCATTGTATACATAAACCACATCTTCTTTATCCATTCATCTTTCGTTGGACACCGAGGCTCCTTCCACAGTTTGGCCACGATAGCCAAACTGTGAATTAGTTTTTTAAACATGCTGGTCCTTGGGCCTCACTGCATGTTCTCAAGCTCATCTGATTTTACCTTTCCTTATTGCTCTTACAACCTTGGTTTAGTTGGGAAGTCTATCCCCAATCTTTATGAAATCCAGCCTGCACTTCCCATAGATCCTTTCCCTTCAGCCTTCAAATAGGCTCACCCCCACTCTCCCCTCCTTTTACAGAAATCCAGTATCGTTAATATACAGTGTTATATTCATTTCAGATGGACAGTATAGTGATTCCGCAATTCTGTACATTACCCACTGCTCGTCATGATAAATGTACTCTTAATCTTCATCACCTATTTCACCCATCCCCGCCCCACACCTCTCCTCTGGTAACCATCAGTTTTTTCCCTATAGTTAAGAATCTGTTTTTTGGTCTCTTTTTTTCTCTGTCCATTTGCTTTGCTTCTTAAATTCCACACATGTGTGTAATTATGCGGCATTTGTCTTTCTCTGGCTGACTTATTTCGCTTAGCATTCTCTAGATCCATACATGTTGTTGGAAATGGCAAGATTCAATTATTTTTTATGACTGAGTAATATTCCACTGCATATATATACACCAATTCTTCTTTATTTATTCACCTATCGATACACTTAGGCTGCTTCCATAATCTAACTATTGTGAATACTGCTGCAGTAAACACAGGGGTGTTGAAATTCATGTTTTTGCATTCTTTGGGTAAATACCCAGTAGTAGAATTACTGGATCATATTGTAATTCTATTTTTAATTTCTTTTTAAAAATATTTTATTTATTTTATTTATTTATTCTTAAGAGAGAGAGAGAGAGGGAGAGACACAGGCAGAGGGAGAAGCAGGGAGCCCAATGTGGGGCTTGATCCCGGGTCTCCAGGATCGGGCCCTGGGCTGAAGGTGGTGCTAAACTGCTAAGCCACCCGGGCTGCCCCTATTTTTAATTTCTTGAGGAACCTCCGTACGGTTTTCCACAGTGGCTGCACCAGATTGTATTCCCACCAGCAGTGCACAAGGGTTCCTTTTTCTCTACATCTTCAACAGCACTTTTTTTGTGTGTGTGCTTTTCATTTTAGCCATTCTGATAATATGAGGTGATATTTCATTGCAGTTTTGAATTATATTTCCCCAATGATTCGTGATTTTGAACCTCTTTTCATATGTCTTTTAGCCATCTGGGTATCTTCTTTGGAAAAATGTTCATGCCTTCTCATTTTAATTGGATTATTATTATTGTTATTATTATTTTGCTGTTACATTATATAAGTTCTTTTATATTTTGGGTATATTAACCCTTTATCGATGTATCATTTGCAAATATCTTCTCCCATTCATTAGGCTGTCTTTTAGTTTTGTTGATTGTTTCCTTTGCTGTGCAGAACCTTTTTATTTTGATATAGACCCAGTAGTTTATTTTTACTTTTGTTTCCCTTGCCCCAGGAGACATATATAGAAAAATATTGCTCTAGCAGCTTCCTCCTTTTAAAAAACAAACATGATTTTGACCCTGCTGTGCTCCAGCAATCATCCCATTACCCCCACTCAAAGCTGGACAATTCAAATGTGCTTTCCATGCTCATTGCACACCACCGATAGGTTTTTCACATCCTTCTACAATGTAGAAGTTCTATCAAAACTATACCCCAAGTTTGCTAAGACTAGTCTTTCAAATCCTTAGTCCTTGTTGCCCTAAACCCCTCCATGCCATCGACACTGGTGGCAAGCCCCTTCCCCTGCCAGCACTCTCCTCTTTGTCGATCCCTGTCATGGTATAGCTGGATAAGGTCCTTGAAAGCAATGTTCCCTGATCCTGTAGATGATTTCTTCAGACACTGTTGGTCATTTTGCAAATGGGTCTTACACCATTTGGAGGGAGTATGGACTGGGCTTAGGAGGATGGGAGATGAGTAGGCGCTTTCTTAGGGCAAGAGTCCGGGGCTCTGAGAGGTAGATGGAATTGGAAGCACTTGAACATATGAACCTATCTGCCCCTGGGTGTACTAATGTGTATTAAGTTCTCAAAAGAATGTGAGACCCAAGACCAGATCTCTACTTCTCGGTTGATAAGACCTGGGTGAGTAGTCTCCCGGGAAGCAGATGGAGTGGAATGAACTAATTTGGGTCTCCATCTGGGACTTCTCCCTGCCCTGGCTGCCCGACACACAGAATGTGAGGTGACCACACAGCTGTCGTCCCCCAACACCTGCCTCCTTCCGGACCCTCTGTCACGGGTCCTTCTGCTTCCTTCAGGTTCATCCCCCACCCCCCCGCCCCCATCCCGGCCCCAAAATGTGGTGCTGCCCACCTGCTGTGTGTTGCACATGCCCCATCTGTCCCCTGGCTTTCCTGGCCTGTGCAAACCTGCCCCCTCTTCTGCCTTCAGCCTTCACCTTCGCCACGTCTACAACTTCAGCTCAGCCTCACCTGCAAAACATCTTATTTTCAGTGGGCTGAGATACCCCCCCCCCCCAAAAAAAAAAAAAAAAACAACAGCAACAAAAAACTCAAAACAACTTGGATTCCAAGCAATTATCTCTAATTCAATTTATCAAAATCAGGGCTGGGGGAGGGGGTTGGGGGGTGAGGAAGTCCATTCAAAATATGTGTCTTCCCACCTCAACCCATGATATTTCAGTTGGTCTCCTATGATTTTCCTCTCAAAGTCTGAGAACTTTGTAATTATTCTTTGCTCTCTCCCCATTCCACATCTGGCATACCAATCCTTCAAATATTTTATTTGGTTATTTTAATTATTTTATTTCTTACCCTATGTGATATTGCGATTATGTTTATTTTATATTTATGTTTCCTGACAGTCATCTAATTTCTGTCATGTCAACATTGGGTTTGGGGCAGCCCCGGTGGCGCAGCGGTTTAGCGCCGCCTGCAGACTGGGGTGTGATCCTGGAGACCCAGGATCGAGTCCCACATCGGGCTCCCTGCAGGGAGCCTGCTTCTCCCTCTGCCTGTGTCTCTGCCTCTCTCTTCGCTCTCTCTGAATGAATAAATAAATAAATCTTTAAAAAAAAAAAAAAAACATTGGGTTTGTACACAATTTTTAAAAGAAGTCTTGCTCCATTTTCTCCCTCTCTAATTTTATTTTGTGTATTATTGTCATGGTAGTTCTCTAAAGCTCTTTGTTCCTGAAGGTTAGTACCTACTAAGGCTCCTTATTACCCGGTCAGTTACCAGAGCCTGTTTCTAAATTTCTTTCCCACTGATCCCCAAGCTGCACTCATTATTCTTCCAAGCAAATCTCGCTCTTTCCCTCACCCCTACTCCACACTTACACCCATGCTCTTTCCTCATCTATACCCCCATGTCATAGATTATGGTTCCTAGCAAAAAGAATGACCTTGCCTGGTAAGAGAAAGATTGTGTCTTTGCGTAGGGCATCTCATCTGGCTGTAATTACTCATTTGTTTGACGGCACATGACCACGGGACTGCTGCTACTCGGTGTCTCTTAGCCATCCGCTTCCTAGGTGACCTCCAGTAAGTGGGGTGATATGTCATGAGTCAGACAGGACCAGCCATAGTCCAGACTGGCCTTCTACTCTCGTGGCCCCTCACTATCTCGTCTGGATTTATGATCCCATCCTCAGACAACATGCCCTCAAAACAGGGTAACAGCCCAGGAACACTTCTCCACTTGAGGTTAATTTCTCTCCCTGGGATAAGGACAAGAACCAGGATTCCTTTCAAGGGTAGAGATAATATTCATGAAACCATTAGAATCCATGAAGGAAAGATGTGGCTCTTGTTTCAAGAAGTATGAATATAGTGCATGCATTGTTTTTATACTTTTGTCTTCTTTCCTGGTAGGAATCAAAGATGGCATTTTGGGGGAGAACATTAATAAATTAGATTCATCTGAGCTTCTATGATTAATTATGCCATAATTAAATATTAACCACTATGGTATGTCTTCTATTTATGCAGTGGCTCCATTTTCTATTTGAAAATTGCTTAATTATATACAGAAATATATGTAAAATATAAGCTATATTCTGAAAATGAATTTGAAAAGAAATTTGATGTGTATATGAAAATAAACCCCCTATGTTAACCACTTAAGACTTGGTAGATTATTCAGAAATTAAATATACTGCCACCTATAAAAAAATCATTATCAGATAATTCAGCCTATTAATTTTTTAAAAGATTCAGAATCCTTGCATTGAGAATGTGTACAAAAATTAATTTTTTTGCAATGCTGAAAACATTTAATTTCCTCATGATGAGGCAGACACGGTATACAGTCCCAAAGTGCTTTCTGATTAACTGAAGGAAATTCATTATATTCAAATACATTTATTTGTTGTTTTGAATTCCTTGAAAGTTGGTTCTTTACGATGTGACTCTGCACAAACTCCTTAATCCTTGCAGGGCTTCAGTGTATCCACCTGTAAACCGAAGGTAGACCAGTAACTCAAAGGTTGGTTGCTAGGATTAAGTGGGTTATTGTGGGCAGCCCTGGTGGCTCAGTGGTTTAGCGCCACCTTCAGCCCAGGGCGTGATCCTGGAGACCCGGGATCAAGTCCCACATCAGGTTTCCTGCATGGAGCCTGCTTCTCCCTCTGCCTGTGTCTCTGCCTCTCTCTCTCTGTCTGTCTCTCATGAATAAACAAATAAAATCTTTAAAAAATAAATTAATTAACAGGTTATTGTATGCAAGTCATGTAAGCATGGAGCGTAGCACATGTGAATTACAGCAAATGTCACCTCTACAAGGTATTTATTAAACAAAAAAGCACAGTTGAACTAACCCTCATCCATGTGTCTCAACTGCTATGAATAAATATGTATTTTCTTAATTCTCATGATTAGACTACTTTAAGACATGGAAAGGGAGATACAGATGCATGGGGATTCCCTTGTCTCTTTCATAAAATTTATAAAAGTTCTGCAGATTTTTCAAGCAAAACCAGACTGATGGTGAGTTATGCCTGGCTCCCTGGGAGCATACAGTGGTGTATCCCTTTGCAGTTCAAGTCCAGACTTGACCACCACATGGTTCCCACACTACTTCCAGAGATAAACGTCAGATACCCTGGGGGCATCAGGCAGTGAGTGGAACAAACAACTAGACCGAGAGTGTTGCAGCCACAAATATTGCATGGACAGCTAAGAACGCCCCTGGAGGCCCTGTAGGTGCCTGGTGGCCACCTCTTCTCAAGTACTTGGGGCTCTGACTAATAATAAAAGGTCAGCCATTGGAGGCTGTCTTTATCTCAACTACTGTAAAAAAAAAAAAAAAAAAAAAAACATATCAAGTGAGCACTTTACATGTTGTTCACCCACTTAGGCAGTGCTTCCTCTGAAGCTGAAATAGATTGCTTACATAAAATGCTCAGGACTGCCTCCACAAAGTCTTCTCATGCTGCTTGCTTCCCTTAAAGCCATGCTTCCTAATCCTTTGATCCCCACACCACTGAATTCTTTGAGAGTGTAGCAGAAAGGACAGAGTTGAGATTTTAGTGCTTCAAGTGGAAGAAAATAAATTTTGACGTCCCCAAAATAAAACTAGTAGTGCAAAAGATCTTCAGGCACAAATAGATGTTCTTTACCATTGTCTTGGGTGACTAAAAAAGCCAAAGAGGCTCAATGCGACATGGACAATAGGAGGCAACCTTTTCCTTTACTCAAAGAATAAAAGAAATGAAGTCTAATGTTGAGACCACATCATGAGTATCAACACCCTGTCCATTCTACTATCCCTTGTATTTTTGCTTGATGTTACAGATTTTAAGCATACTAGCATTCCACAGGAGGATTTGCACATTGATTAGCAGTTAAAAGCATTTGTCTGTAAGTTGAGTTAGATGATTATTTCCTATTTCAGGAAAACCAGATCTTCCCTGTAATTGGTAGTCCTGTTATAAGTGGATATTCTGTTAAGCTTCTAAAGAACTCCTGAGAACTTATTAAGTAATTGAATAAAGCAGAGTGCATTTAAACTTGTAGTTGTACCAGATTTCAGAATATCATATAACCTATGAGTCAGTTCAAATGTTATATATGAGTGATAAAACATGGGATAAAAAGCAATACTGAAAAAAAATTGCATGAATTACCATGCCACCCACTAATACATTCCGTAGCAATGTAGTCATCCTTTTTTTTTTTTTCTAATTATACTCTTAAAGATTTGGTTACAACTATTTTTATCCTCGGAATAAAGCTATTATCCATGAAAAGGTGTAGAGAAATTAAGATAGGCTTTCCATAATTCATAACCAACACGGTTGTTTTGAATGTGCTTAATTATTATCACGATTCAATTCAATACAATGGTGATTTATTGCCTTTTGAAAGCTGCTTGTGAATGTCTCATTAGGAAGAGCTACTAAATGATACAGCACAATCCATAGAAAGGCATATTTAATGTCATCTCAGTAATAGAAACACTACTTCTTAAATTCTATTTGCATGCCCAAAATTCTAAGCAACAAGCAAACCCCACTACGATAATAGAATTTAAAAATTAGTCTATATTTTTTGGCTATTGTCTAGAGATACGAAATGCAGCTTTTCTTAAATGAGAGGAAGAAATATGTGCAGTTTAGGTAGCTAGGGCTTAAATCTACATGAAAATGTGAATGTATTAGGGAAGCATAATACATCACTTGTTGGAAATAAGAGATATAATTCTAGTTTCTCGACCCCTGGTGTTTCTTAAATATGCGCTTACTCTGTGATCTTCAAGAAAGTGAAATAAATTTCCCTGTAACATAACCAAGTAGATTGTGTTGGCCTGACATCTGATCTGTAGTTTAGCTGCATCTTTTGTAAATTTGAAAAGTTGAATGGATATCATGGCTTCAGACATGGAGAATTAGTCCCCTTCCCTTCTTGGTCAAAAACAAATATTTAGCACTACCTTTATGGATGCCCATAATTAACCTTCATTTCAGGAGCTTACGTTTTATTTATCATATTGATTTTTTTTTTAAGAAAACACTCCACATGAAGTAATTCTTCCTAAATTTTTATAAGACTTAGCAGAAATGATGTAAATAGCACACTGACATTTTGACAGACTTTGACGGCGGTTATATTGTTCTCATAATAATATTTTATGATCAAAAGGCAGCCTTTCTTACAATTAAATTTATCTGTAGAATTAGAATAGACTAGATGTTATCGATACATAAAGAACACATTGTAGATTTTCCTAATGTGTCCACATTCTTGGGACTGAAACAAATACATTAATTTTCTATTACACCTCCCTTTAACTAAATCATGGTACACAAATGAAATTGCAGCTAGAGATAAGGAAGGTGTCTGCAAGACCATAATCATTTGTCATGATTACAGGCGTCTAACTCTGCTGTTAAAGAACACATCAGAAACTTCTGAAGAAATGCTCCCAGCTAGAGTGCATGTGAAGTGCAGAGCGCCGGCCCTGTCATCGGGGCAGCAGGGTTGTAAATGGTATTTTCAAGAGCTTTAATAGTGGACAAGGACAAGCAGTTAGTCTAGTTGACTCCTTAGAACAAATGTCATTAGAGGGAAAGTGTTGTGCAAGTGACTGACTCAATCTTTATTAATGAAAAGAAAAAAAAAAGAAAATATGATGCCTCCAGAATGAGGCAGTTATAGCTGAATTGTGGTGAGTTCCATCTTCACTGACTAAATGACCACTTCACTCCCTCGTTTTGGAAAAAAAAAAAAAAAAAAAGACCCACCGAGGTCAGGTAGAGGTGTTCTATTGAGTTGGCCATGTATCGTCGTTCTGCTTTAAGAGGGTGCTTTTTTCAACGAATAAGATCTAAAAAGAAGAAGAGGAAAGAGGTGCCCAGCTTCCTAGAGCCAATCAAAATATATTGAAAAGATCTTCAGGTTTTCTTTTTATAACGGTAGTCGTCGTGGACAGAATATTTGAATCACGATGTGTGTAGCCTGTAGGGTCATGGAAATTGATAGATTCTACTGACCGATGGCACCAAAGTGGCAACAGACCTTTCCTTGAATTTGGGGGGAGACTGCAGTTCACACCCAGGTTTTTTAAATTCATACCTCGAGTACATCAACAGAGAAATCTTCGACTGCAAGAGATGCCCTTCCACTTATTTTCTCTTCTGACTTGCAATCAGGTCTCAAATTCCATTGATCTCTAGATATCTTTCTAAGATTAGGGTTCTCCTGTCTCCACGAATCCCCTATTAAATTCACTTTTGCAAGTCATAAAACATTAATTGGAAATGAACATCTAATTGTGACTCAGGAAAAGAAAGCCAGAGATGGGGAAAAGGAAGCTGCTCCATCCCCCTCCACCCTGTGGGTGGTCTCAGAGTCTACGGAGGATTTCCCATCTCTGCTGAAAATCCCTTTTTCTTTGTTTTTGCTTTTTTAATTCTCCACTAGTTGATTTCTCCAAAGGCTGGCGGACCATGTGCATGTAATCATTCCAAAACAATGGAAGTTCCTCTGTGTATCAGTCCTTGTATTCACCAACCAGAAATGATTGCCAGCACACAGCCCTCGAAACGTGTGGTTTCCAGCTAAGTCAGACTACATCCACAAAGGAGACAGAAATATTCCTGATGCCAGACCTCCTGGCAGTTTCCTTTTGGGTTCAAATTACTGTGCATGTGTAAGAGGTACCTAGAGGTTATGAGGTGAGAGCGCGGTTGCCTTGAGAGTAGTGTGGCCTAATTCTGGCTTGTTCTATTCTCGCCAGACCTTCCCAGCCGTCCTTGTAGGTCCATTGCATTGGTCAAAAAATTCATGGTCTGATGAGCTGCTGCCGTTGGAGCCCATAGCCATTCTTGGAAAGTACAAATCATCCCAGCATCAGTCATAGTCTGATGCATACGATACCCTGTCAGTTAGGCTACCCTACCTCCAACACCAATGGTACCTGAATAGGAAGAGTAAAGATGTAGACACGGGCTTCATTCCCTTTGAAAGAAGGGGATCTACATTGCTAGGAATGTTGTTGTAATTGAGACAATATTTACTAGAAGCTTTCTGAGACTAGACCATATCTTGCTTAATTAACCATTGAGCTTCTAGCTCCTAGCATCATGTCTGGCATGGAGCTGGTGTTCAATATGTTGAACTGAGTCTTGATTCCTAGTAATAGCATTTCAGACAATGCTGACATATTTTTGAATCCTGTCAGTGATTCAGGTCTTTTCTAGAAAACTGGCAGGCTCGCATTTAAGAACTCCACTGACCATCTTTCTAACCCAAGTGTTTATAGAATGAAAACGGGTGTGATTCACACCGTTTCATGGGTAAATACCAAAATCAATGTGTAAGTGCATTTTTTTGTTTTACCATCATTTCTATTCATGACTTTTCAGCAAAGTGATTATCTGAATAGCACTGTCACAGCAAAGATAGCGGCCTATGTGTGATTCACTACGCAAGATCAAAGTATCCAAAGTACATATTAAATATGATTGTGGTGTCTGAGTATTTTTAAAGAAAACTGTTTAATGAGCCCTTGCCCGACTAGTACCTATGATAAGGATAACTAACATTCATTGAGTGCTTACTGCGTGTCAGGTATTTGTTCTAAACGCTTTACATGTATTAACTCTTTTATTTTTGTAATTTTAAAGTTATTTTTTAATTCCAGTTAACATACAGTGTAATATTAATTTCAGGTGTACAATTTAGTGAATCAACACTTCCATCCGACACCTGGTGCTCATCACAAGTGCCCTCCTGAATCTCCATCACCTATTCCACACATCTCCCCACCCACCTCCTCTCTGGTGATCAATCACCAGTGTGCTCTCTATAGGTAACAATCTGTTTCTTTTCCCCCTTTGCTCATTTATTTTGTTTCTCTTTTCACATTTGAGTGACATAATATGGTATTTGGCCTTCCTCTGACTTATTTCGCTTAGCGTAATACTCACTCGCTCAATCCATGTCCTTGTGGATGGCAAGCTTCCATTCATTTTTATGGCACACATCACCTCACGCCTCTCAGGACGGCTAAAATCAAAAACACAAGAAAGAAGAAGTGTTGGTGAGGATGTAGAGTAAAAGGAACCCTCGTGCGCTGTTGGTGGGAATGCAAACTCATGTAGCCCCTATGGAAGATAGTATGGAGGTTCCTCGAAAAGTTAAAAATAGAACTACCTCTAACCTAGTAATCACACTACTGAGTATCCCAAAAATACAAAAACACTAGTTTGAAGGCATATGCACCCCTATGTTTATTACATCATTATTTACAATAGCCAGATTATGGAAGCAGCCCAAGTGTCCCTTAGTGGATGAGTGGATAAATAAGATATCGATATACACACACTATGTATTAATGTTTTTAAACCTTAAAACACTCCTGTGACATGGGTGGTACTGTTATACCCATTTTATAGATGGGGAATCTGAGGCACAGGGATATTAAATAATTTGCCCAAGGCTGCAGAGCCAAAGAAGATAGAATTGAGACTTGGATCCAGACAGCCTGGCCTTATTTGGGTGTTTTTAACCTATTCACAATATGATGACTACTATTTTGTGATATTATTTGGGATTTCTCTTTTAGGTTATCCTTAAATATTTGGGACAGAAAAGTGACTAATAATGTTACAGATATTAAAGCCCCATAAAGAGAAAGGTATTCTAAGAAAAATATTGACTTCAATTAAATATGGAAAGCATTGTCAGTGAAGGTAAAATTGTTTTCTTGGAATTCAGCCGCAGATAAAGAACATGATGGGTAAGACAGCCATCATGATAACAGTAATGAAAACTTAAGTAACAGGGAACATTTACTTAGTACTTTCTTTTTTTATATATTATTTATTTATTCATGAAAGACACACACAGAGAGAGGCAGAGACAGAGGCAGAGGGAGAAGCAGGCTCCATGTAGGAAGCCTGACGTGGGACTCGATCCTGGGACCCCCGGGGTCGTGCCCCAAGCAGAAAACAGATGCTCAACCACTGAGCCACCAGGTGCTCCTATTTAGTACTTTCTATGTGGTAGGCAATGTTGTAAATGCTTTAGGTGCATTTTCTTAAGTGTAGTAAGTCTATTTTTTGGACAACCGTGTTAGTTGCCCCAAGTCACACAGGTTATAAGCAGCACAGCAGGCTCCCCGGTCCAAAAGTATCTGGTCCCAGATCTGTGTTTCGAACAACCACATGTCCTTCCTCCACGCAATGGTGAGAGAAGACAGCCTGGGGGTTTCATCGCATGACAGCTCTATCTTGGGCATGTGGAAGAGAGGATGTTTGGTGTTTTGATGAACTTACTAATATCGTAAAGATAATTTAATTGTAATTACAGTTGAATGAGTTATATAGGCCACTAATCCTCTTCTAGTTTTTGCAGTAATTTGTAGTGGCTTACTGGGTGTTAGTCATGGTCCAAATTCATGCATTATCTCATTTAAATTTCCTAATGACCCTAATGAGTACATATCATCAACTCTATGTTATAAACACTTGAATTGAGGCTTATCAGAGAGGTCATTCACTTAGCGACTTCAAAGACCACAACATTTACTCCTTCATACATAACTTTCTACCAGATTATGTTAAGCCATAAGAGATTGCCATTTTGATAGGTCAAAAATGTTCAACTATTGGCAATTTCATGTTACACAACCTAATTAAGGAGTGATAATTAGCTTAACCCTTCCCTGTGTTTAACTGCCAAATACACCGAGGGAACACCTACTATATTTGCAAACATAATGCGTGAGAAGAAAAGAAATCATCAAAATTTGGCAGTACCAGTGCCTTGGTTAATGTGAAAGTATATTGATATTAATAATTTTTTAAAAAGGTGAGCAAAGATTATGTTCAAATTTACTTCTTGCATACATATTTCACATGCAGCATTGTGTTTTTTAAAAACTATGATAAATTTTGAATAGGAACTAAGTAATTGCAAATGAAGAAAAATAATTCATTTCCATCAGTTTGAATATTGTCAACAAATACATTTGCTTAAAGTCACATATTATGGGTTAAAATCTGGAAGCTTCAAACACTGGCAGTAAAAATTCAATCGAAGAAAACACATATGAGTCTGGTTTTTTAAAATCCAATTTTAAAATATCCAAGTGATGGTTTAAAATAATTGTTTCAGTTTATATTGCAAACTCTTGCAAATTGACATTTATCAAGTTTAGCTGTCAATCAGTCTAATGATGAAGTCTGCTCACTCTCCTTTAAGAAAGAAAGAAGGAAAGAGAAAGGAAAGAAAAGAGAAACTTCTGATTGGAAAATCATTTTTTAATTATTTGTCAAGGGGTTTTGTACTGTAGATGGAATCCTTAATATTTCTCTGTATGTACTGGGTTTTCGATTTTTTGGAAAACATTTTGCACAGCTCAACTTTAAATTTGGCCATATTAAATGAGCCTTTGGCCCTTAGGAGCTCTTCCATTTGGGTGGCTTGTAAAAACTCCTTTATCTGCTTGATAAAGGGCAATGACTGGTCTCATCCCTCTAGTGTTGAACAGTTGAGGGAGGGCCCTGATGGGGGGACCTTTACCTCCTTTTATTCTTCCTACTACAACCTCCTCTGGGATTGTACATCGGCCTGCCATTGCAAGCAGTGTCTAGATGTGGGATGACCAGACTGGAACCAATGTCACCACAGATTGATAGTAAGCTGCTGTGTAGAAGGTTTGTGCCACCTGCTAGCCAGAGATCACTTGATGGGTAGACATATTTACTTCCAAGTTGAAAGCTTAGGTAAAAATAGCAGTTTTATGATTACATTACATGATCTTTTTTATAATTACCTAATAGCTGGCAGATGGTGGAGTACACATTTTATATGTTTACGGGGACCATAATCTTTCGTTTGGGGGTTTTCTTTAGTAACTGGTAGTGAATAGGGTGTGATATAAAATACTCATGTGCAACTCTATGAAGGTCATCATGTGAAGAATATATTTTTTCTTTTTGTTCTTGGCAAGTTATTATTATATGTTATAGGTGTTATTAAGAGCAAGTTCTGGGTTCTAGCTTAAGAGACTGAGAAAGACCTCTCTTTGCTGATTAGAAAAATGCCAGTGGGTTTTATCCACCAGAACCATCACAACGATAATGCATTAGAGTGTGTTAGCTTCTCTATCTACAAGTCTTTTAGCAGTTTTGTTTTACCCCTCCACCTAATCGAAAATAATGAAGATTTACGTATGTCAAGTTACTCAGAATTCTCGATGAAAGGTGTGATTGTTCTATCTGTCTTTAAATCTGTCCTTAAATACCTGAGCTCAAATCCAGTTACACTGCTGCAGAAAAATGTTAACATTTTTAAACAGTTCTTGATTTCGTTTGCACTGATTTTATCAAAATAAGGGGCGGGTGGGTGGCAGGAAGGACACTGTGCCTTTGTTACATGCCATAATAAACAAGGAATGTTCCCTTTAAGGGCCCCTGCTAAAAGTTAGCCACTCTAGGCTCAGAGAACCAGGTGAATAATACTAGGATATTTGGTCTTCTTAAGCATTTGCCATGACATTTATTTTTTAAAGACCAGAAACTTTATTGAAATTGAACTTTAGAGAAAGTGGCCTTAGCACTGCGTTGCTGTCCCCAAGTGAAGAGATAATCTAGGGATTGATAGAAGGTGGCCACAACCCAAAAGCTGGTGGTGGGCCACATGGGAGAACATTTTAGAATAAAAATACCAGAGCTAAAATCACAATGATGCTGGCAGCCTAACAGTTGAAACTACGTTATATTGCTATCTTTCAAGCGAGGGCTTGTGTAATTAATACCAGTTCAGCCACCCTTCACTGCTTACTTACTCTGTTTTCAGGGGTCATGATGCCATCTAGGAGTTTAAAATTCAGGTAAATGTTTAATCAGAGAAAGATATCAAGAAATATTTTTAAATCTAAAATTTTAAATCCTTTTTTTTTTCTTTATCCTGGCATTTGATGTCATATAGACTCAATCTACAAGTAAGACATTTTCAGCATATCATCAGTCTTCAGCACATATTGTATGCAAATGTCATCCCTGCTTTGAAAATACCTTTTGCATTTTAAGCAAGATCCTATTTTGACAGTTCTTTATGCTTTTTGGGGAGAGTTCTCGTGGAGAGTTTAAAAAAAAAAAAGCATCTTGAGTTTTTGCCTTGGCATATTCGTTTTAATTTGCTCATTTCTGTTCTATCAGAGTTAACCCCTCAATCAAATCACCTGGATGCTCTTGTTAAAGTGCAAGGTTTCCATCAACCCCCATTCGTGATTCTAAGCAGGAGGTTTACACATGTTAAACCACCAGAATGTAAGTTGTTCTTCAGGATTGCCCTGGGGAGTTTTTTACTGCATTTTTGCCAATTGAATTATGATGTGAGATGGCATGAATATTGATCAAATTTCTAAACTGAATTTCCCAATTTTTAGACTGTGGTGTAAACTAACCCACAGGTTGTCATATCCAATTCAGTGTGTTTTTAACAATAGCCAGTGAAGCATGGAGGTCTTTAAAACTCATTGAAATGTACAAAAGTATCTGCACAGATGCTATCAACAAACTGCCCTTAACTCCTTCTTCCCCACATTTCAAAACAACAACAAAATTCATATCCAGGGTATGAGCTGGGGGTTAGGTGTGTATTTTGCTTGTTCGTTTTTTCTTTCCCTGTCACATATACTTGGAAGTATGTGTTTATACATGTGGGGAGCACCCACATAATCTCCAAAGGAAAGGTAAAGGAAGCTAGTCTAGTATTGTGCCTGGAGACTATTTCATCATTGCAAAGCAGGTTTCTTTCCTCTCAAGAGAAAAAAAAAAAAAATCACACATCATGATGAGCTTTTCTTTTTCAGGGCCAGGTTACGTATTTCAATTTTATTAAGAATTTTTCTTCCTTTTTTTCCCATTTTTTTCTGACTTTTAGCTCTTTTTTTATTAATGTACTTTAATTTGCACTGGGATGGGAGGGGGGTCTTCTACAATTCTACACCCACTCTGGAGACGTTTCCTCACGCGAAGCTGTGGATTTGTGTTTGCTGTGTGGCATGGTTACACGGCCTGCTTCTGGCGTAGCACACAGTGATCACAAGTTCACCCCTAGGACATCTTCTGGACCAGCCATCCTTTCGACAGGGTTAAGCACTGTTTATCTTTGGGACCTACCCCGCCCCCCCCCCCAGTGGTTGATCCAAAACAGTGTGGTCTCCAGAAATGGGAAGGGGATTTTGATGATCTGAGCGGTATTTCCATTGTTGAGCACCTTGCCAATAAGACAGGGGAAAGAGAGATGGAAAAGGATGGAATAAGTAAATCTAGGAGGGAAAGATGAGATGGAAAGAGCACAGTGCCTTCCTTGCTTTGGTTAAGATGAGTTAATCATACTCTGCCACCATGAATCACATCTTCTCTCCTTGAAAGAGATGTGTATGTATAAAATCAGTACCAGGTCTAAAATGTAACAAAAATATGTTACAGATTTGAAAAATTATATACTGTGTGTGATGACACTTTTCTGCACTGCCTATCCTGGCATTGAAAAAAGCAATATAATAATAATAATAATAATAATAATAATAAATGTATATGTTTTATTACATGCCTCCACCTTACAGTTTACAACTTTTTACAAGCTTTGACACACTGGTGTGATCCTATTTGTTCCTAAAAACAAAAAAGCCTTTTAAGAAGATAGCAAGTACTGGAGCGCCGGGGTGGCACAGGTGGTTAAGCATGTGACTCTTGGTTTTTGGCTCAAGTGATCTCTAGGTCCTGGGATCCAGCCCTGCATGGGGCTCTGTGCTCAGCAGGGAGTCTGCTTGGGAGTCTCTTTGCTCCTCCCCCCTCGCTCAAATAAATAAATCTTTTTAAAAAAGAAGTTAGCAATTTTTATTTTCCTTCTATGAGCTCTGAGGCTCAGAAGTTAAGTGCCATGAGTAAATCTTCATAGTAGCCCTTTGCGCTGGCTGTTTCTAGATCACTGGGAGCATGTGTTTGGGTATGGATGTATGAATGTAAACATAGAACACTTCCATAAGTGGAGGTAGATTGGTAAAAAACTGAAAGGAAGGAAGGAAGGAAGGAAGGAAGGAAGGAAGGAAGGAAGGAAGGAAGGAAGGAAGGAAGGAAAAAAGGGGAAGGGAGGGAAGAGAAAGAAAGAGAGAAAGAAAGAAGAAAGAAAGAAAGAAAGAAAGAAAGAAAGAAAGAAAGAAAGAAAGAAAGAAAGAAAGAAAGAAAGAAAAAGAAAGAAAGGAAGGAAGAAAGAAAATAGAAAGGAAAGAAAGAAAGGGAAAAAAGGGGAGGGGAGGAAAGGGAAGGGAAGGAAAAAGAAATTGAATTGACAGGTAAGTTATTAGCATTTCTAGATACCACTTGGCAGCTAAGGAATTGCCCTCACTGTGTTAATATAAGCAGTAGAATGTCTAACAGATCATTTCAATCCAATTAAAGTGATCTGTTGTGACTGTATTTGACTGGAGGCAACGGGAGAAAGATGGTTAAAATGTCCTTCCAAGATTATCCTTTTTCTCGAATCCAAAACTTAAGAGAATTTCTGTTGAAAAATGATTATAGCATGACTTATTTTATGTGCTTCACAATATATATTATTAACTCATAAATCAAGCTGCTTTCTAAAAGATTTTAAGTATCTCTAGATAAATTCATTGGTATTTTAATTGAAATATGAGGCAATCACTTGTCACAGTTTTCATTTCTGATAGGCATCCAAGGTCCTTGAAACAGTGTACTGTTCTTTTTCTTGCTCAATATTCTCTTGAATAAGAATAAAAGTGGCAAAATTAGACAGTATGGAAAAGGAATTCCTGGCTTACTCGTTTACCAGGGATAGTTTCCAGACCCTATATTTCTGGCTGAAATTCTCAAATGGGAAAAAAAAAAATTCTTTTCCTGGCATGAATCGTATAACAGTTGTTTATGTACCTTGTAGCCTAGAACACTCGATCATAGGTAGTCCTCCCAGTCAAATAGGCCTCTGCCCACCTCCTTCATAGGTGAAAATTGTGTGTATCAATTTTTACATTTCATTTTAAATTTTAAAAATCATTCCTATTTACGCATGTACATTAAAAAGTTTACATTGTGAAATTGGACATATGAACAAACTGTTTCATGGCCCCAGGTAAGACAAGGGGAGATGTTAGGAACTATGCGTACGGTTCATAATCATAACCCACATCCTGCTGGGCTTATTTCTTTCTTCAGGAAGGCAGTGGAGCACAACATTTAAGAACATTAGCTTTGGAGCCAGACATCCCAACTAGTTGTGAAATCTTCCAGAAGATGTTTCACCTCTCTCACCCGACTTCTTCACCTGAAGGAGGAGTCGCAGATGCCATCTTGTAGACTCGTGTTGTGGATTCAGGGAAATGAACTCTGGAAATCATGTAGCTCAGTGCCTGGCAAAACTTGTTTGCATACTTAGTACACGACAACAATTCTTACTGTTTTGACCTCAGGGTATATCTAGATTTATCTATCTATCTATCTATCTATCTATCTATCTATCTATCTATCTATCTTTAAAGTATTGAAATGGCCCCTGGAAATAGATATTATTTGGTTTCATCGCAAGCATAGGGACTTCTAAACATGGGACAGATCAGTGTAGGGAGGAGGTGAGATGGAGCCTTGTCTCTGGACCACCAGAATGTTAGCTCGAGGCTTGAGGCCCTTGGAGGTTTGCCCTCAAGATGGAGTGGCCACGGTGTTCATAGAGGACCACAGACAAAACAGCCAAGCTTCCCTGAGAGACAGAGAACCTGCCTGACTAAATGGTACTGAACGTTCCAAAGGTAAATCATATGTGGTAGGTAAGAAACTGACTCTCTACAGTGTATAGAGTAGGACTGGTTAGGACCACCTGGAGCTGGACCATGAGGAAGCTCAATGAAAGGTGGAGGAGACACCTGGAGATGAACACAAAATGATCTAACGCCCAGGGGGAACATTCTGGGGTCCTTGGAAGGAACATTCTGGGGTCCTTGGAAGGAAAGAACTTCTTTCCAGAAAGAGGAACCACCGACAATTGTGGGATTTAAAAGGGCCAACTAGGGAAGTGAGAGATGTCTCCAAAGGCAATGAAGAGCTGCTTGGACCCCATGCAAAAAAGCTTTGGGGCTCAGGAAAGAGAGTGGATTTCTTACCTAAACCATCCATAAGTCTGACAAAGGGCTGGGCCATCTGTGGGGTGAAGGTCAAAACACAGGGCTGCTCAGAGCTCAGAATTTGCTAGATTGCAGCCCCGGCAACTATTAAATCCACCATCACAGAGCTAAGCCAGGCAGCTTAGTAACAGGCACCATTTAACAGAGACCTTGGAATATCATCTAAGAAAGGAATCATCAGGAAATACAGATCAAGGACAATTACCCTGAGTATTTTATAATATACCGGAACCTTTATAACTTCCTCTTGTTTGTGGGTTTTGTTATTCCAGCCATGTCCTTCTTTGTGAGTATAATCCTTACATAAAAAAAAGTTGTGTGCATATTTTCAGAGACAGCAAAGACTGAAAAGAGGGATAGGATGTACTCCTCCATACCCTGGCCACGAGAGAGGAAATTGGAAAAGTCGAAAAGGTAGCAGCTAATAGAGCTGAGTTCCTGGGAGCCTTTGCTGAGGTGGAAAGGAGCATGTGGCGAGCCAGCCCTTGAAGGAGGCATGATTCCAAGGGCAAGGGATCTATTTTATTCCTATTGTCTAAGAAAGATGACTCATTGAATTGAATGAATTTCTATTTCAACAGTGCCCAGAGGGGCTTCTTTATCTTGGTTTGTCAAGAACAATGATATTGAAAAAAAAAAAAAAAAAAAAAAAAACTAAAATAAACTGGAATCAAGAAAAACAAAACTCAGCTAAAATAAACTGGAATCAAGCTGGTTATAAGCAGGTTTAGAGATATGTGTAGGTAACTACATTACAGACAATGTAGCTGTGAATCTTAAAACTCACCATGCCCTATTTGGTGACCAAAGAATGGAGAGGCTGAACCACCTTCCGCCTTGGTTCCATGCTGGATTTTTCTACTGCTGGGACTGGGTACTATCTTGGGTCATAACGCATCTCTGCAAGTGTTACTAGGATCTTCCACCTATTACTTAATGGCAGCTTAAAGCATCTGTCTTAACTCACCCTTTCTACCCTAATGCCCACTGTTGTGGTTATTCTTTTATCTTCTAACAGTATCCCTTTGAATTTGTAAATTGAGTAATTGCATAAGAAGACTCAAGTGGTGGATACTTCTCTCCATGGAACAGGGGTCTAATGACTTTTTCTCCAAATGTTCCCACTGCATTTGGTGAGCTTCATTTCTCTCCTGTGACCTCAAAGAGTGGGCAATGCCGTCCTCTTTGTCTGGTGGCCCTGCTGGTTTCTCTGCTCTATACTTGCCCATCCATGAGTGTAGGTATACAGTGTCCTGCTACCCTGGGGGCTGCTCATAATCACATGACCACAGGGTCCCTGCGACTTCGTGGCCCTGCAATGTCTCTAGGCCCATCCTTGATGACAAGTAATGGCCTTGGTTATTGGTCAACGTCCACTCTCGGTGATGTGGCAACATGGCCACTGTTGGCCTCACTGTTACAGCTCCATGATCTTTCCTAAATCTTTGGTGTCAGCGATCATTCCAGTTTCCACCTCCAGCACCTGATCTTTGAGTGAGAAACAGTGGCTTCTGTGAAACTAGATAAGTAGAAGAAGACTCCCTTTAGTCTCTTGTTTTCTTTGTGTCTATGTGCAGTTTTGTTGATTGTCTTTCTCATTTTGTTGCCCTTTCAAAATATCCCCTGTGTGTGTGTGGCTTCAGGGCAAAGAAAAAAACAATCATGGACCCAAGTCCCTCCTGTCCCAGTAGAACGTTCCTTTTCAGCACTGTTTAATCTACTTTTTCTTGTTAGGCTAGCCCCAAAATTGGGGGCTTTTGAAATCTTCCTTACAGGAAAGCAGATTAAGGGCAAGGTGAGTGTCTCAGTGTTCTGTGGGAATGGGCAGTGCCTTCTAACTCTGAGCAAATCACTTGACTTGGCACCGCATTTCAGCTCTCTTGAGAATGAATGGAGGTGGACGTGGTGTTAGAAGGACCCATCGTGGTGTTAGCAGGACCCATCGCAGCTCTACTCTGCGACTCACAGGTTGCATATTGGAAACTGGACCACTGAGTCTTTAAGAGTAGGTATTTTCCTTCACATCCCACCCTGTTGAGTTCTCTCCCAGTGCCTCTGAAACGACATGCCAGCGCCGACTGGTTCAAAGATGAGCGTGAGAAACGAAGTCAGCCTTGTCACTGCTAATTGGTGTCTTACGTAGATAAATTATCCAGTTATCAGGTGTCTCTTCACTCTGTGACAACATGGTGTCAAGGAAATTCATTAAGAATGCATAGAGAATGTATTCTTCTGTAACTCACAGATATTTTTTTTAGGGTGAACTACCAAGCTTTTGAGGCACAGGTGCAGATTGCAGAAATGCAGCGTTCACTCCTCACGTTAAGGTGGGATTCGTACCTCTGTCTCGTTCTGTGAGGTCAGTGCCTTTGCAGGCTTGAGCGAAGGCCCCTGATACCTTTGTCTTTGTCCTGTAGAAGCTTCAGGTGCCGTCGGGTGGGCGTGCAGCAGTGGTGCGTGTCCCAGAGGTCACTGTCAAACTACCCTTGGGGGGGGCAGTAGATGGTGCTGACCCCTCTGAGCCCCGCCCGGCTTTGCAACTGGCACCTCCGATGGGACACTCTGTGTAAATAAGTTTTTAATAACGTCCGAGATGACTCGAACACCCAAGTAGATTTGCTTTCTATTCTGTTTCCTTGCACTTCAAAAATATGCTGTGGAGAACAGCTCGCTGGAGTTTCATTGAGACTTGCTTGACTTGACGCCAGCAGCATTTTTATCTTAGCTTTAACCTACTTACTTTTTTTTTTTTTTCCTTTTCAGTAAACAAATACAGTGCCTTATGTTGAAGCGAGGGTTTGGGAGGAGTTTCAGGAAAATCATTCTTCACATTTTAGAGGTTGTTTGTAATAACTTTGCTTATGCTATAAAAATGTTAATAGCTTTTGAAGAATAAAAACCCTGTAATAATTGCCCATCTATAAGCAGAGTCTTATGGTTTTAGCTGCAATCTATGGTCCCAAGTGTGAAGGAGTAACATAATACCTTCTATTTATGCATGGTTTATGAACTGATTTGCACAAGGGGCTTTGTATTTATAAAAATGCACCTTAGTTTGTATGCATCCTAACCATTTAATATTTGATTTGCCAAGAGGGCAAAATTTTGTTTTTAAAATGCAGCAATACGACCTTAGACTATATAGATGCCATTAAGTGCATCTTAAAAGAGTTTTGAAAGATGACTTTGTAAGATCAGACCCTAAGTATAGGCCCTCAGGCATTTTAGAAATTCATGGAGCTTAATTTCCATTTCTCTTGCTGATACATAAGTCATAATAAGAGTAACAAAGAATTTCCTTAATGAATTGGTTGAATATAGTGCCTATAACGCTGAAGAATGTTTCCAATTCTAAAATTTAGAAGGATGGTGTTTAAAGGCACTGTAGTTAGTTATCTCAACAGGTGGTAGCTGGTAATTGATAATTATATTTAAAGTATGTGCATTCATTGTGGTTAGTAGTAATATAGCATTTTTATCCACAGATCTCAAAGCATGTGTGAATAAATATGCATTATTTCCCTATTTTAAATAGCCAGAGACTCGCTGAACGTTAATTAGATATAAGCAGACAGAGAAACTTCATGTCCCCCGCTTGCTTGGAGCTACTAAAAAAAAGAATCCTTCCCAGACACTGGGATAAAGAACACAGCGTACCTGGTCCCTAAATAACTACTATTCGGGGGCTCGGTTCCAGCTCCAAGTGTGGCCCCGTGGAGCCCAAAATGCCCCTGTGCACATCTCCCTCCAAGCTCTTCACACCCAGGCCGGCCAAGCATTCTTGCGAATCTCAAGTCAGAGACTTGAGAAGAGTAATTATCCATGGCTGTTACCTCCAGCTCTGCAGCCAGGGAACCAGGGATGGGGAGGCGACAGCCTTTCTTCCACCCCTCCTAGGACTTCTTCTGAAACCTGATTGATTTCCTGAGCAGGGCAATACTGACTGGAATACCCCCGATGGGGCAAGCTCCTTCCCGGGTGCTTGCCATGGAGCAGTGACCCCAAGGGACAGTCACTGCCGCAGTGGCACCGGCGTCCCAGGATCAAAAGCCCATCTGCATCGCGCTTCCTTCTAGAACAGCATTAACACTTCCATCTGCACCTCTCCTCCGCCAGCGAGCCCGCCCCACCTTCCTTCACGAGGCCTTTCCCATCCTGGTGTCCGCCGATCCCCATCACAGAGGGAAGTATTTTTGAGCCTTATTTCTGTCGTGTGTATTATTTTAATTTTTTTTCAAATTTGTGTTAGGCAGACAACAGCTATGTGACACGTGTGGTTCCTCCAACTGTACACCCTCCCTCCTTCTACCTCCTGCTCTCCTGTGATCATAGCAAAGGAAGAGGCCAACTTCCCAGCAAAGGAGAGGGCGCAGTCCTGCCTCATGATTGCCCCGAACAATGAGTGTCTTTCCCAGGCCAGGCCTGGGGGGTCTCTGAGACCCGGTGGCCCCCAGCCCCGAGGCCCTTCTGTGCTGCAGAAAGGAGAGAGTTGGCCACCAGGCCCTCCTCGTGTTGCTGGCCCAGAACAGCCCCAGAATCACTTCCTCATTATACTTCTTTCTTCTCAGAACATTCCAGAAATGTGTCTTTTCTGACTTCAGTTCCCCCACCTCCCATCTTCCATTCTTTGTT
The DNA here is from genome assembly GCF_003254725.2 of Canis lupus dingo. Lineage (NCBI taxonomy): Eukaryota > Metazoa > Chordata > Mammalia > Carnivora > Canidae > Canis > Canis lupus. The sequence continues at coordinate 49,055,594 of NC_064258.1, read as the reverse complement.
CTCCTCTCAGTATTGTTTCCACTCACCGAATATGTGGTTCTCCAAGGACCCGACGTATTCGGATCCAGCCCCTACTGAGAACCACAAGATCTTGACCTTGGAACCCACAATTGGGGCAGAAGAGCTTTGATTATCAGTGGAGACGACCCTGGTGGGGGAGAGGGGGTGGAGAAAGCCAGGGGTGGTTACCTTTGGGCCCGCAGCCTCTTCTATTGTTCATCATTATGTCTAATTTTCAATATGAGTCCCCCCAGCTTTGTGATAAGCTTTTCACTTGAGTGCAGGCAACTCTGTACCTCTGCGTTCAGTGGCTCAGGTTCAGGTTTCACGGGCAGCTGCTCACAACCCTAAAAAGTGGGGCGGACTCTGCTGGGCGGTAGAGAGAGGTTTGGGCCAGAGGGTGATGCCCAGGGCAGGAATGTTCCCGGCTCCCGCTCCGTGAGGACCTCTCAGCTGTTTCAGGAGTGGCTCCTCTCCTAGAATAGCAGCCACGTGCGGCGGAAGGGTGCCAGCAGCACCATGCCCCTGTACCAGGGCTGGCCCCCGGAGCAGCTGGGATGCTTGTCCATCACCCACATTCCAAGCCTCGGATGCCCTGGGGCTCGGGGCACCAGCAGGCTCCTGGGGACTTACTGAATGATCCCCAGCCTCCCAATGATTTCTAAAGATCTGGGTGTGATCTGAGTCTGCAGGAGAAAATATGATAGCTGGAAAGCCCCTTAGAGATTAAATTGGCCACAGCCAAAAATAATAATAATAATAATTTTAAAAAATTAAAGAAAATAAAAATAAAAATTGGCCACAGCCCTACCTGGTTTGCATATTTTTTGTGTGTGTTGGTGATACACATTTAAAACCGCTTGCCTAAACTTTCCACTAGGTCTTCGGGAGAATATAGGATTCTCATTCCTCTCGTCGTTATCTTTGTTTGGGGCCTTGGGAAACTAATCATTGGTAGTTTATATTCCAATGTCCATTCGGGCAACTGGCTTTCGTGACTCTCCAGCCCTACTCGCTGAACGAGCTTAGGGTTCCACTTTTACTCAGAACCCCAGCCCTGGCTTCTCACCTGGCCCCAGGGTTGGCCCTAGAGAGGGCCCCACCTTCATGGCAGGCTGAGAAAGTCAAAGAAGGGAGAGAAGTACCCCAGCACCCGCCAGCACTATTCTCAGACGAGGTATATGGAACTTTAAGGAAAGATCTGTTGTGTACCTATTATGTACATCTAGCAAACTGTTACTGGTGAGTCATCCAGGACGCGTAGCAGATATTATACGTCATAGTCTCAGAAACACACAAAACAGGGGCCTGCACGGGGACCTCTGTACACCACCATAGCAGCTCCTCCAAAAATAAGCCACTTAAGAAAGCACCAGCCTCTAGAAAGTACTACCAGGGACCTGAAGCATCCCTACCTTTGCTGGCTTGGCAAAACAGAGGTGGGAGGACGTCACAGGGCAGCAGGGAAGTTCCCCAATGCCTCCCACTGCTTCTCCGGCTGGTGACGACGTGAGTGCCCACACACGTCCCCACGGTGGCATTGTTCTGCGTGGCTGGCTCCTTGGCCTGCCGGTTGCCCATACTCCCTGTGCATTGGCGGGTTAATTTGCTCAGCAAAGTGACCATCCTGTGTGTTACAGTTTCAGCGGGAAATGTGCATTCCAGACTCTCACAGGACTGCCTCAAAAACAAACTTCTGAAATACAACCTGTTCGTAAGTTGTGGACTGCTGTATTTAATACTTTTTTTTTTTTTTTTGGCAGTACGGTACACTTTCGAAATTTTATGCTTCTTATGGAAGAGGACGTTCTGGAAACTGTTTAAAATTCACAGAATTTTGGATTCCTTCTCTAGCATATATTTCATTTATTCTCTGGCTGTATATTTGACTCATGGTCGGGTCAACATCACACTTAATCTTCCACAGATATTCCAGCCCCGCTATCTTCCGAAGTCATCAAGATGAGGTTGGGTAAATTCTTTCACCAAAGGATGATATCTTAGGTGACAGGATACTCCCAATTTTTTCCATTGAGCAAACAAAGGATCACTTTAAGAGGGACCTTCATCTCCCACTTCAGAAGAAGCCGCAGGTATACGGCGTCTGGTAGAAATCTCTCCCATTCTCTTGGATGTGAGCACAGGCGTTTGCTCCAACTATCTGGGGGTGTTTTATCTTGCTAAGACCACTCTTTACACTTCTCAGCTTTTCCAGTTTTCCAGGCCTCTGATTTTGTTATCACTGTTTCCCTTTAACGCGGGGAGTTGTGGCATGGGTGGTTGATTACTTTGATTAGTCTGGGTCGCCACAGGGGCAGATCTGGTTTAGGGTTTCTGACAAGTGCAGAAACGTCTGAGTTCACCAGGAAAGCCTACCTCTTTGTTCATGGGACCCGTCCATCCTTTCTGCTTTGACAACCCTTGCGGCTTCCCAAGTCCATCTCTTTCCCCAACCTCTGTCTGAGAGGTGAGATTACAGGCTTAGTGTCCACAGAGGTCTGTCCACCCCCTGCCCCCAACCAGTGGCCCACGTTTTACGAGGAGATCAGCCCTGCCGAGCACAGTTACCTCCTTAACCACAGCGTGCCCTCCTGCCCCAGGACCCGCTCCCACCAGTTATTTTCGTGGGAAGTAAATTCAGCGACTGTATTCATTCATTCTTTCAACCAGCGGGCCTACTATGTGCCACATACCATGTTAAATGCTGGAGTTGGAAATATGAACAGGACACAGTCTGTTGTAATAGAGACCCTATGCAGATTGTTGCAGGAAGATGGTATGGGGAAGACTTCCTGGAGGAAGCAAAGTTAGCCTGAGTCTTTAAAGGATGCATACAGAACAGGCATGGGAGGGACATTCCTAGACTAGGCGTCAAAATGAGCCAAGCAGAGAATCAGTCAGGGCGCTGGTGTGGAGGGCAGTGAGCAGCACTTCACCTGCTGGTATGTAAGACCTCTCCTCAGTTACCCTTCCCCCAGCCCCGCCATGTCCTGACCCCACTGGAGGCCAGTGGCCCTCATTTTGTGAATCTCCCTGGTGGCCAGTACCACACTTGTTGGCACACAAACACCTGTGCTTATTATAGCTCTAAAATGCCTCTGGGGCACAGTAATGATTCTGGATTGAAAGCATATGGGCATGGATAGGAAAAAAATAGTAATAGGTTAAAAATGTTCTCCGAGGCTGTGATCTCAAATATCTCTAAATATATGTGGTTATACATGGTCTTTCTATGGGCCTTGCAGCAAAACCTACCTTCCTAGTGGTGCTTCTTCGGGAAGATCGTGACATGCAAATCACCGGTATTAATGAAGAGGAATGTTGTCTAATGATTTGTGTGTAAATTCAGAATTCTGAGCTTTCTGCAGTTTCTTTTTTTTAATGATTTTATTTATTCATGAGAGATAGAGAGGCAGAGACACAGGCACAGGGAGAAGCAGGTTCCCTCTGGGAAGCCTGATGAGGCACTTGATCCCAGGACCTTGGGATCATGACCTGAGCCAAAGGCAGACGCTCAACCCTGAGCCACTCAGGCGCCTCCATTCTGCAGGTTTCTACAGAGTAAGAGAACTGGCCTCGATGTGCTCCAGGATCGGGGGTAAGAGTGACAGAGGCAGACTGCCGAGTGTGGCCACCCTGGAACTAAGCCCACGCGCGCACACACACACACACACACACACAGCCATCTCTCACGGGCAAATGCACAGAACACTCATCCCAGGGAGGTACGCGAGCCCTGGCAGCAGAAGGGGAATGAAGGATGATCCATGTGTGCATTCATTCAGCACATGTTTACTGAACTCCTACTATGTGCTGAGAGAAAGAAGGAGGTGATCAGCATGGTCCCCGTCCCTCTGGAGCTTTTGGGTTTGTGGGGGAAATCAGACATGGAGTAGGTTGTCACGAATGTCATGAATGTTTCAGTAGGGAATAGAGCAGGAAATAGTGACCACACAGGACATTAACCTCATTTGGGGTTTCAAGGGAGATCACAGTGGCAGGTGTGAGGCCAAAACATGATGGATGAAATGGGGAATGGGTTGTGAGGAAGATGTAAGTAGGGATCCCTGGGTGGCGCAGCGGTTTGGCGCCTGCCTTTGGCCCAGGGCGCGATCCTGGATTCCCGGGATCAAGTCCCACGTTGGGCTCCCGGTGCATGGAGCCTGCTTCTCCCTCTGCCTATGTCTCTGCCTCTCTCTCTCTCTCTGTGACTATCATAAATAAAAAAAAATAAAAAAATAAATTTAAAAAAAAAAGAAGATGTAAGTAAAGGGAAGAGTCGGGACCCCACCACAAGGTAGGAGAAGAGGTGGAAGGAGCTAACAGTGTATGGAAGCATTCAAGAAAGACTTGTTGAGAACCTATTCTGTGCACACACTCCCCTAGTCACCAAGGACAGAACGGTGAACGACAGGATCTAAAAAATTCCTTATCCTTATGGAGCTCCCCCTTTGGAGGAACTTTGTCCCAAAGGCAGAAAGAAGCACTGAGGATTTGATACAGGCAGGTGGCACCATCAGAGATCAGATTTGCATTGACCTTGGCCGACTGTATGAATAAATGGTAAAGAGGGATTATCTGTAAATAAAGGAAGAAGCACTAGCAGGATCCCTCTTCACTCAATACTTTAACCAATTTAATAAGCTTCCACACGTTCCATACTGTTTTCTCTGGGAACAAAAATTTATGGAGATCTTGTGGCTGTTTTTTAAAGATACCAAACAAGGGACGTCTGGGCGGCTCAGTGGCTGAGCATCTGCCTTCAGCTCAGGTTGTGATCCCGGGGTCCTGGGATCAAGTCCCTGCATTAGGCTCCCTGCATGGAACCTGCTTCTCCCTCTGCCTGTGTCTCTGCCTCTCTCTTTCTGGGTCTCTCATGAATAAATAAATACAATCTTAAAAAATAAATAAATAAAAATAATAAAGTTACCAAACAACTGATGTATATTGATTGTATATCTCTAAATATTCATGCTTTACACTAAGATGTCATAGTTCTGAAGTCAACACTTCTGGAATGACATGTTTAAGGAATGCCTCTTAATGGACAGTTGCCTGCAAAGCTGCCCTTGGTGACTCTTACTACTCTTGAATCAGAGCGGTTGATAAGAAATGCCAAACTATAATATGTTTGGTTAAGCAGACCATCTGCCTATTCATAATATGGACATTAATTCTCATAAACAGTGACTTCAGCTACGTGAAATGCCTGATTTCCTTTCATGATATGTTTATTCATAGGCAATTACTTCTCTTTCATGTGATTTTATAGTGGGCCATACAAACTTTTTTATCCCCCAGTGTAGACTTTAAATGATTTTAAATAATTTTATTATTTACATGAAATTTACATGTAAAATGTTTATGAGTCAGATCATTTATGTATGAAATGTTTTAACAAGGTCGTTTTGGTATGAAGTAAGAAACTTCTTTTGACAAAGTAAAATATGAAGTCCAGAAGAGTTTGCAGTGGTGACAGATAACCACAGGCGTTCAAACATGTGGCATTATAATTTTAATAGTCGTTAATAAAGTTGTAGCAGTACCCATTGACCTTGCTATGAATCCTGGATACAGTATTAAGCCCTGTGATTCCTTGCACAATCCCTTAAGCCAAAACTCATGCAGGATTCAGGATTTTTGGATTCTAGAAAAGTAATTGTATATTATATAACACAACTAATGAAATCTAGGGCCACCTCTAGCAGTTAAACATATTAGCATTTCTTCCACAAAGCTCATGAATATTCAAAGTTAGTGAGATAAGTAACGAGTATTAGGCAGCGTAGGTTGTTTTGTCATAAAACGAGTTTCCTTCATCTTGCTTTCAGAGCTTTTCAGATTTTAGAATACAGATAAGAGATTACGGACCTGTAGTAGAACCCCAAAGGAATTTTGGGAATTTCCCATTCTGGTCTGTCGCATTCAGACCAAGAAATGGCAAATATGTCTGGAAATACCAGCTATACCCCTATTAGAATATACAGATTTCTTATGTTTTTCATATAGTACGATTATAGGTGGTTTTGTTAATAGTGTTACTTTAAAGAAGTTTGGGAGGGCACCTGGGTGGCTCAGTCAGTTAAGCGTCCAACTCTTGGTTTTGGCTCAGGTCACACCATCTCAGGGTGGTGAGATTGAGCCCTGCATCAGGCTCCGCACTGAGCATGGAGTCTGCTAAAGTTTCTCTCTCCCTCTCCCTCTGCCCCTCCTCACTTCATGCACGCACTCTCTCTCTCTCTCTCAAATAAATAAATAAATAAATCTTTTTATTTTTAAAGAAGTTGGGGAAAAGAATAAATGGTTGAGTGAATGAATGTGGACATGACAGACAGTCACAAGGTCCCAAATTTACATCACATCCATCCCTTCTTTGTTACTTAGCTGCTTTATCCTCAGCATTGAGAATCTGGAAAAAAAAAAAAAAAAGAATTGAGGATCTGGAACTACATGAACCCCAGAATCTCCCAAGCCCCATAGAGTTTCTGTATCAAAATGACTTCTCAACGGCGTTCGAGCAACAAAGTACCAAAGAGGGATCCCTCTGCCTACAACCTTTCCCTCTCAACTTCCCATGGCGGGCTCTGTACCATCCCTCAGGTTCCAGCTCCATTGCCAGAGTCCTGCCCTGTGCTGCCAGCCCCGGGCCCCTTCCCTCTCCTTAGCTTCCCATCACACTCTCAAGGTCTCGTGTGTGCTCCTTTGCCATGGATCCGAATCCTCCCCTAGCATGGGACTCGTTAGGGCAGGAGCCTTCTCTCTCGGGTGGCTCCCCTCAGAGCCTAGGACACTGACTTACAGACAGTAGCTCTCAACAACTATGTATTTATTACCTGAGCAAAGAAGTGAATCAACGTTTCCTCTTTGGTTGGTACGTAATAGAGAGCCGACCTACATGTCAGGACTGAATCATCTTTGCATTTGTAACTTTAAACTGTTGTAATTTCAGACAATGACGGCAGTATTATGAAAATTATTCAGGTTTTTTTTTAAATTCAAACACAAGTAGTTCCTCTCCTCCTCTTTTTTATTCACTTACCTATTCTAGTGACTCCTACTATCATCTGCATCGTTTTATGCCAAAAACAAGAGAAAATAGAGACAGAGATAAAGGTCTGAGATCGTAATTTTTGAACAACTCTTTCTTCTAGGTAAATGCTTTCTGTTGGAAATAAGACAACACAAAAAACAACTCTCTCAGAATATTCTCAGCTGTTATGTGGTTTTTGAAAAAAATCTCGATTGTAGTCCTGCATAATATCACAACCGCTGCTCCTTTCAGTGTTGGAATCTTTCCACTCTTAGTAAATTATATTTTGTTAGTTTCTCAAAAATCAACAAAAGCTTATTATAATACTATATAGTTTAACATTCAGTATGCTGCAAAAACGTTGATACTCGTGTTGTACAAATATGTGGTTTCCTCAAGAGTTAGGTTTATCTTGCAGGAGAAAAAAAAGATGATTTACTGTGTGGAGTAAGTCGAGAGTGGAGTAAGAGAGCTAATTGAAAATCAGATTGAAAAGATTTACTTTTTAAAAAAGATTTGATTTGTTTATTCATGAGAGACACAGAGGCCGAGACATAGACAGAGGGAGAAGCAGACTTCCTATGGGGAGCCCGATGTGGGACTCGATCCCAGGACCCCGGGATCACACCCCGAGCCAAAGGCAGATGCTCAACCACTGAGCCACCCAGGTGCCCCAGATTGTTAAGATTCAAAACCAAATAGAGACCAGGGAGGCAGAAAACAGAATCACTGGCACTTCAAATGAAATGAGGAAGAAGGACACTAATACCTAATGCTTGGTGCTTATGGTGATATTATATCCAAAATAATCATGAAGCGCTTTAATGGGAAAAATCTTTATGCCTATCTGATTATAAAGGAAAACCAAAACTTGATGAATAGTTTGCTACCTTCAAAGCAAAAAAATAGGGTAATTAATTTGAGATGGCTTGTCACATTTTGGCTTTCTAAAATTAAATTTCTCAGAGAAATAGAAGAAATTTCACAAAACACCCATTAATTAAAACGATTCAAACAAGCAATAGTATAGTAACAGGTGCAGAGTGCAAAACTGAGGACAAATGGAGTGGTATTTCTGGCTTTGCTGATGACTTCAGTGAGGGAACCTCTGGGGAGCGGGGAGGCCTCGCCTTCAGTTTATTATTTCACAAGACCCGGGGCAGCCACAGCCTCCAAGAATTTCCAAAGCGAGAGTCACTGTCACGGAGTCCAGGTTTGGCCCTATAAATAGGCCTGCTGGTGTCGGGCTTGTCCTGGCCATCCGCCGGGATGCCCGAAGTAACCAGGGAAGCAGGAGCGAGCTCTGTCCATATGAGAAACCCAGAAGCACGCTCACCACATTCTTTAAATATTTTCTCCTGACTATCATCATAACCTCTGTCTTATCTGGATTAATCCTTCTCTGGCTAACTTTGATCCCAGTCCCCTGTTGTGCCCCTCAGATGCTGAATAAATTGTGAAATTGCGGTGTCGGGATTAGAGATAAAAGAGGAGATGTAGACCATGTGTCATCAGCATACTGATCTCCAAGTGAAAATACCTCCGCTTTTCCTCAAGTTATCTCACATGAACTTGGGACAGGTGGGTGATTACCATCAGATCCTAGAGGCAAGCCCTGCAAGGCCAGGCCTCGCAGCCCATGCAAGTGGGGGAGGGAGGCTCAACTGGGGGGGGCGGTGCTGTCTTATTTTGTGACAGTCCCCATGGGGGCAGCTTTCTGGTTTCCGTGTGCACTCATGCAGCCGCAGATGCAGGGAAGATAAATACCCCACCAAGACTGCAACTCAAGAAGCTACTTGTTTGCCTGCTTGTTAGATGAACACCCTACCACACGGCCCATCACGTAGCCCCCTGGGATCTGGCCTCTGATCCTCTGGGATTCCCCCTGGGATCTGGCCTCTGCCCTCAGTTCGGCACTTTCACTGTGTCTTTTAAGCAGTTGTTCTACTAGCCTCTATACAGCGTTTCCTCCTTCTTTGAAGTCCACTTCCCATCATCATCTACAACCTCAGTATCATCCACTTGTGTTCTTGGCTTTGGGCATCTGGTTTGACGATTTTCCTTCCACATGGTTCCCTGAATCTTCTCCCCTCCCTGGTGACTTAGCATGTGCTGAAATCTCATCCCCTGGAGAGTTGTGATCTTCATAGGGATAGTGGTGGCTTCTCTCTGGTTTACCACACCCAGCTGCTCAGTCCATGGTAGACACTCAATAAATGTTGAATCAATTAATTATCCAAACACTGATTTAACAGCTTTCTTTTCCATTTCTGATAATGTTTCCTTCTAACTCACTAAGAAATGAGAGAAATTTACTCCATTTCTCTCTTCTTTGTCAAAAAAAAAAAAAAAAATTATCCCTTCATCCACTCTTCTTGCTTAGTGATACTGTCTCTTCCTGTGCCCTGGATGGGACTCCCTCTGGTTCCTCTGGATACTTGTGGATACTTGCTCTGTTAATTCACCCTCATGCTCCTAGCTCCAGTGGTTTTCTTTCCCTGTCAGGTTATAAAATGCACAAATTTCAATCATTCTTTGAAAAATCTACTTTCAATTCCATGTGCCCAAAACACCTGTCTTCTTCATTTTAGAACTATGTTAATTGAAAGAATAGTTTATACTTTATTACTGCATTACTCTATTGCAATCCTACCTCTACTTCTGTATCTCTTCTGAAATGACTCTCAGAGGTCACTGGTGACCTCCTAATTCCTAAATCCAGTGGACTTTTTTTCAGTCCCAATCTAAAACATATTTTCCGTTGTTGGCCACATGTCCTTTCCATCCGTTTGTCTCCTTCAAACTTTCTTGGTGCTCCTGCCTAACCACTTTCTCTGAGTCCTACCCTGGATCCTCCCACTCCAGCTGTGAGAGATGATAGTGGCTTATATTTGGATAGTGGTTATCAGACATGGAGAGAAGGGGCTGGTTAAAGAAATATTTAGATGACAAACCTGACGAAAGTTGATCATCTATCGGAAGTGCAGAGGAAAAGGAGGTAACTAAGATAATCCCTAGGCTTCTGACTTGTGTAATTTGTTGCTGGGCTCACTCCTGAGTTGGCAGACAGTCCAGGTGGACCGTGTGATGGGAGGCTACCATGAGTTCAACTTTACATAGGCTGACCTTGAGATGTCTTTGAACTCTCCAAGAATATATGTCAGGTAGGATCTTAGTTAGGTCTGGAGGCTCGGAGGAGAAGACTGAACTCAGGGTAAGTGAAGGATGTATTGCTGAGTTACCTGTATATAGTTAGGAATTGAGGGCATGGGTGAGAGAGCACAAAGTAAAAGGAGAGGGTGAGAAGAGGAAAGGTTCAAGTCTAAAAAGTTGGAATGCTGGATGGGACAAGACGAGTCTAAGAGGCAGACTGAGAAGTAAACAGATGTAGGGAGAAAACTTGGGTAGTGTTGGAGCATGCAAGTCGAGAAGAGTGGTTTTTAAATGAAGATATTTCCTGAAGATATTTAAATTGAAGACTTTTAGAAGGAAGCACAAATCAAAACTACTGTTGACTAATTCAACGAGTTGTGGTTCCTTATGTAAAATGTAAACTTGATATCCACACCAGCAAAATAATTTAAAATATGTATCTATTGACTTCAAATATTGTTTTTTTTTATTACTGAGTTCCCACGACTTAAATGAGGAAATCAAAGAAAAATAGACGGACTCTGTTCTTCATGCACAAACTAAAAGACCCTTCCAAGAATGAAACCATCTGTCTTTTCTATTATACTATACAACCAAGAATATTAGAGCATTGTGATGGTCAAGACAATCAAAAGAAATGGTTTTAACTGGTTTGCTTTGGGCTGATTTAACTTTTTAAGAAATTTATTGTCTTGACCAATGGAATTGTTAGAACCAGCCATACATGTCTGAATGATTCATAGCTACTCATTGTAAGGGTTTTATTAGAACACGGGTACCATGCAAATCACTAGTGTTTATAATCAGGTGCATTTATTTACATGGCCTGCAGGTTAGCTTTTATATTTGCTTTCCATTCTTCAATTGGAACATATGTTAGCTTTGGCAGTTGGCCTGGCTCCTAGACTGATGGAGAAAAGGAGATTAGGAAGGGGAAGACATGGTCTTCTAAAATCCCTGGCTCCCAACTCCTCTGTCCATTGTTTCAGGAGCTCCATCATGCTTGTCACAGATTGGTGTAACTCCTGCGATGGGTACCATAAAGAGAGAAGACCAATGTTGGTGCAGCCTAACCATATATAAACTGTTTAGGAAATTTTTACTACTACCATATTTTGTGAAAGGGTGCAAATATCACTCGATTTCTTATATTAATATATCTTCTTGCAAATCGAATCACATTGAACTTCATTAACTATGCTTGATGTTATTTATGTTCTAATTAAATTAATGAGCAGCTTGCATTTCTTCACAAAATTAAATTTCCAGAATCTCATTCTATGTTAACGTCTGCATCCTATAATCAACAAATGTCTCTTGTCCCCTTACATGATACGATACTCTCCAGCGTTTGAGGAATGAGACAGGGGCTTTAGAACCAAGAAAACCAAAACAAAAAAAGAAACAAGCCATCGACTCTTACACTATTGTTCGTCGAATGAGCAGAGATCAATGGCTATGGGGATATTGACAGTTCTGTGGCATGCTGAAATCATTCTCTTTTTACCCAGAAATGGGTCATTGGATGATTTTACCTAATCGGTGGCCTTTGTTCCTAAAAACTACTTCAAGGAACAAAGTTGTTTCCAGCAGTCCAGTTCTCTTGAGGGTGAGCCCTAGCAACTTCATTGTCTCCTGTGAGGTTGCGTCCTCCAGCCTCGTTCAGAAAACTGAAAGAGCAGGTGGAAAGGAACTTATTTGACCTTAATTTCTTTGTTGTTGTTGTTTATTTGTGTCACATATTTTTCAGATGGTCCCGAGTGTAAATCACACATTTTTGTTTGAGGTTGTAAATTTTGTTCTGATTTTCTATTGCTTTTTGAGCACGCAGTACTTTTCTTTAAATTGTGTCACATCTTCTAAATAAAGGCAGTTCAGGGGCCCAATTTATATCTCTATTTAGCAACTGTGGTCTTTCTGAACTATGGCAATCCAGATGTTATTTAGACACTGTAGATGAATGTGACGACTGCTCTCCCTACTACAGTCTGTTAGAAATAGGTAGTCTAGGATGCTGACATGTGACATGGCCACAGGATGGGAAACTCACTCCATTCTGGGGCCAGCCGCACTGGGAGAGAGTGATGGAGACGCTGCTGTGGTTACATCGACACTGAATTTGCTTTAGGACTCTGAGCTGGTAACTTAACTTTCCGTCATCAATCAGTAAAACCAGTGGAGTAATAACTGTCCTCAATGATTTTATAGAATGGTGATAATTAAGAAACTCAAGAATTTGGGGAGGGCAGTTTGTTATGTCTACTCTGTACCAGCATAACATTTTACTGGAGGAGCTATTGTCAGATACTTTGTAGTTACCAGGAACTTCTTTTCCTGTGCCCTCCTGGATTCTGCAAAGAACAGCAATGATCATAGAGCTAACCTGGGTCTCATGTCAAACAGAGACAGTGATAGTGGACAGTGGCACCTATGGGTATATGTACCTCATAAATGCCTGAGATGAGGTTCCTAGGAGTTGTCTCATTGACCCATGCACAGTAATCTAGGTGGCAGGGAATATTTAACCCCAGGATCACCAGCAGATTATCCAACCACTACTAGCAGCCCTGAGGAATAGGGAGAGAAAGATAAGAAGGAGGAGAAAAAAAAGAGAAGGAGAAAACAGAAAGAAAACATAAAGTGTCTGTGAATCAGACTTATGCTATAGAGACTCATGCTCATGCCACCTTAACTCCCTAGAATAACATTTTTGTGGAAATGGGCATATATGTTGTAATTATCAAAAGTCATTGTTGAAAGGAGATAGGTAGAGATAACAGTGTTGAGTGAGAGAATCAGAACTTAGCTAGGCTAAGGGGGCTGAATCCAACAATTCCAGTCCTCCTCCAGAATTCTCCTGCATTTCCGAAAGCTATAGACAATGACCCCATTGCTGCTTGGAAACAATATCAGAAATCTTGTTTAACTTACAGAGGATTTTCTGATCATTTGACCCTTTAATTAAATGTGGGGTTTTAAGAGTTGATCTGAAACGTACCACTTATGATTGTCTTTAGGCTTTTAACCAAGCACGTATGAAATAAATTTCATTATTTTATTCATTATTTTTTAGTTAAAATTTGCTTTTAAAATATGCTTTCACCCCCCCCTTTTTTTTTATATAAAAGTATAATTTCAATTGTCTTAGCCTTAATGTCAAAGAAAAAAAACATTGAAATTCTTAGGCTAGTTTCATAATTTGGAGTATAATAGATACATATAATAGTACATGTACTCTATTGTGCATTGATCAAAGACATTATTACAGTATGTTCTTTAATTTAAGGTGATTCTTCTAATGTGTAGCACCAATTATTCTGATCTCTGCTGAGAAGGGATGACATGTGGTATTTTTATTTAACACAGATCTACTAAGTTGGACAATATAAGTAGGTAGTTAAATACACCCAACACCTGAAATAAGCTTACATATATGAAGCTTTGATTTATGGAACTGGCTGAGACTCTGTCAGTAAGAATGTAATTTAAAGGTGGCATCAGCATCGATTGGATTACAAAAGAGACCATGATTTTCCTTCATTAATTCAACAAATACTTACTAAGCTGCAATGTGCCAGGTAGAGTTTGAGGGCTTAGGGTGGAACAGAGAACAAGCAGGTGAAGTTCCCTGCTCCTGTGGCGCTCCTCATAACTATGGGAAGTTTGGGGAAGAGGGGATGATTGAGCTGTTCATTAGAACCACATGTGCCATATGTGTCTGTGTGGCACTTTATAGTTTACAAAGTGCTTTCACAAACACTAGTACCTTCAAGCCTCCCAAAACCTACAAGAAAGGAATAATAATAACAATAAAACAATAATATAATTAACCCGTGCTCAGTGTTTACCATGTGGAGACACTCCTCTGAAAATCTCATGTGCATCCGCCCCTTTACTTTTTCCAACAACCCTGTGAAGCAGATGGTATTATCCCCACATTGCAAATAAAGAGATTGAGACACAGAGATAAGAATCACTTGCCCGTAACTGTGCAGCTAGTAATTGGTGGAACATAGCTCCGACGTGCTACACTGTGGCTGTGCAAGAGGAGACATGAGGCTATGCAGTGACCCGGGGCATAGGGCCAGATGGAAGTTGGATTTCAGTTTCCTGGTTTCCTGATTTTAAAGCCAGGGCTTTCCTCAGCACCCCACAGCTGCCTAGCACCAGCACGAACATCATTGGATTAATAATCAGCTCTTGCTGACTTACTCTATGGTAGCAAACAACTACAAAATCTTGTGGCTTACCACAACAAAGGTTTATTTTTTAGCTCATATTGCATGAAGTACAAGGGTGGATGTGGCTCTTCTCCATGTTGTCTCCATACCAGAAGGACAAGCGATTATCTCTGGCATGCTACTCTTCTGGCAGAGAAAAAGAAAAATGGTGGACCACGCAATGGCTACATCACGTCTGCTTGTCTTGGCCAGAGCAGATCATACAGTCAGTGGGGTGGAAAATATCCACCTTCCCCAGTAAGGACACCAGAGAGGTGCCCTATAGGATGAGGAGTTATAAATACAGAGGGGTTATGAATATTTTGAGAAATTGTGACCATTTTTTTAAAGATTTTATTTATTTATTCATGAGAGACACAGAGACAGAGGCAGAGACAGAGGCAGAGACAGGCAGAGGAACAAGCAGGCTCCCCTTGAGAAGCCTGATGCAGAACTCGATCCCAGGACCCCGGGATCATGACCTGAGCCAAAGGCAAACGTTCAACCACTGAGTCACCCTGGTACCCCAGTTGTGACCCATTTTTTAAATAAACACGTTAACTTTTAACAATAACTTGCTTTAAGTGACACAATTCTTAAGGAATTGAGTCAGGTTTTAACACAGGTTTTCCTTTCTCAAACCCTACACTTTTCACTTCAATGTACTGCCTGTTGGTAGAGAAATCCTTAGCAAATTTGATTCAGTTTTGAGCAGATGAAAAATTCTTGTATGTGAGTCTTTGCCAGCTAATAGTGAAACCTGAGCTGTCTATAACCTAGAAGGCAATTAGTCGGTCTGGCTGACTTTTCCAGATTATCGAAGATTTACTCTTTTAAAGTAAGAACTTTTAGATTTCTACTGAAAAACATTTTATTTCTATTGCAAAGCATGCACATTTGTAGGGATTCTCAGGTAGTCTATGGGAGAGTATGCATGGAACAATTAATTGGTAATGTTTCTTAATGTCAACACCCACTTAACTCCACCAGAAGCTTTAGTGGTGCAAAATTTTCAGATGGGTGTCATGACCAGTTATAAAAACATGGGTTTGTTTACCTGTGACTGTTTTAAATACCTAAAGGTCCCTAAAACAGGACAACTGATTTGCTCAGGATGATGAGGACTTTTTGCATCAAGTCAGAAGTTTCTTCCCAACGTCCACCGTCAAAAGGATATTTTCATCTAAAGAGATGTGGCCTTAATTAAATGGTTGCATTTTGGGATTTGAGTTACCTGGGGATTCTTCTCCAGGGATATCAATTTGGGAACTAAGAAAGCTCTTCCATTGAGAAAGTCATCCTGAGAAGTTGCCCTTACTGTTAAAATGGAAGGGTGTGGAGACAAAAGGATCCACTGCCATGCTTTTTCACACTGGATAAGCCTTCTTTTCCAGTATAATAAGAGTCACCTTTTACAACTCTGAATTTAAGATCTAAAATGAGGTGGCTGGTTGTATAGTAATCACTAGAATCTTGTTTTTCCCAAGGCTAAGTTTTATCTTCTTTAATGGGGAGAAATCTGTTTCCGTTCATAATATAACCCACGTAGGTTATATCCTACTTGTAAAAAATAAATAACTCAAATTTTGAGTTAAAATGGGCACAGGATATAAAATTATTGGTCACCGTGAATGAGATCTATCAATGATAGTGATTTGTTTTAGTGATATTTTATTCATTTTGGTACATGAATTGGAATACTTGTATTCGAATTAAAATGTGTGGTTGTTGATAATGTCACATGCCCAGACTGGTCCATCACTCCTAATTATTTAAGTAAAGACATAACTTTCTTTTATTATGCTCCTTATAAGTCAAACAAATATGAAGAGCAAAGCTTTTAAGACCTCTAAAATCTCTCCATCAGATGTATACTGCTGTGAAAGTAGAAATTGCTTTCATGGAGATTTGGAAGGGAAGAAAATTTAAATAACGATGTGATTTAGTGTGCAGTTGGCAAATCAGCATACTTAAAATACATGAATATTAAAATAAAGAATGCAATAAACATAACTACTGACTTTCTAGTTATTGAGCAACTGACTTTTAAATAAGACCTTTTTCCATTAAAATTTTCTCTATAGACCTTCAGAGCTTTTCCTTATTGTTATTTTTCAAGATCACTGTTAGGTGAAGGCTGATTCTGTTCACAAAAATCACCTGCATATTTAATTGGACATAATTACTGTACAGAGGCTTTGGCATACCTTTGGGCTCAGTACGTCAGTTGAGACATTTTATACATCAACTGACACCTGGCTAATAAAAGGAATCAAAATGGCATTTACTCAGTATGTATTAAGTGCCAGGAGCTTTGCCATGTGTCTTGGTTAATCACACCTCAGAAGTCGTTGCAGTTTAAAACAATGGTTACCCTTTATGTGGCACACGAGGAAACCCAGTTCTTGTAGGGTAGAAGTCGGCCCCAAGTCACAGAATCCATCCAGCAAGAATTTGGACTCAGATTCCTGGCATCAAAAGCCTGGGCTACTTCCTTGTCAACACTGCTTCCAGGTCCCATGGTCCCTTTGGAAAAATGAAGGGATTTTTATTTTCTTACAAATAAACTCTTTGATCTCTCTTGTGTCACACGTTTTATTTTAGGGTTTAATGCGGCCTATGGAAATCCAAAGGCACTGCCTTCTTTTTGATCCATTATTCCCAGTAAGAACCAGACAGAAAAGTTGATGGGATTATTCAAAATTTCCCAGGCTTCAGGCTAATTAGACCACTTTACCAGAGGCCCAATTCCAATATCTTAGACGAGGAAACATTTTTGTTCATACCAAAAAGCATGAGACTCCCCTGATTTGTTTTCGCCACCTGAGTTCCCTCTTTCTTCTCCTCACAATCTTTAGGCTCTGAAAAATAAATGACACTCTTTTTTAAATCGAAATACACGTTTAGGTTTTTTACGATTAATCACCGATATGTCATCTATTTTTTTTAAACAAACTTAATACTTACCAGAGGGACTGAAGACCACGTGACCTCTGCCTGGAGATTGAGATAGTAGGTGTCACACGCAGTTGTCGTTGTTGTTGTTTTAAATATGCTTTATAACAAAGAGTGGACATTTCTGAGTCTTCTTGAAACGACGGTTCACTTGGGCATTTGTGTTTGCTGTTAGCCCAGCTCGGCCTCCTCATTACCAGGCCTTCCGGTCACTCTCCTGCCAGCCTTTCCCTGTCATCCTACTCCTGCATGGAAAAGGAGGTTGGAATCACCAGGTCATAGTGAACATCAATTTCTTAATGCCAATGCATGTTCTTTCTGGTGGAGTATGTTTTCATGAGCGAAGAACCCAAGACTTAAGACTTCTGTGTGAAGTTTACATGTGTGCTGTAAAGCAAAGGATTGTCCTAAATTCTGGAGAAAGACAGTGATGGATTTGGGACAGCTTCTTACTGGCCCCGGATGACCCCCTGAGCCACACCACCTTCAGCCCTTCCTTGTTCTCTCCCTTTCTTGAGAACTTCTTTCTTTCTTTTTTCTTTCTTCCTTTTTTATTTTTTTTTTGGTAGTTATTGAAGCTTTAAAACATGATAGAAAAAATTTTCTCATTTAAAAATTTTTAAAAGAGAAGAAGATAAGAATATTTCACAAGAATACTGGTCGGCTTAAGAACTGGATTGGAAAGTCGGTCTTCTGGTATTTAGCACTGTTCAAATACAGATGCCTAGAGGAAGGCTGGAATATTTCTTATCCTTTTAGGTCTTTATAAGCAGCAGAAAGCTTTGGTTAACAGAGCAGAATTTCCCTTATTTAGGTAGATGTTACACTGAAAGTAGTAATCCTTTTGAAGTGCAAATTTTTTTCATTTAAACATATTAAGCTGGAGGAATTCAGACTTGTGTAAAAAGCCTTTTATTTCTTTGGTCACAACCTATTATTTTCTTTAACTTTGGGATTTTGGTGACCACATTGTGTTGGTGTCCTCAGTTTCAGATTTCCGAGAGACACATAACTAAAACAATCCAGCCAGTCGTGGAGGTAACACCAAATATATCAGAGCCCATTGTTCCAACAAAATAAGAGTGAGGCTGTCGCAGCCAGCCAAAACCCAATCAACAAAACACTCCGGATCTGGGCCCTGTGTTTACAAATTGTCTGTGTGTATTTAAACATGTGCAGGGCCATAGATCATTTGCAGGGCAATTCCTTTTAAACAAAGGCCGAATACTTTCTGAAAATTGGAAACTATCTCATATTTGAATGCAGCACAGAGGAATCCGTTTTTACCCTAAACTTTAGGAGTTGAGTATAATTCAAATTTTAGAGCTTAATTTTTGTGTCATTTGGCAAGATGACAGCCCTCTGGGACCCTGTTGGCTTTCCCCTTCTACATGCTAGCCAGATCTATGTCTCTTTTTATTGGGTAAATCTCCTAAGACAGTTTGAGTCTATAGGAGCTCTGTAAGCCCATCATCGTAATGTACCCCCAAAGCACAAACCTCATAAACAGTTTCAAATGTTGAATAGGAGAGATCATTAACTATGTTTAGGAAGAAAGCTGATCAACAGTGAAAGAAAAGGGTTCATTATTATAAGGCAATTAACTCAGGACCTGTAGCAGGGCCTGCCCCACCTTGCCATTTGTTGACTCTCCCAGCCTTGTCTAGGAAAAGAAATTAAATCAAAACTTGCAGAGACTGTTGTATTTTCTACTTTCCAGTAGAGATTCTAAGACTCCAGATTTGCTGACACCTCATGCAAGCTCAAAGGTCCAGGTCTGAATCAGGGATTAGAGTAGAGCGACCATGAATCTCAAAACAGCATGTCCTCCAAGGGTCAGCGGTGAGCGTTGCAGCTTACGCCTCCTGCCAGACCTGGACTTCTTTGTTGGTGGGAGAGGATGGGCCCTGAGAATAAACCTAATCAGACTAGTTCTTTCACAGCCAATTCTAAAATCTGGGGTTTTCGTTGTTAACCATCTTCTCTCCCCTCCCCTCCCCTCCCCGCCCCCCCCCTCCCCCAGCCATGGTAAGACTCAACTACCGACAAGTTGTACTGTGATGGTGTTGGTTACTTAACATGCACTACACCATATCTTGGTTCCTAGACCCCCTCATGTCCTTTGCACATCCCTTCTTTCCTGTTCTTTTTACACCATTCTATGGCTTCATCTCTTCCATTAGAAAATATGGCTTCCGGTGTTCCCACAGTGACCATGATGGGCATACTGAGCGCTCTGGGCGCTACCCCTGCTCCCTGGCCGCTCTGCACTATCAACTGGACAGATATGTAGGTTCCAGTCACCCTGCACATGATAGAGAAGCCAGCACTTCTTCCCTTCTAGGGCTTCTTGAGGCTATTCTGATTATTCTAAATTATTTCATCCCAAAAGTTATAAGAATAAAATGCATGAGATAATTGTCTTTTTCCCCTTTGGCCATAGCTATAAAGAAGAATGGATCAAATTAGAATATATTACGGGTTCCATTTCAGGCTGTCTGAAGTGTGGAGCTCTTTCCAAGTAAGATGTAGGTGGCAGATGATGTCATGCTCAGGAATGATTTAATAACTTAAAGACTCTCCTAAACTCACAGCACTGCCCAATCATACGGGAGCCGATGACCACATGGCAAGCTATATATGTTAACAGCTAAAATGTTTTGAGTGTGCATTTGCTGCTGTATCCTGTAGATAAAACTTTAAACTGAAAGTGCATTTGTCTCCTTAAGATTCTCCAACTCTCAAAATTTTAATATATCGCCCGTGAGGAATCTCAACACCAGTTTTTTAGGAGTTGGTTAGCATAATCGCCTGTTATTTTTCTTTTCTGTTATTCTCTTGTAAAGTGGCCTTTGGGTCTTTGTTTCACTTGTCTAAAAAAAAAAAGACCATCGCCTTGCAATTATAGATTTTATTTCAGGTGTTTATTTTAAAATTCTTATGAACTTGGATATTCTTGTTTCCATGTAGAACAAGATTTTAGCTGCGGTTGAAGTATTTCCATTTGTAATATAGCCTAATATAAAGCCAAATTAAATGGAAATAGTTGTAGGCCAAATTCTGTTAGATCATTATTTTTAGCTCACTCTTTTCTTCTTTCAAACTTCTTCAGATATATATGTATTATATATTAAAATATATATAAAAAATATATATATAAAAGCTACCACTGCCCCACACCCCGTGCCATGTTTTTCTCCCAGCTTCACAGAGAGCTTCTTTAGAGTAGAAATGGTGTCAAGGAACATTCTGAATTTATTCAAGGGGCATAATGGTTATTACATTTGGCAACAGTTCTCAGACATCAACGTGCCCCAGAATCACTTGAAGGGCTAGTTAAGGGCATTGGTCAACCTCAGACTCTGATTTAGTAGATCTGGACTGAGGTTCAAGAATTTGCAGTTCTAACAAGTTCTTGGGTAATGTTGAACCCCCTGATCTCTGACCACATTTTGAGAACCTCTGCTTAATGACCCTGTCTGCATTCATACATATATGTGTGTGTATACACGTATATGCACATGTGTGTGTCCAAACATGCATACATATATATACATATATGTATGTGTACATGTGAGTCATATACATATATTTTTGCAAGTTACACAATGACGTAATGTAAGGCACATCCAAGGATCTGATCATGATTGTCCTCTAAACCTAGAGGACACTGTGGATAGTAATTCTTTGGAAGGAACCGTCCCAGTAATGTCTGAAACAATTGGTCTCTTGGGAAAAAGGAAACTCACAAAAGTGAGTTTGAAGAATGTAGTATTTGTAGTGACAGAAGTGTGAGCACCTAGAGGACACAGTACACTATGCATTGACACTGCCCAAGGGTGCATTGTTGTGGCTGTAACTAACTTGCAGAAACCTGGGAATGAGGTGTGATCGGTGAGAGAAAAGGATAGCAACCACCAAGGCCGAGAGGATCGGCAGTGGATGTCCTATGCATCCGATCTCTTTAACTACAGCCCTTGGAGATGGGTATCACTACCCTCATTTTACTGATGAGAAATTCATATTCAGAGAAAACATATAAGGTCGTAAAACTATTATATGAGAGTATTGAGATTCAAATCTGTTCATCTGGTCCCCAAGCTGCTACTCTTTATATGATGCTGCATCAAGTGGAAAGGGAAGAAGACTTTGTCATTTATACTGTACTCGGTTCCCCCACCCGCCGATCAATTTTATCGCCAGATTTGTCTTATTAAGACTTGAACAGCACATTAATATATCCTGATTGTAAAATGTTAGCAGAATTCAGGAGTAGATGGTATAAATGCATTTAAAAATGTGCATATGGCGTAGTATATACATATGCCATATAAAACACAGTCTGTAAACAAATGTATAGAGTACATAGAATAATGTATAGTGTGTGGTGCATATACAAACATGTATGTGCACGTGTGTGTGTTTTAATCTAAATGAAACCATACTACACGTGTTATTTTGGTTTCTGAGTGTATTACTGAATTTAATGGTTAATATGGTGTTTGCTAAAACTCACCAAGTACTTCAAAATGTTTTTTTTTTTTATTTTTTTATTTATTTATGATAGTCACAGAGAGAGAGAGAGAGAGAGAGAGAGAGAGAGGCAGAGACACAGGCAGAGGGAGAAGCAGGCTCCATGCACCAGGGAGCCTGACGTGGGATTCGATCCTGGGTCTCCAGGATCACGCCCTGGGCCAAAGGCAGGCGCCAAACCGCTGCGCCACCCAGGAATCCCTCACCAAGTACTTCATATTGAAATGTTTTAAGTGATTTATAATGACTTCATTAGACGATTAATAACTTATATCCAAAAGAACTCATGGGGAAAAGCAGATTCAATTTTCATATCTTATAAATGCAGAAAGAATGACGTCAGTGGAAAAGTTCACTGGGCTTTTCACTTAGGTATCCAGTGACCATGGCCTTTCAATAGCTTGTGCATGCAGAAGACCATTTTCACCCCTCAAAAGAATAGGCAAAAAAACAAAAGAAAATAGAATGGAAAACTGGCCAGGGGTTAATTTGCAATTCAAAGAAAAAGGTATTATTATGTAATAAGTCAGAATGCGATCTTGATCTTTCCATTGCTTGCTGAGTTTCATCCTGTTGCTTATAACTACACAAGTAGTATAGACTTCAACCCCACCATGTAAAAAGCAAATGTTTGAATTTTACAACCATTTTCCACAATCTTTTTTTGTACAAGACCATGCAGGGACTATCTATTAAACTCATGTCAGGATTTGAGAGAGGTGTTTGTTTTGTTTTGTTTTGTTTTGTTTTGTTTTGTTTGAGAGAGGTGGTTCTCACAAAGAAACCAACCGTCTCTTCTCAGCACACATTTGTAACATCACCGTCCTTCTGTGAAGGCCAAAGCCTTGGTGTTCTGGAAATGGCTCCAGAAACTCCACGTTGAAGATGCTTACTAACCTCACATGTGGATTGCAAAATCTATTTTTGCAGTGTTGTGCTTTCTGTTTGGTTGGCTTTGAATTCATGTGGGAGAATAACAACTAGCTTTTAAATGTGTTAGTAATTGGATAAGGCAGATACTTTTGTCTAGGAAGCTAGTTCTGTGTTTCACGTTCAATAGCACCCCAAGCTAGAAGACAGCAAGGAACTATTTGAGAAGAATAGAGCCAAATAATAGATGGGGCTCCCTATGCATCGATGTGTGTGCTCTGATTCTGGGGATCCTGGCTACAGGATAAGGTAATGGGACCTGACTATGATGCTTGCTTTCTACAGATAATTTTTGGAACATTCCAGGGAGCCATGTTCAAATTTTGTGAGTTGTAAGTTTTTATGAATATTTTAAGAAAGTTATTGTCTGGTTCCTTTTTCCTACTATGTTCATTGGTAATATGAAAAAGAGCAAGCAAGTCGGTGTTAAAGCAAACAGCTCCCACATAGCCAACTTCATATCCTAATATGATAAATTGCCTACTAAATTGTGCTTAGGTTTAGATACTATAGGAATTACATAATTAGGGGGGCTGTCTATAATCATAGCCTTTTTTTTTTTTTTTTGGATTTTTTTTTTTTTAAATTTTTATTTATTTATGATAGTCACACAGAGAGAGAGAGGGAGGCAGAGACACAGGCAGAGGGAGAAGCAGGCTCCATGCACCGGGAGCCTGATGTGGGATTCGATCCCGGGTCTCCAGGATCGCGCCCTGGGCCAAAGGCAGGCGCCAAACCGCTGCGCCACCCAGGGATCCCTAATCATAGCTTTTTAAAAATGCTTTTGTTTATTTGTTTTTGACAGTATGTCCCCAATTCTGAAACCGTTCTGCTAAAAAAAAAAAAAAAAAAAAAAAAAAACTATGCTTTGCAAATAAAGGTTGTTTCTTATCCACACAGTTACCCTTTAAATAAGCGTAGCTTTTACTCACAAATGGGTGAATTATTCTTGCATATTATCAACCCACTACAAAAGCGAATCAAGATGCTGAACTCAAAATACAATATTGATAAGTCTGAAAAATTATCAGTTACTGGATCATAATGGTTATTCCGATGTCAGGAAAAAGTAAACAGTATTTGCTATCTAAAGCTTAATTCATGTGTTTGTAAAATAGTCACATTCATTCAATAAGTATATATTGAGTATGTGCTAAAGCATGAGGCAGTGATTTGGACTTTTGTTAATGTAAGCTAGTAAAATATTCAGCATTGTAGTCTAGTAAGTTGTAATTCTAAATATCTGAGTATTTTTTAAACTGAATCTTCCAGAATTTCAGCATGAAAATGAACATAGCCTTTGGGGAGAATCATCACCTTTGGGGAGTTACAGCTGTTCCAGCATCGTGATGGTGACGGTCTTCTCCATCACCATCAGATTAGATGACATACGGGAACTCTGTCTGAATGTGATCACATTGATGAATGTGATTACTCAGCCTTTGTACCTCAGTGTGTCCAGTTACATGGTTTATTCATGTGACTTAACTGTAGACATTTAGGTTTTCAAATAACAAATCTATTTTAAAAGGGAATGATGGTTTTCATCAGAGAGAATAGGAAAAAGTAAGAGAATGTAACATCAGCTTTGGGGAATATTTGCAAAAATTTGTTCTGAAAAGGCTACTATAAAGGCAACCCTTCCCAGGTTGGGGCAGTCCACCCCAAGACTGCTTGAGCAGTGCTCCCACTCCCCCCAACAGAAGTGCCAGTATGTCGGTTTAAACATGGAATTGTCATCCTACATGCGTGATTACACATAATGTATCCTAACTCGACTGCACACAGGCTTCCTGATGACAGCGTGTTTCAGCTTGCCCTCCGCCGAGGCCCGAGAAGAGGCCCCTTTGAGAACTTCCATAATTGATTTCCAGGATCCTCAAGTTGTTCTAATCACTTTTCAGGATAAAAATTGCCAAGGTCACAAACCCAACCACGTATTATTCTGGAATCAATGCATCCTTTGTAAGGAAAGAAAAGGGGGTAGGCATGAGCACTCTGCTTCCAGGTGATTGATACACGTGAGGATAAATAATGAAGAACTACATTTTTTTAACAGCAATTAAGTCCCATACCTGATAATCTCATGACTACATGGCATTTGTAATAACTAAATGACACAACTAAATGAAATTTAAAGGGTTTAATTAGGCAATTTTATTAAAATGTCAAAAGCTATTTGCTTACTCTACAGAGATGGTGAATATATTCAAACTTTATTATCCTTTTTTGGGGGGGAAATTCAAAGAACTCAGAATATTAATGCAGAGATCTTGAAATGGACAGAGTTTGGTAATGCTAATTTTTTGACAGGTTTGAGGGATTATCATTGCTTTCACATGTGTATAAATATATGGCAGTGTCTGCGCTGATGTGCAGCCATCTCTCCGTGACTAAAGAATGAGAGCGGTGATGGGCAAGTCATGTCACAGCCTCGACCGCTCAGTCCCCAAGTGGGTTCAGGCTCCTGCAGGGGCAAGGAAAGAAAATCATAATAGAGGAGGGAATGGTGAAAGGAAAAGGAGTCATTTTCACATAGTATAAATGTGAAAGTATGGAGACAGTTGACAAAAGGAAAATGGAAGTATGATGCATGGCAGTGACTCTCCAAATGCCCTTGAGTGGATCAGAGGGATAGACAGGGAGTGAAGTAGATTCACCAAGGGGAAGAGCAGCGGAGGGGCCAGGGAATGAGACCCTCCCCCGTGCAACCCTCTCACCCTTATGATATAAAAGTCGGACAGACCTCCACCATAGTCTCCCCATTGCCTATCCCTTCCTCCCCATCTGAGGTTTAATACAACTGGGGGACTGAGCCTTGCAAAATGCAATTGAAGGGAATCTCTAAGAGTATCTAATCTTTCTTCTTTTGCTACAGAAAAGCACTTTCAAATAATCCTCCTAAGTTTAAATGAGTGAATGAATTAATGAGTAAATGAACAACTTGTGTATCTGGGATAGAAGGACACATACAGAAGCCCAAACCTCATGCTCAATATCCTCACTTTGAGAAAATGTTCATGTAGAGTCGTATTGGTTACGTTCAGTTTTAGTTATGATCTGAACCCTCTAAAGACAGAGTCTATAGTCAATATATTCTTTTTTTTTTTTTTAAGATTTTATTTATTTATTTGACAGCACAAGCAAGGGGAGTGGCAGTCAGAGGAAGAGGGAGAAGCAGGCTGCCTGAGAAGCAGGGAGCCTGAGGTGGGGCTCGATCCTAGGACCCCGGGATCATGACCTGAGCTGGAGGCAGACACTTAACCAACTGAGCCACCCAGGTGCCCAGAGTCAGAGTATTCTTAATACTTCATATACTAAAAAAAAAAAAAAAAAAAAAAAAAAAAAATACTTCATATACTTAGGGGCCACTTCAAAATTGTAATCTCTCTGGCACTACTATGAATCCTCTCTGAAAATGGTATTATGGGATCTAAGTAATGGATCCTGAGTTGATTGGCATTTCTGTTAAAAACAAACAAAAAGCTTACCACAAACATGGATCATAGGTAGTGTTTTTCATTCTATTGCTTTATTTTCGTTTGGGGGCAAAAATCCTTTCGCCATTTTAAAACTGCAGTTCAGCATGTAGAGATTCCTCATGCTAAGACACCCCACATCTTGTGGGCTCCAAGAGTGTTTGCTATACCCGATTGTGTTTCATTAAAATGGGGCTCAATCTTTATAACCTGTTAGTTATCACCTTACAGCAGGATGGGTTCTTCTTTCCTTGACAGTTCGAAGTCTCACTACCCCTTTCCTAAGTGCTATTGTAAAGACCTTTCCTTAAGACCTGGTCTTGAGGGCATCCATTGATTCCGAAAGACCCTGGGTTCAGGGTCAAAAGAATTGCTTAGGAAACAAAAGCTCTCCTTTCTGCCCCCTTGCAATTCTTGTAAAGAAGGCTGTTCTGTCCTTCCATCCTGCATTGGAGGAGGCATAACGTGCCCAGCTGGATCCGGTGGTGCATTTTCAATTCTCGTCACAGAAGAAGGGGACATGTCCTTGAAAACTGTTTTGCCTACTTTTCACCTGCGTTAAGAAGGAGGGCACTGTGAGAGAGGGACACAGTAGGGATTTTGCGATGTTTTGATTTCTTTGCTGTGTGTGATGCCGTGTCTTTGGACCTCAATCCCATAAGCAGTAGCAATATTTTTACAGGACTTCCCATCTTCAATAAATTGTATAACAGTAATTAATTCTCACAGCATCCATTTGACTAAAGCATTATTATCCCTGTATTATAGAGGAGAAAACTGATTTGCCAAACCCCACAAAGAAAGTCAATGTCGGAGTAAGGATTATCGCTCAGGAGGGTCTAAAAGTCTAATCTCAGCTCTGAGATGATTTTTTTTTTATTTTTAATTTTTTTTCCTGTAGGAACAGATGCATTGGGGATTTACCAGATACATTTACTAAGGGTGTGTGAGCCTGGAACACAGCTCTGCCCTCGCTGAGTCTTTGTGACCACTAGACCAGTGTAAGCTGATTAGATGGAGCTTGTTTTCAGAAAGTCCCACCCCCCCCCAAAAAAAAAAGAAAAAGAAAGAAAGAAAGTCCCACACACAAAGATACAAAAATATAGGATGGATTCTTGTATATGCACGTAACCAAAATGTTGGTCTACTCATTTCCACAGATATCCCGTCAAGGTGTAGGCTTGTTATTTATTGAGTAGACTTATTTATTTTTTTTTTTTGCAAAGATTGGATAGCCTAAGATATTTAATTCCATTCTTTCCCATTATAACAACTCATTTATCTGTAGGACATTGATGTCAAGAATCAGGAAATGAGCAAAAGAAATGGCCCAGCAGTCTAAAAATATTCTTCCCTCCGCCCCCCATTCTGTAAACCAGTAGCGCATGGCCAATATGCGTCGCTCGTTGAGAAGCTCTGCAGAGCTGATGAACCACACACTTAGACACAGTGATAACAGACTGGCACCTGACTCGCCAGGTAAAGAAGCAAATAAAATGAGACTCGGGCAAATCTGCTAGAGGCCAGCAGGCAGGAGGCCAGAGCTGGCCCTCTGAGAGCAAAGGCAGAAACAGAAACTATTGCAAGTACATAAAAACTCAAAACTCTAGTCAATCTTAGGCAGTATTCTCCTGTACAGGCGAGACATTTATTTGAGCTGTGTGTGTGTGTAGTCCTTAAGGACAGCACGTTGTCACTACTTTAATGGTTACTGTTTGTATCGAAGCACTTAAACATGTATTTAGGCCAGCGAATATTTCTCGAGCTCCTGGGGCTCTGACAGTGACAGGCCAGACATGGCCCCTGCCCCGATCGGGGTCATGGTCCAGGCCAGGCACAACTCAGTATGCAAGGACACACGTGATTAAATGATTTCAGCTCATGATCAGCCCTGCGAGTGGGATAAACAGAGCTCCATGGGAGAGTAAGAGGGCGAGGCCCTTCCGAGGCAGAGGTCAGAAGCGTCAGCTCGGTGGATGCCCGATGCCCGTGCCCTGAAGGCCAAGGGCCTGGCAGGAGATGCCTCCTGGCTTGGGGACGGGCGCAGTGAGAGAGCCAGGGGAGCAGAGCAAGAACAAAGGCCTGGAGGCAGCCGCTAGCCCCTCCAGGGCCCAGGGGGGTTCACACTGGGGAGTGACAAGGTCTGATTTCAAAGATGATTAATTGTGAGATGGGGGGACTGAGGAATGTCGGGGATCAGGTGAGGCAGGAAGGTGGCTTTAACTGGGATGAGGATGGGGAATAATATGCGGTTCAGTATCCTCTGAGGGAAACAGAACAGTCTTCCCGACATAATGACAAAATATCTAGCCCTTGCTGAGCAGAGACAGGGTGACAGGGGCTATGCTCTCTGGCCGGAGAGAGAGGGGTGCGAGCCCTTTCCCCAGGTACCCCTGAAGGTGTGGCTGGGAAGGTGAGACTTTGCCTGGTGGTATCACCCTAGTAATCTGTATAGCCGGGCTGAGGGGGGGTTGAACCCACATGGTTTGATTCCAGGGTTCACTGCATTTCCCCATGAAAAGCCCTACCTGGCAGGTTTTCAAAAGATGAATAATCCAGGCAGGGCAGGTAGCCCCAAGAAGTCTGAGCAGAGCGAGCTGTTTTTTCCTCTTGTGAGCAAATCAATAACATGATATGGGTACAAGTCCCTGCTTTGTTTCCTTTAAACTCGGTATCTTTATTCTCTTAAACATCTTCCAGGAAGGCGGTATTGATTGCACCACATTTCAATAGTACATGTTGATTGCGAGGGGGTGAAAATGTGTACATTCTGGTAGAAGGCAGGTGCAAAACAATTAAAGAAGACTCAGGACAAAAAGCCTCCAAGAGCTTGGCTTACCCTCTTCAGACGTGAGGAGGAGGCTGCATTCAACACCAGGCAATTTCAAACAGTGAATAATACCCTGTTTTCCACGGACAAAGGGACTGTGCAAATTGAGAAATGTGAAGGAATGCCAATCCGGAATTTGAGCTTCACAAAAATATTTTGGTTTACATTAATTAAGGAGCTTTGTATTCCAAAGATGAAAGCATAAAAATAGTTACCTTTCTAGAAAGGATGTTCCTGCTGTTAATGGTTTAAATGAGAAGAGCATCTTCTCAGGTATACATACAGGTGTTCTTTCCTGCAAAGATAGACGTGTTTGAGCAAGCGACAGAGCCAATAACAATGCAAAAGAAACGTACAGGGGGCAGGCTTGCTAGAGGCCAGAATTACTGAGAAGAACAATCTAGAGGGAAAGACGTGGCGAGTGCTAATGCGGTCATGTCGGCACGCGAAGAAACTTCTGGAAGAGCTAAGAAAATGTTTTGACTTGTTGGTAATTCCTAAAGCTAGCTTTGCTTTTTAACTGTAATCTACTTATTTCTGTTTAGTGTCGTAAGGAAGGAAATCAAAGGCAGGGACAGAGAAGTGCGATGCACACCCAGCATCTCCTCAGAAAGGAGAAAGGAGCCCGTCCTGAGGATAGAGATCCCTGTAGATACTGAACTAAGAAGCAACACACCCCTTGACGTGGCAACCAAGATCACAGTCTTGACAGATTCGCCACCTTCAGTGATGATTATGCAGAAGTGCAGAGGACGAAGGCCCTGTTTTGAGAGAGAAAGAAGGAAAGTTAGGAGAGTGAGGCTGTTCCCCATCTCCTACCTGCTAGGTCACCGCCGGAAGCAGGCTTGCTTAATGGTAGCAGTCTGTGCGTGCAACCCTGGTTTTTGACATGTCAGTAAGCTTTGGTGCATATAAATTCTATGGAATGAAGAGCAAATTTTTTTTTTTTTGAGATTGTACTTGGGTTCTGAAACTTGCAAGATAATGATTAGGGTTTTCAAAAAGATTTATTTTATTTTAGAGAGAGTGAGTTGGGGGAAGGGCAGAAGGAGAGAGAGAGAGAATCCTCAAGCAGACTCCGCTCTGAGCGAGGAGCTGGCCACAGGGCTCCACCCCAGGACCTTGAGATCATGACCTGAGCCGAAACCAAGAGTGGAATGCTTAATGGACTGAGCCACCCAGGTGCCCCGATAATGGTTAGTTTTTAAAATACACATAATATGCAGGATATCCTGAGATGAAAGGACAATTATTTCAGAATTTAAGTCAAGCAGTTCCTTATCTGTTGGTTTGGGTTTTGTGTTTTTGTTTTGTTTGTTTTTTTTTGTAATTGATTTGATCATTGATTTATTTTACTTTATTTTATCTTATTGATAGTTCATTGGTTGGTTTTCATTGTTGTCTGGTGTAATGGCGAAAAGTTCCCTGCTGTGCGCCATCTGCCGAGAACCTGATTTGAGGACCATTCTTGGCCGTCCTCCCTGTTGAGCAGGAAAAACTGAAGAGAGGCAGTGGCAGGTCATGATACTGGGCTTGCAGTTAGACATCTCTTGGGCAGCTGGAAGCTCTTCAAGGGCAGAGTTTGTGTCATACTCCCAGCACCTGCTATACGGAGATCCTCCGCCCCACCAAGATCTGTGCAAATATTACTTGACTTTTTCAAATGACGTATGCATTCATTCACAGATTGTGACTGTACATCGATAGTGTGGCAAGCACTGTTTTAGGACCTGGGGATAGAATGGAAAGAAGATCTTTATTCTCACAGCATGTATATTTTACTGGTGTAATTAATAAAGGCATAAACAGGACAACAAGATAATTTCAGAAGGTAGTAAGAGCTATTTTATTTTTTTATTTTTAATTATAGTTGTCATATAATATTGCATTAGTTTGCGGGTGTGCAACACAGTGATTCAACAATTATATACATCATGAAATGCTCACTAATAAGTATAGTTACCCTCTGTCACCACACAAAGTTATTACGCATTATCACTGACTATATTCCTCTGCCATGTATTACATTCCTATGAGATGTTTATTTATTTTTTTAAGATTTTATTTTTATTTATTTCTTTATGAGAGCCAGAGAGAGAGAGGGGCAGAGACACAGGCAGAGGGAGAAGCAGGCTCCATGCAGGGAGCCTGACGTGGGACTCGATCCCGGGACTCCAGGATCACGCCCTGGGCCGAAGGCGGGCGCCAAACCACTGAGCCACCCTGGGATCCCTGAGATGTTTATTTTTTAACTAGAAGTGTGTACCTCTTAATCCCCTTCACCTATTAGCCCTTACCCCCACCCCCCCGGCCCTTCCTGGGGCAACCACCAGTTTGTTCTCTATATTTATGTGTCTGTTTCTGTTTTTATTTGTTTGTTCGTTTTGTTTTAAACTGCACATATAAGTGAAATCATACGGTACCTGTCTTTCTCTGACTTATGTCTTAGTATAATACCCTCTAGGTCCGTTCATTGTCCCAAATAGCAAGATCTCATTCTTTTTTATGTCTGAGTAAGACTATTGTGTCTATGTACCACCTCTTCATTATCCATTCTTATATTGATGGGCACTTGTGCTGCTTCCATATCTTGGCTATTGTAAATAATGCTGCAGGAAACAGAGGTGCATATATCTTTTCGAATTAGTGTTTTTATTTCCTTCAGGTAAATACTCAGATGTGGAATTACTGGATCATATGGGAATTCTATGTTTAATTTTATGAAGAACCTCTATACTTTTTTTTCCCACAGTGACTGCACCAATTTACATTCCCTCCCACCATGCATGAGGGTTCCCTTCTCTCCACATCCTCACCAACACTTATTACTTCTTGTTTTTTTTTTATTTTATCCATTCTGACTGGTGTGCAGTGGTATCTTATTGTGGTTTTGATTTGCATTTTCCCGATGGTTAATAATGTTGCGCATCTTTTCATATGTCTGTTGGCCATCTGTATGTCTTCTTTGGAGAAATGTCTGTTAAGAGCTATTTTTAAAAAGCTGTTCTGTGGGGCTCCTGGTGGCACTGTGAGCTAAGCATCTGACTCTTGGTTTCAGCTCAGGTCATGATCTCTGAGTCATGAGACGGAGCCCCACATTGGGCTCCCCACTTAGTGCCGAGTCTGCTTGAGACTCTCTCTCCCTCTGTACTCCTGCTCGTGTTCTGTCTTTTTTTCTCTCTCTCTCTCTCTCTCTCTCTCAAATAAATAAATAAATAAATAAATAAATAAATAAATCTTTAAAAAAAAGTGTTATGTGTTGGAGTAACAAGGAAGCTTCTTAAATTGTTTGATCAAGAAAGGCCTCTCTGAGAAGGTGAATGTGTAGGGAGGCCAGAGTTAAGAAGAAGTCCCCAGCTATCCAAGGATTTAGGGAGGGGAACTTCCAGGCAGAGGTACCAGATAGCCTATAGACCCTAAGAGAGATGGTCTTTGTTGTTTTTCTGGAATAGAAAGGCCAGTGTCACCAGGTGGACACATCATTTCCCATTTAAGCATTGGACAAGAGGGTATTTTGCCCTTTATGGTCAAAACCAGATGCCCATCACTGACCTTTTATCAAGTGAAAAGAGTAGAATTCAAGTAAACTTAAATAGTTATCAGGTAACCATATGTGACATCATGTTTTAGCATTTCAAAGGCTAGAACGCTCCTCCAGGTATTTGCCCCTTAGCTATCTCTGAGATAAACATTTGTGATAGTGTGTTGAAAAGAGGTAAGGTTTCATCAGTCCTTTGACTAGAATGCTACCCTGTCTGAAAAAAAAAATGTACAGCTTATCATTTGTTTAAATGCTAAGAGCCAGTAAACATTATAAACTAATTCTCAATCATATCGTCAAAGGGATTTTCCCGCCAAAAGGGAATTAATCATTGCCATATTTTTAAACGCTGCTGTCCAATTATTTTAAATAATGTACAGCATTTAGCTTTGTTATTTGCCTAGAGAAAAGAATGTTTCAATGAAAATTGTCTGCTAAATTTTCTTAGGTTATCTGATTTTCCATTGTTTATCTTGTGCTTATTATCTTTCAAAGTGACATATTTAGTGTAGTCTGTACGTATGTGTAGCCCTTTCCACTTGGCAAATTTCAGTATTTCTCTGCTATGCATAGAGTCTCCTAAATACAATGAAATGAACTGAATTCTGTGTTGGTGACTTAAACCAGGCTAGGTTAGTTTCATTTATTATTATTATTATTAGTAGTATTATTTTGAATAGTATAGAAAAGACAAGAAACACTTATAAAAGACCTACGTGACAGTGGCCTCTTCTGTCTATGTTGGGACAAAATGTCCTGACTTGAAAATAAAAGGGAAAATTTAAAACATAGCTTTACTGTGAGGTCAGGTCCCATTACTTGGGAATGTTTAAAGAGAAAGCAGAAACTAGGCAATAATAGATTTTAAAAATCTGCAATGTGGTCAGAATAAGATTGAGTTTGGTGGGATTAATTTTTATGTTGAATATTCAGAGCAAGATTAGATAGCAATGTTAACCAAATCCACAGATTTTCCTGGGGTGAAAATATCTCATTTCAGAGAAACCTTATGTTAGGCAAGTATGTTCGTAGAGGTAGAGGGGCGGGGTTTTTTTTTGTTTTTTTTTTTTTTGTTTTTTTAAAAAAAAGATTATTGTTTTCTTTTCCATCTGTTGCAGGGAAATCAGGTATTTTCAAGCACTCTTTAATATGACAACTGTTAAAAAACAAAATTATGCATTACCTTTTGGGCTGTGGGCTGCTCAAAGGTAGACAGGATAATAAGCTTCCTGTTCAGAAAAAGGAGTGCTGTTATCATTGTTTATTTTTATAGCTACTCTTCGCTAGTAATAGTGTAGACCCTGTTGGCTGAGTCACTTGCCTAGACATCTCCTGGGGACAGATGAGTTATCTGAGCCCTACGGTGCTGCCTTCTGAAGGAGTGACAAAGTAGGGCCGAGGCCCAGTTCTATAACACGTCCAACTACCAACCGAAGGCAAAACTGCTCTGGTTGCCAGTAGCATCACTCTTTGTTCCTTCTTTTACCAAGTGGCCCAGCTCTATCCAGAGATGCTACTCAGCAGGCAATTTTAAATTCTAGGCACCTGAGGGTGTTCTTTTAGAAGAAGCCCCCTATTTAAACGGTAGTGCAAAAATAACTTAAATACTGTTTACAAGCCGGAAAGGGAACGTGCAGGAAGCTGGGGGACTCCCTCGGCCTCCGTCCCTGGTACTGTGGTTCTCCTCCTTCTGGCATCAGACCTGTTTCTGCCTTCATCTCTTGCCTTTTCCATCTTTCCCTCTGCAGACCAGAAGTGAGGCGTGATGAATGGCCGGTAAGGAACTCAGGCTAGCTGGGTGACCTGTGCAATGCGGCGGCTCTGAGTTTCTGTTTCTTCACTTGCGAAAGGGGGATTGTATCAATCACCACCTCTTGGGGTGGGGGTGGGGGGTGCCCCGGCCACCGTGAGCCCCCACAGGTGCTCCCTTTTGTTGCTGTGAGGATGCAAGTGGCTGCATACGGGACAGGAGACATGTCTGGAAGCCAAGCGTTCTGGACCCAGCTCTGCCACGGGCTGGATTACCGTCTGACCCCTCCCAGAGCCAGAAGCACCCTGTGTGCAAAAAGAAAGAGCTGGAATAAGCTCGATCCCTCTGTGACATTTCATGATTTGATTAATTTAATGCAACAAGCTCGTACAGTGGAGCTGGCATGTCATCAATAGAGATGGAAATTGGTTGAGCACCAACTGTGTGCAGCATGGTGCTAGTGTAGGTTTGGGGGATAAACTGAAATTTCAGACAAACCCCTGCGTCATGCCCTGCGTGCTCTATGTTTTGTGCTCCAACGAACAGCACAGTCAGTAAGTGCCACAGAGGGGAGGCTGTGAGCAAACCCCGAGGGGCGGAGCGGAGCAGTCGGGGCCCAGGGGCCTGGGCAAGATCTGGCACTAGACGGAAGGATAAGGAAGGCTCTGCACTGCATTGCGCAAACCAACAATTTAAAGATGCTTAGCTAGGCTAAGAAAACCCACATCAGTTACTAAAATTACTGCCTTGTCTTTAATGATCTACGGTTTCCTTATTTGCTCTAGCGCTTTGCTCAGAGCCACAGAGTTGTTTCCTTTTTTTTTTTTCCTGGTCAGGCTTTAAACATATTTCTGTTGAATATGACAGATGATACATATGTAGGTGTGTGTCTATGCATGTGTGCACGTGGGCGTGTATACATATACGGAGAGAGTTATTGCTTGTGATATGATTAGTTGGCATTGTTATTAGTATCATGTTTAGGATAAAATGGGGATCAGTACCCTTCACAGCCAAGAAGTGCAATGAAATTCATTACCTGGATATGAGATTTTGAGAGCATCGCCTGTTTTCCCATGTGCAGTGCAGGGTACTGTGCCATGAGACTGGATAAATGAATAAGCCATCTTGGAAAGCTTGCTTCAAAAAGCTAGTAATCTATCAAGACAGATACTCATGTTTACATAATTATTAAATATATAAAGAGAATGAGAGCAGAAACTAGGGATGTTTACGAGCCATTTATATAGTCCCTGTTTTCTTTTCCTTTCTTGCTTTTTTTTTTTTTTTAAATTCTCTTTTGGATGCTTTTATTTTTCAGTAGTTCTTGGAGTGTGCTTTCTGCCCATTGTGGCTGCTCCTAGCAGTCATTTTCCCCACATGCTTTATAAGACTTATCTTCAGCCGGAGCCCCAAACGCTCTGGGCAGCCTGCAGTGTCCCTGCGGAATGGGTTTGCATTTGCCTCTACTGGGCCCTCGGGCTTTCATATCCATTTTTATTTAATATCTTAGTCAAGGGTTCACAAGGCTGTAAAAATGTAGCCTTGACACACACGCATTGCAGAGACTTCGGGTTTCCTCTCTTTCCAGAAGATTCCTTTCCTACCTGTAACGTGGGGCCCCAGTGCACCAGTGCAGGTTTTCCAGCCCTGTGTGTGCTGAGCAGGGGCCTGTAGTGAACGTCCACTTACGTGCACACACACATACACACACACACACACAGTTCTTGTAAAATTTGTATTCTATTCAGTATTTCTGTGGGTTTAGTTTGGGCAATGGGGAGGCACGCAGCTTCTAGTCGGTCTGTCACTTCCACCACAAGTTGTGGTCTTCAAGGTTTTATATTCTTGAATAAAAGGAGGAAAGAACACTGATGGCTCTTCTCTTATATTGAATGGAGTTCTTTCCCATTTCAGAAGAGATAATTTCTATTTTTATGGAAAATCTATTCTTAACCGAGTAGGAACCTGACTCATTGCATAAAAATAAACTTTACTTCTCCTTTTCATGTTGTGCATCAGAAGCCTTATTTCGGTAGCCAGCTCAGGCTGCGAGTCAGCAGGGTTTGGGGAAATGAGCCCCGTCCAGACACCTCTGTCTGGCTCCAGCTGTGCCATGAGGCCAGTGGGTTGAAGGGACATGTAACTCGACTTCTCTGAGGGTCATGTATAAAAAGAGGGAGCTCCAAACTTTTTTAGCCACAGAATATTTGGGAACTTGATGTAAAACTAAGAGTGGAGAGACAGAGACAGAGACAGAGAAAGAGAGAGAGAGAGAGAGTTGGAGGACTTTCTTAAAAGGGAGTGAAGGGCTTGCCTCTTTGCTCAGTAGCCTTTAAGACATCTCCGAGAAATCCTCCAGGGAGCCCCAAGGAGCAGAGTTAGTAAACCCTTAGGCCAGGTACCTCTCTTCTTTGTCTAAACTGAGATGGTTCTGGAAGAAAGAAGTGGTAGGTAGCACTGTCTGGTGATCGTCAGCCGCTCATCTGCCTTGGGTAGTTTCTCCCATATATCCCTCTTGTTCCTTTTTAATAAAGTAAAAACCTCATTGAGTAGGAAATTGACTTCTAGTCCCTTCCATATCTTTAAGTTATAAAGCTGTCATTTTTTTTTTCTTTAATAGGGACCATCCCAGGCAAACTGGCACATCTGGTCACTCTATCCTTGATAATTAACTGGAGCAATTTTGGTAGTGTTTCCGGCAATTTAGAAATGTTTAATAGTATAATAGCATGCACTTTGTTATCATTTGTCTATGTAATTGTCACTTTAATAACAGATATATTTGAAGATATTCTCATAGATTGGACATAAACAAAAAATAAGACCTTTCTTCCCCCTCAAGACCTTTCGGCCATTATAAATTCCTGCCACTAGTAGATTGAAGTTAGCTCAACTTTGAAAAGAAAACAGTACTACTGGATTCTCCATTCACCTTGAATATTTTCCTACACAGAAACAGAAACCAACACATTTAATTATAACTCTGATGTGCCAAATTTCTGTGATGTTATAATAATACATTGTCATTTTAAAATTTAATTCTTATCAGGAGTGTGTTAATTATTATCCAACAACCAAGTTTTTATTATTGCCGGCTTTTCAGAAATCAACAAGAAAAATATGGCTTTATGGAAACACTTAAAAAATGCTTTATAATTCAGGTACCAGTAGACTTGGGTGAGAAGTCAATAGGTCTTGCAGCGCAGCCTGTTTCTATGGGCAGGTCCATTCCTAAACCGTTTCGGAGGGACAGATCTTCAAGTCACTGCTAAGTTGTTTCAAGGAGAGTCATCAGAGTTTATAGTTTTATATTGAGTTCCCTGGCTTCTCCATTATATTAGTATGTTCTTTGTCTTCGGTGCTGTGTTAAAAACCAAAGATAAAATTTTCATTATCCTTTTATCCCAAGGTTTGCATTATTTTTTTTCAAGAGTAGTTTCAGTATGTTAATAACATGTAAATATGACAATCGAAAGTACTTATCTGTCATCAGGAAGTGAAAGTAGGTGTGGAGTACCGATGTTCCTTTCTTTGTCTGGAACCTGAAATTTTTGTCATGAAACTATAAAAGAAACTGGGTAAAAACTCATAGTCAAATATCTCCTGCCATATGCTTACATCAGTAATATATTTCATGAACTATTATTTTAAACAAAGAATAAAATAGAATTGCTTCCACTTTGTCAATCTACTGACAATTTATAACAATGAAAATACCGCCTAGTACTTGGATAATCGAGTAGGCTGTGGGTTCCCTATTTTGATAGGTTTCGATATTTATTGCATTTTAAAGAATTAAATAGCAACCGCAGATCTTTTCCTTTGTTTTCTTCTAAAAGTTTATTTTTAATTGTATTGTAATTTCACAAGGCCTTCTGGTAAAAAAAAATATATATATAAGTTATATAAATAAAGCACATCTATTTGATCTATGCTTTTTGTCATATTAAATCGAATGAATTTAAGATAGGGAGCTTTGTTTCCGTGTCACATGTGTCTTGCTTTGTTGCAATTATTTGTCATTGTTGACGTTGCTATAAATGTTCCGTGTTAGTCATTTGGTGGAGTCTGGAGTCCGTTCACATTAAAATAGTGAAGGTTGTACTATATGCACAGGATTTTTTGGATTGATTTAGATGTAGTAGTTCTTTCTTAATTCTCAATAGACTTTCAAGGATAAAGATGGATATGTAAGCATTTCTGGTCTGCTCCTAAGATGGGAGTAGTAGCACTCACCTGGCTAACTCCTGGATAATTTGGAATAAGAAATTGCTTTAGCCAATTTGGCTTCTCCAAAATTTAACAAGAATGAAGAAAAACAAATGAATGTTGTAATTCTAAGGTCTCTGTGGTGAAATAAAAGGCTCTCTGAGATCTGCTGTG
This sequence comes from Canis lupus dingo, assembly GCF_003254725.2. Classification (NCBI taxonomy): domain Eukaryota; kingdom Metazoa; phylum Chordata; class Mammalia; order Carnivora; family Canidae; genus Canis; species Canis lupus. Next base: position 49,016,787 of record NC_064258.1, on the reverse strand, counting down.
AAAAATGTAAGAAAAAAAGAAATAAGGAAGTAACTTTTGAATGTAGGTGGTGGGTATATGGCGCTTCATTATCCTAATATTTTTTTCTATTGTTGAGTAGGTTTGAGACTTTTCACAATAAAAAAGAAGATGGAGGGATTCTTTTTAAGCAGCATAAGAAATACCAACCCAGAGACTTCTCTGAATGCAGATCCTCTGACAGAGTTTGTGGGACTAGGGCCTTGGAGGGAGGCGTGAGCATTGCCTCTCTATTACTTTGCAGGGTCGTGTTCTGCATAACGTGTTTATTGTATGGCTGTTCCCTTTTAAGAACTTTAAAAATATTTCCCCTTTACCAAGTCTAAATTTATAAGACATGAGAGAGCTTAATTAAAGTTAAAAAAAAATAATTGAACACTTACAGTTAGAGTTTTATTTCAGGGTTACAAAAACTTGCCTCTCTCTTCTGACTGGTGTTGCTTTCAGATAAAAATGAATGAAGAAATCCGAGCATTGCCAGCTTGCCACTTTCCTTTCTGCTCCAAGATTATAGGTTGCATGGCTCCAAGTTTGCAAGATTTTCCAGATGACCCCAGAGGGGCATATTCACAGGTGTTAATCTCCCATAAACAGTGTATTACGATTTTGCTTTTTTAAAAAAATGTGTATTATATGTAAAACACCATTAATGTCCAGGCAGCCTGGTATTTTGTAGTATTTGTGGATGGGTACTGGTCAATATGACCACAGAAGGGTGCGCGAGGGTGTTTTAAGTGTATTGAGGTAAAATGAACGGGGAAACGCTGAACCTGTGTTTATTACTGTGGAAGAAATCTGACACTCCATTGCACCATTATTATTTTTCATACCCTAAGCTAAATAGACTAACGGCTGTTAAGAAGCTGTCAGGGGAAGCGTGTCAAACACTAGGTGGATCATGCAATCAGACTGGTGTCGGGTTGGAAAAGTCAGTAGTCGGGGAGGAAAAAAAAAGTGACCTTGTCTTCTCAACATTGTCTTTACACTGAGTAGAACAGATGAGATTGTGAATTATTCAGAGCCCTGAAAGCTTATAATTGTTAGCAGTGGTGGCGGCAATAGAGGAGAGAGACAGGACTATTTTAGTCCAAATGTCTGATTCTATTAAACATCAAAGCAATCTTTTCTTAAAACCATCTTTGGGAATTTGGGTGGCGTGGACCCCATGAAGAATCCTTTCCCCTGTTTGATACCTTTTTTAGGAATCTGGGTCAAAGAGGCACAAGTTAATATTTAGCATAGATTTTTGGAAATGCAGAGTAAAGGAACAAAGACACTCTAGGGAGAGGATTTGCTGTTTCAGCAGGTAACTGTCTGGGGAGTGAGTTCCCCATGTGACATCACAGAACCTCTGAACTCCAAGGGGGTCGCACATTTTATGGAAATGATCTTATTTTATTAATAGGTTGACTACGATTTTAGGCCTAAAAGAAAGTATTCGCATAGTTACTCAGGACAATGTTTTGTTTTGTTTTAAATGAAGTTTGTGAGCTAATAGTCCTGTCGCCTTCTATAGTTTTAGCAATTTCAGATGGAAAGCTTTTGTACACAATTTTATTCGCTTGTCTGGAATTTATGGAGGTAGCCTTTACTTAAAACTAGTTACTATGTTAAGTTTAGGTTATTTTGAAGTTTACCATGGGTTTTAACTTTGTGGGCTTAAGTAGTATTATTTTTAGAAGTTCCTTTAAAGTTCATTGGGGGGATTTTCTCGCCAAACTGAAAAATATTTAGATTTCTCTCTCAAAAAATCGTAATATTGATGGCATTTTAAGATTTCCGTGACATATCTGAAGAACTGTCGGTGCCTGTGTATAGAATTAAAATTTAAGATCAGAATTACTTTTAAATGTCAAGACTTGAAGAAAGACATTTTAATAATATTTACTGAATATTATAAAATGTCGGGGTTTTTCTATTTTAATACATTTTATAAAGATTGGCTTACAAGGTCGAAAGTCACTTTACTTACTTATGGAATACATGGCTAAAATACTTGTATTGCCTTAAAAAAATAATAAAATCACTTGGTTTGGTCCCAAATCTTCTATCTCTACCAATAATGTCAGAATAAGCATTTCAATAAAGCATATCATGTCCCTGTGTTCCAGATTCTCTTCTAAATTTAGAATTAGCATGGTTTTTTTTTCTTTCTTTTTTTTTTTTTTTTTTTTGTGCAAAGACTATTTTAAACTATATATCCTTCTCTCCATACAGTCCTTTTATTAGGGTGAATAGAAGAGCTTCAAAATGGTAGTGTTTCATAGGACAAGAACAGATCAAACGTTCCCTTACAAAGTAATCTTGATCACTGTTTTCATCTATTTCACCGTCACTCATTATTAGCTCCTCGTTCTCTGGATCCACAATGGAGTCTTCACTGAGATATATATATCATATATATATAGTTTTAATTCCTAAATTTCATTTTGAAAAAAGACCAACACTTAATTGTTGTATAGCAAACCTTCTACCCAACCCCCTCAAAAAAGTCTCCTCTGAAACAACTCAATTAAATAGACCATTTTTTTTTATATCAGACAGAAAATATGATAGGGGGAATTAATAGTTTTCTGTAGAAAGGAGTGTGCTCTGTCTGTGTCTCTGTGCTCTGATTTTTGGTGTGTGGGAGCTGGAGTGGATTACATACTTACCGGATCCAAAGAAGACTCTCAGTCTTTTATTTTTTATTTTTTTTAAATTTTTATTTATTTATGATAGTCACAGAGAGAGAGAGGCAGAGACACAGGCCGAGGGAGAAGCAGGCTCCATGCACCAGGAGCCCGACGTGGGATTCGATCCCGGGTCTCCAGGATCGCGCCCTGGGCCAAAGGCAGGCGCCAAACCGCTGCGCCACCCAGGGTTCTTTTTTGTTTGTTTGTTTGTTTTAACTAAATGACTTCTGTAGGTTTTACTATAATAACTTATTTTTCATGAAGGAGCTACTTGGAAAATGACAAATGTTTTTATATCTTAAATCCTCTATTCATCAACTTTTGGTGTGACGTATGCATTTTCTAATCGGGCTTTTGAAGAAATACTGCACCCTGCCTGCTATCTTCTACATCACTGTGCAGGCTGAGTCTTGGGTTCCTAGTTTCCAGCTCTTGTATCTCTTCTTTGTTGTTTAAGTACAGGCTTTGGGTTAAGCATAGATAGTATCTGATTGTTAACTAGAGGAAAGTTCATTATACTTAAGTTAGTTCCTGTTTGTCCATATTGGAGAAGTTTGATGGGCATGTCTATTCATGCCAGAATTCAGTACAAGGAAGTAACCTTTTTATCAGTTTTAGCCATAATTTCATTTCATGAGTATGTTTCCTACTTAATTTTTTGGTGTGTGCGTGTGTGTGTTGCAAAGACATAAATGTTTGGCATTTATATTCCACATACATTTGTATAGGCTCTACTATGTGCCTGGCACAGTGAAGTATAAGGCCAGTTTCTTGCCCTAAGAAATTATTAGCTGCATCTTAAGGTAATACATGATTGCAGGTCAGTACGATTTTAGGAAGGGATGTGTCCAGGGAGCCACCAGAGGAGCTCAACCTCTGTTCTCAGGAAAATTAGTGTTTTCAGAAATGGTCCAAACCTGATCCAAATCCACTAACCATTGGAGGCATTCGGGGTAGGGGTGGGGGGAGCTTTCAAATACCAATTTGATTCTGCTTTCTCCTCCAACCTGCCCTGGAATGGGTGAAATTCCAATCTTCTTGGATGGCTTTTGATGTTTCTCTTGCTAACGACAACTGGCAGTTGATAATCTTTCTGTGGCAGGTGTCTCCTTGGGAGACACTTCCTAGGCCTCCCCACGGCGTGCTCTCCTGATAGGGGAGATACATTCTTCCTCGGACTGCTCACCCAGAACCTCATGTCAGCAGTTCTGACTGGCAGCTGGCCTCACAGACTCTCGTTTCTGAGATTTCCTAAACTGGAGGGTGATGACTTTCCTCTTGGCAGCCAATCACTATTTTAATTGACCAGTTACCCATTTATCTCCTTGAATTGCCTGTAGACTAAACCACAGGGATAATGTCATGTATGTATCCCCACTTACCTGGCACATGGTAAGTGTGCAGTAAGTGCTTGTTAATGGAAGGAAGGAAGGAAGGAAGGAAGGAAGGAAGGAAGGAAGGAAGGAAGGAAAGAAGGAGCGAAGGAAGGAAAGAGAAGGAAAGGAGGAAAGGAGGAAGGAGGGAGGGAAGGAATGAAGGGAGGGAGGAAGGGAGGAGGGAGAAAAGAAAGGAATGAAAGAAGGAGAGTAGGAAGAAGAGAGGGCAGGAAGGTAGGAAAGAAGGAAGGAAACCAATGAATGATCAGCTGGCACATTACCTACTTCCTCCCCTATGACTGCTTTCCAGGGCAGCTCCAGAAACCCAGATCTAGCACCAGACCCTAGCATCTGAAGCCTAAAATTTTGGGAAATTGCCTGCATATTCCACATCTTTGGGACAACTCTGGCACTAGCTTGCCTTTAGAATTCTCAGAAATACTCCTAGAAGTTAAATGGTCATTAAACCAAACTAAAATCAGAATTTTTTTTCTATTTTTAAGTCCAAAAAAAAAAAAAAAAAAGCCTTTAATGAATAGT